>NC_000076.6:24733042-25081042 GCF_000001635.26 Mus musculus
GCAAGTGAACTCTTCAGTGTCCTATATTTGAATACTCTTGTCCTCTCAGTTAATCTCTCTCAGCTTCCTTTAAGACACCCAAAGAAGCCACCACTAGCTACCTATCCACCTGAAGCAGAAACTGCAGTTGAGAATACTTTGTACTAGGATTTATCTAGTTTACATTGGACTATGTAGTCAAGGCCATCAAGAGACCACTACCCAGATATCTTGTGGCTCTCTTAGGATAGTCCCTAATTTCTGCCCCTTTTTTCCTGGGAGATTCCATTGTTTGGGGTGCATAATAACAATGTAGATATGTAGCTTCATAGGTTGACACTTGGCCCTACAACTGTGTGATGCTTTTTCTCTGCATAAGTTGAGCTCACATAAGCATTATGGGACAGCCACATCTGTTCTTTCTTATTAAACCTTAAAACACGAGAAAACATTTTACTCTGTTAATTCATTGGCACCTTATTTATTATCATGAGCTCTGATCATTGGCAAGGCCTTGATGTGACTGGATGAGAGATGGAGCCTGGGATAGCAGTGTCAAGTAAGATGTAGATCTGACTGTTCTTGAAATGCCTGGGTATTTTTGTTTCCCCAGAGTACGTGGCTGTGGATTCATTAGAAGACAACTGTATTAAACCATTAACGTATGTACCTGCTATGATGGGACACTGATGTCTTATCAGCTTAGAGAGACCCAGTCTGTGACATAGTTTAGTTGGTAAGGTGTTTGCCGTGCAAGCAGCAGGACCCGTGTTTACCCAGTAACCATATTTTAAAAAGTGGACATGGCTATGTCACAGGAGAGAATGTTGTCTGGTGTAGATAATGCAGCTTCTCTCCTACTTGTGCTAAAATTTGCTATTGCTACAGGTTGCTAAGGGAGAAAGTCTTTGTAGTAGTTTGAATATGCGTGGTCCAGGGAGTGGCACTATTAGGAGGTGTGGCTTTGTTGGAGTAGCTGTGGTCTTAGTGGAGGAAGTGTGTCACTGTGGGGGTAGGCTTTAAGACCCTCCTCCTAGCTGCCTGAAAATAGTCTTCTCCTAGTGGCCTTTAGATGAAGATATCGAACTCTCAGCTCTTCCTGCACCATGCCTGCCTGGATGCTGCCATGCTCTCACCTTGATAATAATGGACTGAACCTCTGAACTTGTAATCTAGCCCCAACTAAAAAGTTGTCTTGAGCCAGGCATGGTGGCACACGCCTTTAATCCCAGCACTTGGGAGGCAGAGGCAAGCGGATTTCTGAGTTCAAGGCCAGCCTGGTCTACAGAGTGAGTTCCAGGACAGCCAGGGCTACACAGAGAAACCCTGTCTCAAAAAACAAAAAAAAAAAACAAAACAACAAAAAAAAAAGAGTTGTCTTGGTCATGGTATCTGTTCACAGCAGAAAAACCCTAACTAAGACAAACATCAATAGTCTTATCCAATTGTGAACTCTACAATTATGTCCAACTTGGCAAAATAATCCCTTGATGCAACAGTGACATAAATGTTAAGGAGAGTAACCAACCACTTTCTGATTTAACTTAAGGCACCCACAGAATAAAACTCATGCCCAATATTATAAGCCTAACAGAGAACTATGAGTAGGAAGTCATAGGCCCTAGACTATCTGCTCGAAAATCTACTGCAATTTCTTTGTTAAATGCACACAGTATCAAACAGCTTTCTGAATATTAATCTGTACACCCTACCAATTGCTGCGGCTTTCAGTCCTCATCAGAGAAGCTTCTTTTTGTAGTATATGGCGATGAATACAGAAACTTACAGCTGATCACAATGCACAGTACAAGTAACTGTTGTGTGCCAACCTTAAACAGTATCTGTCAATCATCACACATCCTCCCCACTCATAAAAGAGATCTATCAATCGTCACACATCCTCTGCACTCAAAAACCACTGTGGAAGAGGGAAAAAAATTTTAAGAAACAGAGATTGGGGAAAATTCCTAAACAGTGTTGTGTAGATACAACAGGCCATTGAACTTAGGAACTCATGGTAGACATGGCTGCCTGCACAAGACTAAACTAATCAAAATTGCAGAGTGGATGGGGGAGGCACTTTAGACTAAAGCAGTCAAAACTGCAACATGGATGGGAGAGCGCTTCAGCAATTGAAGGTTTCTAGGGCAGGTAGGGTCAATTGTCTTCAGAGAAATGGCCCCTGGTAAGCTGATCCAGTAGATGATTTTTACATCCATACATATACAGACAGCCCTGACTGGAACACAGAGGGAAATACGGTAGGGTGGTCTAGAAGGAGTCAGGTGGGAGTGCAGGCTTGATATAATCAAAATAAATTGTAGACACATATGCAATTGTCAAAGAAACATTTTAAAAGAAAGGCCAAGCCTAACCTTAAGTCCGTGGGTTATGTTTCTAAAATTAACTTGGATCTGGCAACTATATCCGATGTGACATGTCTGGGTGTCTGCATTCATCCTTGGGGTTATTCATGCTTAGTTTCCTTTGTAGTTCAGATATAGATTGCTTTTGCTGTTTACCTAGCTCCAGGAACACCATGCTCCATTAACCACCTTCAGAGGTCTTGGTGGAGTGAACTCTTTGGCTGCTACTCCTACATGCTACTCACTGGACAATTGCACTCACTTCATTGTAGATCTTTAAACATATTATGTGCGTGTATGAGTGTTCATGGGAGTGTGTGTGTATGTGTGTTTGTGGGTGTGTGTTTCTCTATGTGTATGTGTGTGTGTCTCTCTCTCTGTGTTTATATATATGTGTTTCTCTATGTATAAGTGTGTGTCTCTGTGTATGTGTCTCCCTGTGTTTATATGTGTGCATGTGTGTGTGTGAGAGTGTACATGTATGAAATGAGGGCACATGCCTGGAAGGCACAGGACAGCATGTGACATTCAGTTCTTTCCTTTCACCCTTTCCTGGGACTGGATTCAGGTCAGGTCAACAAATGTCCCTATATTAAGCTCTCTCACTGGCCTGGTTATATGTGTTTCATTAGGGAATTTTACCTCAGGAGTGGGAGCAGAGGAGAGGTAGGTTCAGAAAAGGATGAAGTGATATTAGGCTGTACCCAGTATCCCTGAGTTCCAATTGACACACTGTTGTTTTAATGGTTTCCTTGATAATGTTGTCAGAAAAGAAAGTTACACAGATCTGAAGAGAGCTGCAGTCAGGATAGGGTTAAGTCCTCCATACTCTAAAGCAGCTGCAAGCCCAGAACCAGGACATTTGACTTCATTCTTCACTTGATTTGCACTTTTTTTTTTTTTTTTTTTGGTTTTTCGAGACAGGGTTTCTCTGTGTAGCCCTGGCTGTCCTGGAACTCACTCTGTAGACCAGGCTGTCCTCGAACTCAGAAATCCACCTGCCTCTGCCTCCCGAGTGCTGGGATTAAAGGCATGCGCCACCATGCCCAGCTTGATTTCCACATTTTAAAATGGAAAATAATTCAGATTCAGGGCATGTAGCTCAGTAAAGCATTTACTTAGTGCATATAAGGAACACCAGTTACATTAGATTCTGTTAAACCCCCAACAGTACAGAAAAATAGAAAAAGAAAAAGAAAAAGATCTGAGTATATGAAAGTACTTTGTAAATTGTGTGGGGTTGGGGGTGGGGTACATCTGGAGGTAAAAGGTCAGCTTCAGAAGTCATTCCTCAGGGACCATCACCTTGTTTCTTGAGACAGATCCCTCACTGAAACCAGAGCCTCCCCATGTGCAGGTTTCACATCTGAATCCTCGGATGATTTCACGGCAAGGACTCGACTTTACCCTTGCCCAGCTTTGTAAATTTAAGAACCCATTTTGCTTAGCCATGGAGTTCCTGCTGTAATTACTACTGAGCAATCAAGTTAAAGTATTTGTGAAGATGGCATTGGGCACTCTGGTGTGACAATGATTTCCTCTTGAATTCTTCAAATTTTTGTCCTGTTTCAAACTAAATACATGTTGACAAATGGATTATGTAAGCATTATATCATTTAAATCAGTAGTCTTTTTCTACGTTCATGCTATGAAGAGTTTTAAAACTGTCTGTGAGCATGACTTTCAGCTGCGGATCCTCTGTCCCCACCCTCGAAGCACAGGGATTATGGGCCTGTGCTGCCATGCCCTGGTTATACACTCTACACATCCTAACTACAAAGGCGGCAAACTAGTTTTTCTAAACTGCTCCAAAGTGCAAGTCTACCCTGAGGTGATGGTAGTGTAAATTGGACATTTCTGAGGATTCAAAGTAAATTTATAATTATACAGAATGCTGAGCAAGAAAATGATGCTTTATTTTATTGTAAATTTTGGATATTTTTAAAGTGTTTTCTTCTGAGATCCATGCTGCAACGAAGAGCTGCCCCTATCCCCACCCCTACCCTCCACCCCGACATGCACACACACTATAATTATCTTCACTCCTAAAGAAAGAATAGAAAGCGTCCTTGCTGCTTGCCTGTCTGGCTGTGTCCCCAGCCTGGCTCATTCTCACTTCCTTTGGGTCTGTTATTTCCAGGTGGCCTGGAGCACTGTTTGTGTGTTGTGTTTGTGTGTTGCCTTGCCTTTTTCATCTTGGCATGTTGGTGTCTTGGTCTGGTTTTCTCTTTGTTTTTTGAGACATACGCTTGCTAGTAGCTCAGCCTGCTCTCAAATTCTTAAGCCTTCCCTCTTAGCCTTCAGCCTGGTATTAAAGACATAATACAACCATGTCTACAACATGTAGAATTTTCAGATAAAAAGCAACATTCAAATGTCCTTCCCTAATAAAAATTCTCATGTTCCTTGCCTCTCTTTAGCTACCCTCTGCCTCTTTCCAAATACTATTTTATCATGTGACTTGTATGCTATGCATAATAATAGAGATATTTGCTGCTATTAATATTACTGTGAAAGAAGCCCATGTAAGTTACCATTTTGCTAATAAAATGGTGCTTTGAAATGATTCTCCTGCTTATATCAGGAGCTAAAACTAAGTTTGGAGAGATGGCTCCCTGGGCAAGAGCACTTGCTGCAAGAACATGGTGACATGAGTTCAAATCCCCAGCCCTCATGTGCTGGCTGATAGCCTAGCTCCAAGTTCAGTGAGAGACCTCTGTAAGAGATTGCAGGGCAGGCTATCTGACATCCTCCTCTGGCCTCCACTATATGTGTGTATACTCGACACATGCACACACATACATGCATGCACACATACACAGTTGGACAGAGGCTACATAAATAGTTTTCAAAGAAGCTTACCATAAAAAAGCATTAAGCATAAGCATGGTTTGCTTACATAGCATCTTCTCCATCTAAATCTTCTACATTGTTAGGGACGACATAGCTACAATGTTTCAGACTGGACAATATAGCTACAATGTTTCAGACTGGACAATATAGCTACAATGTTTCAGACTGGACAATATAGCTACAATGTTTCAGACTGGACAATATAGCTACAATGTTTCAGACTGGTCATCTTCTTGATTTAACAAACAGCCTGCAAATAGGAATGGGAGGAAGGAAATATGTGCATCAAATTGAATTATTCCAGTTGGTGGCTCTCCTTAATCCAATCATTGGTGAGACAGCCAAGTCCCTCTTCTTGGCTGGCATCCAACACGGTCATAATAGAACCCAGATGCCAAGAGTTAATAAAGGTGACTTGGATGGAAAGCAGCAAACTGGCAAACTGTCCTCATCTCTTCCCACAGCCAGGATCCCAGGGGCAGCCAGGGCCCACAGGACCCACACTGAGCTCCTGTGTATTTAAACTGACTATCTCATGTAGAGTACTGTGTACATCAGACTACTAAAAATGGCCCACCCTGAGATCATGTGTGTTTAAATTGACGGTTTCATGTAGAGTACTGTGTACATTAGAATACTGAAAGAATGTATGAGGACCTCTATGTTTGTAAAAAAAAAAAAAAAAAAAAAAAAAAAAAAAAGAACTGATATAATACAGTTCTACCTTTGAGAAACTAAGTAAAAATGTTTATGTGTTATTTATCGGTGACTTTTGGAACACTGGAATACTCTTTACATTTTCCCTCCTTTTGGTTCCTTGTGAGAATGGCTTGGTTTTCGTCCCAGAGCCCAGGTCTGTGTTGGCAATGCCCTTCCTTCTCCCCTCTCTGCTGCTCAGTGGCTCCAGAACCTCTGGGTCACACAGGAAGCCAGCCTATGCAACCGCAGAGCAGAGGAAACTCCAGGACCCAGAATGCTGCCATCTCTCATGAAAGGGAGGCAAGGAAGAGAAGAGAGGGAAGGGGCAAGGTGCACATTGGTCAGCATGCAAGCCTTTTGCTAAGTAACTGTACAGAAATCCATCAAAACCAAATTTCATGACTGTGCTCAGAAACTTCTGTGCAGGATTAATCACCCTCTAACCACCCGTTGCTCTCCACATCCTGGAAGCAAGCCCTGTGAATAAGAATGTACTAATGTCTCAGAAAACCATAGGAAAGTTGAAGTCATGTCTGCTAGGAAAACTAGGAAAGCTTGGCCCATGTATTCCATATCTGTAATACTATTTTATATATTCTATATGTTCTCTATAGTCTCTATATTCTATAGTCTGATCATTCACTGAAGGGGAATCAAGATGGACATCTTTATTGTCTGCCACCCGAATTATTGAACCCTGAAATTCCTCCATGATTAGAAGTGACCCTGTGGTCTTTACATTCTGTGATTAGAAACTGGGTTTCTACTGCACAGAGACCTCCAATCTCAAAAAGGACAGGTGTAACTTCCCTAGCTGTGATGGTTTGTACATTCTTGGACCAGGGAGTGGTACCATTTGGAGGTGTGGTCTTGTTGGAATAGGTGTGACCTGGTTGGAGTAGGTGTGTCACTGTGGGTGTGGGCTTAATGCTCTCACCCTAGGTGCCTGGAGGTCTTTTTCCACTAGCAGCCTTTGGATGAAGACATAGAACTCTCAGTTCTGCCTGCACCATGACAGCCTAGATGCTGCCATGCTCCCACCTTGATGATAATGGACGGAACCTCTGAAGCTGTAAACCAGCCCCAATTAAATGTTGTTTTTTCTAAGACTTGCCTTGGTCATGGTGTCTGTTCACAACAGTAAAACCCTGACTAAAACAGATTAGAAACTGTGTTTCTACTGCACAGAGACCTCCAATCTCAAAAAAGACAGGTGTAACTTCCCTAGCCAAGGCCGGCTTCATCTCATCTATGTCGTATGCTGGCCTAGATCTAAAAGCCAAAGTTGGCTTCAGTATCCCATTAGCACCCCATAGATGCTAGGGTTACAATTGCTGTATTACAAAAGCCACTGATTGGCTTTGACACTTTACCTGTAAAATGCAAAACTCTTTCATTGGGATATGAAATATCCTTTCTAGTATTTTCATTTAATAGAAGATTTATGACAACTTGAGATCTGATGCATGAAGGGGGGAAAGAGCATTAGGTTTTTAGCTGACAAAAAGGGCTGCCATGGATGATAAAGTCATTTGGCACATTTGGTTTTACTTTGTGTTGAACTTGCATTGAGAGCATGCTCCTTTGAAAATAACAGTAGCAAACAAGAAAAATGAAAGCCATACCTAATGTGGTCCAGCAAAGCAAGTGATGGAAGGAGCCTCAAGGAAGCACAGTGGATGATCAGGAGAAAGGTATCCCAAAAGGATCCAGAACTGCTTTTAGAACACAGAGATTTCTATGAAATGGTGTCTCCAAGTTCCTTTAGTGGTCAGGTGCCCTGGTTTCTGCTGTGTTCTGTGTTCTCTCTGTCCTCTACCATCCAAAGGCTGTGTTGCCTTTATTCTAACAGCCTGTAGTTCTGCACCCTAACTGCATGTGCTCCCAGGCCATCAGCTTTGCGATTGTTTCAGAACACCGAGCTCTTAGTTCACACTGGTGACATGGTGATACGGCGATCTCTCTAGTATGTAACCCACCCTCAATTCAGAATGAATCTCTTCCCAGTTCAGAACTAGCAGATTGGAAATGGGTTTAATCTCTCATCGGATAGTCTTGGTCTTCCAATCCTCCTACATTGTGGCTTCTATCACCAGCAAGGTTATTACACTTATTTCCAACCATAGATCAGACAGATAAGTAATAGAGCCTAACGTTGGCTGACATTTTGAGTGTTGCAGTGACTAAATAGAATCAAGTCCTTGCCCTTTGGGGGAAGAGGAGATGTGGGTAAGATACAAAGTATTATTAGTAAGTATTATAGGTTCTATGGATTAAAGTCGGAGGGATCCAAGGGTGTTCCTGGGGATGGTTGCAGTTTTAGTTGTGTTCGTCAGAAGAGACTGAGAAGGTGATATCAAAGGCTTGAAGGAGGTGATGGAGACTCATCGAGGGAAGACTTACAGGAAGCAGTACCCATCAGGTGTATAGCTCTAAGGCTATAGACAGCCTGGTCTTTTCTGAGACCTGCCCAGATGATCAGTGCAGCATGATCCTCAGCCAGGAATGTGGGTTGTAATGACAGACAGCAGGTAGATAAGATGAAAGAGATAAAGAGGCTGGCCTTGGAAGACAGTCTGACTGGCATGAGTAACAACCTGACTTTCTCCTTCCTCCTAAAACTTGAATACTCCAAATACTTCTTCAAGACTCTCCTCTAAGAAGTCAGTAGGACTTCCCGTTCTTTATTTAGAGAACAGCCAGAGGATTCACTGTGCACATCCAGATCATGTCCCCTAACTGGACCCTCTTCCCATTTAAGGCAACTTATTTCTTGGTTCCCTCAGTAGGAGTGATGTCACGTTTTTTACAAGTATTTTCTTATTTGCTCTCTGTTGCTATGGAGATATAAGCTTGTGGAGACGTGTTTGCTGATGGTTTTTCAGCCATTTAATCTGAGGTCAGAAAAGGGGCAAGGGAGAATTTACAACTAGAGATAAACACTTTCTATCAAGTCATTAAGAGAATCAATAAGAGATAACAGACCCGGGGCAGAAGAGAGATGCAAGTGGTGAATTCTCATTCCAACTGCAGTGAGTCTGCGACAGGGTATCCCTGATGTTCACTGCCATTATGTCAGCACTGCACTGAATAAACATGTGCTTCCCAGACAACAGTGGCATTTGGTAGTTAAGACTGCTGCTTTGCTCCATGTTGTTCCACCTTGGAGGGTTGAGGAAGAAAGACCACTTGAGCCCAAGTCAGGGGGCCAGGTGGGGAAAACATTACCAGATCTTGTCTCCTTGAAAAAATAAAATAAAATAAAAAGGCTTGTTATCTCTCAACCCCCTTTGATGCCACAGGGATTTTAATGTCATATTTCACTATATCCAGATAACATTACAGTGTCCAAGTCTGTCCAATCTTTTGACTTGTCATCTATAAAGTCCATGCTGGAGAACCACACAGTCCAAAGAAAACTCAAGGTTTTAAGTACATTTATGATCTTGTACTGGGCCACATCCAAGCTATTCTCAGCTGTAGGCTGCATGTGCCTGTAGGAAGGAGCCTTAGAATATTTTGAGTCACACAGAGAATTTAGAAGACAGACAGTAATGACTTACATGCTCTGGAGTATAAGTCCACCTTACTGTCTCTAGAATAACAAACATTTCATGAATTTTGTCCACTGTAAGGGCTCTTATGAAGAAGACTTTCTTCTGTCCTAAATGTTGTGTGAAGCATGCATTAACTCTTCATGCGGGGGCTGGAGAAATAGCTCAGTGGTTAAGAGCACTAAATGCTCTTCCAAAGGTCCTGAGTTCAAATCCCAGCAACCGCATGGTACCTCACAACCATCTCTAATGAGATCTGACACCCTCTTCCGGTATGTCTGAAGACAACTACAGTGTACTTATATATAATAATAAATAAATCTTTTAAAAAAACTTTTCATGTGTACTAACTTATTTAAACAGCCTCTAGGTCTTACTATGACACTTTACAGATGAAAACAGTGACGTCTGGATGTTCAGGAAATGTTCCCGGGTCTCCAAAGCACTGAGTGTGTCTCTGCATAAGTTAAAGGCACACGTATTTTCAGAAGGAGGCTTGGAAAACACTAGATGAACACAGCAAAGCACTAAGCTGCAGCAAGCAGAGAGATAGCATCAGAACTATCGTTAGAGCCTCGTGGGCTTCTCTGTTGGGTGAGGGGTACGTTCTCCTCGGCAATGGCTGCAAAGCTGTAGGAAACCTTGGTTTGTGTGTGGTTTATAGACTGCAATTGGCTTGAGAGCCTTGTAAAATTAGACACAGACGCATTATTTCAGTTTTTCCATTACTGAGTCCAGTACCAACCAAGAAGCTCAGAGTTTTGTGCCCGGGGGGGGGGGGGGGGGGGGGCGGGGCGGGGATCATGGAAATAAGCTAAATGGACTGAGACGCTCCCAATTGCACAGCTGCAGCGTGTGGTGAGGCTGCTCCGTGATTCGGCTTTCTCCTGTACTCAGGATGAGAAGGTTCTCTCCTCAATCACAGTAGACAAGTGGTGGTGAGACTCTAGAAGCCCTCCTGGTGGGAGACACTGATCAACTCCAAGACACACACTTCGATAGCCTTGGGGCCCGGTTGGGAAGGGCTGTCCTTATGAACCACAACATCTGCAGCTTCTCTATCTACAGATTCAACCACCTGTGTGTTCAAATTGCCCAGAAAGGGGTGCCGAGGAAGTGGGGGCACTTGCCTTTGCATTAGTCCCTGAGCCATAATGTTCACTTCATTAGGAAATACGGGTAACACAGAGACGGTTTGCACCCGGGGATGCTCACAGTTGTTTGCAGATACTGCACCCTTTGCGATAACGGACTTGAGCGTCTTAGAATGCAAACTCCTGGAATTTTTGCCACAAGATCATCCACAGGCTTTCTCCTAAATTTTCCTCGCTCGTTTGTTTACTGAATTCCACTTAAATTCACCACATTCATAGAAAACTAAATCTCACTTATGACTTTGTGGCATTCTAAAACGTTCCATATTGTTTACTTGTGATTTTTATAAATTGAATGGATGTTTTCCATGGATATACATTGCTATTTCAGAAATTCATTCTATAGTAAGGTCACTTTTTATGTAATTTGTATTTGTATATATATATATATATATGTTTGTGTGTGTGATGTATACACATTCTTTTAACTTTTTCTTTAAAATGATTTTAATATTTCATGAATTTTTTTAGTTGTGATAACTTTATTGTTGGAATTTTCCTTTTGATACTGGGCTACACTCTTAATAAATGTGGTTATATTATACATAATTTAACAAACATTTCTCACTTTTCATTTTGCCTAATGATTTATTACTTCACATTCATTTTACATTTATTTTAAACTATGGAAATTATATTAGTCAAAAAACAAATTCAAATTATATTTAAAATATTTCATAAACATGATGAAATTACTTGGAACTGAAAAACTCTTATGTCCCAGGAACTGCTAACACATGTACACGTTAGCAAAGGAGAGAGTAAGCTTGAAGATGATGCTTAAAGTGGCCAACTCCTAGAAGTTAACCATAAGCAAATGAGAGAATTCATAAAAAGCAATCCTTTGTGTTAGGATATGGAATCCATTTGGTACATGTCCAGAAATGGTATAACTGACTAACACATACAATATATCATTTTATTAGATATTTTCTTTATTTACATTTCAAGTGTTATCCCCTTTCCTGGTTTCCCCTCTGAAAACTTCCTATTCCCTCCCCTGCTTACCAACCCACCCACTCCTGCTTCCTGGTCCTGGCATTCCCCTACACTGGGGCATAGAACCTTCATAGGACCAAGGGCCTCTCCTCCCAGTGATGACCAACTAGGCCATCCTCTGCTACATATGCAGCTGGAGACATGGGTTCCACCATGTGCACTCTTTGGTTGGTGGTTTAGTCCCAGGGAGCTCTGGGGGTACTGGTTAGTTCACATTGTTGTTCCTCCTATGGGGCTGTAAACCCCTTCTGCTGCTTGAGTTCTTTCTCTAGCTCCTTCATTCGGGACCCTGTGCTCCGTCCAATGGATGGCTGTGAACATCCACTTCTGTAACTGTCACGCACTGGCAGAGCCTCTCAGGAGACAGCTATATTGGGCTCCTGTTAACAAACACTTGTTGGCATCCACAATAGTGGGTTTGGTGACTATATATGGGATGGGTCACCAGGTGGGGCAATCTCTGGATGGTCATTCCTTCAGTCTTTGTTCCATACTTTGTCTCTGTAACTCCTTCATGGGTATGTTGTTCCCTCTTCTAAGATAGATCAAAATATTCACACTTTGGTCTTCCTTCTTCTTGAGTTTCATGTTGTTTGGGAATTGTTAGCTTGGGTATTCTGCGCTTCTGGGCTAATATCCACTTATCAGTGAGTGCATATCATGTGTGTTCTTTTGTGACTGGGTTACCTCACTCAAGAATTTCATAAATGCATTGTTTTTAATAGCTGAGTAGTAGTACTCCATTGTGTAAATGCACCACATTTTCTGTATCATTCCTCTGTTGAGGGACATCTGGGTCCTTCCCAGCTTCTGGATATTATAAATAAGGCCACTATGAACATAGTGGAGCATGTGTCTTTATTACATGTTGGAGCATCTTCTGGGTCTATGCCCAGAAGTGGGATTGGTGGGTCCTCAGGTAGTACTATGTTCACTTTTCTGAGGAACTGCCAAACTGATTTCCAGAGTGATTGTACTAGCTTGCAATCTCATCAGCAATGGAGGAGTGTTTCTCTTCCTCCACATCCTCACCGGCACCTGCTGCCATGTGAGTTTTTTATCTTAGCCATTCTGACTGGTGTGAGGTGGAATCTTAGGGTTGTTTTGATTTGCATTTCCCTGATGACTAAGGATGTTGAACACTTCTTTAGGTGCTTCTCAGCCATTCTGTATTCCACAGTTGAAATTTCTTTGTTTAGCTCTGTACCCCATTTTTAATAGGGTTATTTAGTTCTCCAGAGTCTAAATTCTTGAGTTGTTTGTATATATTGGATATTAGTCCTCTATTGGATGTAGGTTCGGTAAAGATCTTTTCCCAATCTGTTGGTTGCCATTTTGTCCTATTCATAGTGCCCTTTGCGTAACAGAAGTGTTGCAATTTTATGAGGCCCCATTTGTCAATTCTTGATCTTAGAGCATAAGCTATTGGTGTTCCTTTCAGGAAATTTTCCCCTGTGCCTATGTGCTCAGGGCTCTTCCCCACTTTCTTTTCTATTAGTTTCAGTTAAATCAGGATCAGATAAATGATCTAAATAGTCCTATATCCCCTAAAGAAATAGAAACAATCATTAATAGTCTCTGAACAAAAATAAAAAAAGCTCAGGACCAGATGGGTTTAGTGCAGAGTTCTATCAGACCTTCAACAAAGGCCTAATACCAATACTCCTCAAACTATTCCACAGAATAGAAACAGAAGGTACTCTAACCAATTCGATATATGAAGCTACAATTACTCTGATATCTAAACCACACAAAGGCCCAACAAAGAAAGAGAACTTCAGACCAATTTCCCTTATGAATATCAATGCAAAAATACTCAATAAAATTCTCACAAACTGAATCCAAGAATGCATCAAAATGATCATCCATCATGATCAAGTAGGATTCATCACAGGGATGCAAGAATGGCTCAATATATGGAAATTCATCAATATAACCCACTATATAAACAAACTCAAAGAAAAAAACCATATGATCATCTCATTAGATGCTGAGAAAGCATTTGGCAAAATTCAACACCCCTTCGTGATAAAAGTCTTGGAAAGATCAGGAATTCAAGGCTCATACCTATACATAGTAAAAGCAATATACAGCAAACTAGTAGCCAACATCAAATTAAATGGAGAAAAACTGGAAGCGATCCCAGTAGAATCAGGGACTAGACAAGGATGCCCGCTCTCTCCCAACCTATTCAATATAATATTTGAAGTCCTAGCCAGAGCAATTAGATAACAAAAGGAGATCAAAGGGATACAAATTGGAAAAGAAGTCAAAATATCACTATTTGTAAATGATATGATAGTATATATAAGTGACCCAAAAAAATTCCACCAGAGAACACCTAAACCTGATAAACCACTTCAGTGAAGTAGCTGGATATAAAATTAACTGAAACAAATCAGTGGCCTTTCTCTACACAAAGAATAAACAGGGTGAGAAAGAAATTAGGGAAACAACACCCTTCACAATGGTCACAAATAATATAAAATACCTTGGTGTGACTCTAACTAAGCAACTGAAAGATCTGTATGATAAGAACTTCAAGTCTCTGAAGAAAGAAATCGAAGAAGATCTCAGAAGATGGAAAGATCTCCCATGCTCATGGATTGGCAGGATTAATATAGTAAAAATGGTGATCTTGCCAAAAGCAATCTACAGATTCAGTGTAATTGCCATCAAAATGTCAACCCAATTCTACACAGAGTTAGAAAGAGCAATTCTCAAATTCATCTGGAATAACAAAAACCTTGGATAGGGAAACTATTCTCAAAAATAAAAGAACCTCCTGGGGAATCACCATCCCTGACCTCAAGCTGTACTACAGAGCAATTGTGATAAAAACTGCATGGTACTGGTACAGTGATAGACAGGTAGATCAATGGAATAGAATTGAAGACCCAGAAATGAATCCACACACCTATGTTCACTTGATCTTTGACAAAGCATCTAAAACCATCCAGTGGAAAAAAAGACAGCATTTTCAACAAATGGTGCTGGCTCAACATGTGGTTAGCATGTACAAGAATACAAATTGATCCATTCTTATCTCCTTGTACAAAGCTCAAGTCCAAATGAATCAGGGACCTCCACATAAAACCAGATACAATAGGTCAAAAAACAAACAAACAAACAAACAAACAAAAAAAACCTTTTACCCTGACTCACAATGGCGTCACTAGTCTTCATTATACTGAGCAATTATGAAGTCTTCTCTTTTGTGAATCCTTATCAACATTTGCTATCAGAACTCTTTATGATAGTCATTCTGATTGGGTAGTTTATAAAAGTAATTTTAATTTGCATTTCTCCCATAAATAGAGTCCTTTTGCAATGGAAATTAAATGGAACCTCCATAGATGCCCATGAACAAAAGAACACATAATGAAAATGTGTACATATTCATAAGGTCATTTTATTCTAATTAAAGAAAAAAATGAAAGCTATTATTTTACCCTCCTTCTTTAGTTTTTATATACCTCTCCAACCCCAGTTAGAGAAGCCCATTGTCTTAAGTTAGGGTTTTTCTGCTATGGACAGACACCATAACCAAGGCAACTCTTATAAAAACAACATTTAATTGGGGCTGGCTTACAGATTCAGAGGTTCAGTCTGTTATCATCAAGATGGGAACATGACAGCATCCAGGCAGGCATGGTGCAGCAGGAGCTGAGAGTTCTACATCTTCTGAAATCTGCTAGCAGAATACTGACTTCCAGGCAGCTAGGACTAGGGTATTAAAGCCCACTCCCACAATGACACACCTACTCCAACAGGGCCACACCTCCAAATAGTGCCACTCCCTGAACCAAGCATATACAAGCCATCACATATACATATACTTTCCATAGGTTTGTTCAAACACATGAGTTTATGGGGCCATATCTACCCATAGCATAATTTAAAAAGTACATTTAGTCCAATTTCCAAAGACCTCATAGTCTATAGAAGTATCAACAATGTTAAAAGTCCAAAGTTCAAAGTCTTCTGAGATCCATCCAAGAACAACAGTAAGTCACTTAACTGTAACCCCAAAACAAGACAGGAAACCAGCTGGGCAAACTCCAAATTCTGCATCTCCATGTCTGATGTCAAAGCAGTTTTCAGAACTCCAACTCTTTTTTCATCTTTGTTGATTGCAACACACTTCTTTTCCTGGGCTGGTCCCACTCCCTGTTAGCAGCATTCCTCAGCAGATATCCTATGGCTCTGGCATCTCAAAAATCTTGGGATCTTCTTGTTCCAATGTCTGGGAGCCACACATGATCTTCTGGGCTCCTTCAAAGAGCTGGCATCACTTCTTCAGCTCTGCCCTCTGTAGCATTCTAAGCTCAGGTTGATTCCACTCCACTGCTGCTGCTGTTCTTGGTGATCATCCCATGGTACTGGCATCTCGAATTCACTGAGGTCTTCTGCTGCAATTAGGCTTCACCAATAGCCTCTCATAGGCTCTTTTCATAGTGCCAAGCCTCAAATCCTTTGCATGACCCCTTCAGTCCTGGGCCATTTACTACAACTGAGGCTGCACCTTCACCAATGGCCTTCCATGGCCTCTCACAGTGCCAAGCCTCAGCTGTTCTTCATGACCCCTTCATGCCTTCAAAACAAGTACCACCTGGGTGATTCTTACACATTGCCAAGTATAACTGCAACACAGGGTACTACCTTGGCTGTCTCTAGAACACAGCTTTGTGCTCTCAGATTTCACCTCAGTGATGCTGGTCTCTTCTTAAAAGAAATCACCACTAATTTCTTAGCTCCAGCTAACCAGCATCAACAGTCCCAGTAATCCCTTCTATTCTAGACTCTAAAGCCAGAGCCACATGGCTGAAACTGCCGAGTTCTGCTGCTTGCAAGAGCTGGGAAGTGGCCCCTTGTTCTATTACATTATTACTAGCTTTCTGCTTTCCAGTTCCTTCACTGCCTACACTTGGCTGTCCTGGATTTTGCTCTGTAGATTGACCTTGAACTCAAGAGATCTGGATGCCTGTCACTACACTTGGATCTAAACTTGGCTGGGTAGGATCTTGCCCTGAAATCCCACTCCCTTAATTGGCTATCTCCTAGAACACAGGATTCAGCTCCATTTTATTCCCTGGTGCTCCTTTAATACTGGAACCATATATTTTATATTTTTCCTTTCTACACTTGCTATGCTTTTTCAAAATACTCTTCATGAGATTTAACCAGAGAACAAAATCTCTGCTGGGCTTTTTTGAGATTTCTTTTGTCCATCAATTAGCATAAATCTCTTTACCTTCGCCTCAGGTAGACTCTTCAGATAAGGGCAAAAAAATAGCCACATTCTTCACCAAAATATCACAAAAACAGTCTCTAAGCCACATATTGAAATTCTCCACTCAAACCTCTTGGACCAGGTCCTCACAATTCAAATCACTCTCAGTAACAAAGTCTTCCATATTCTTACTAGGATAGCCCACTAAACCCCACTTAAAACATTCCACTGCTTTCCAAATCCAAAGTCCCCAAACCAACACACATTCTTCCAAACAAAAGCAATACCCTAGTCCCTGGTACCAACTTCCATCTTAGGGTTTACTGCTGTGAACAGACACCATGACCCTGAGAACTGTTGACATAGACAGTTGTGAGCCAACATGAGTTCTGGGACCCACCAAGTTCTCTGACCTGCTGAGCCATCTCTCTAGCCCTAGTTACTTATTATCTGTGAACTAAAATGGTCTAGTTCAGGAATAGACAAGGACAACAGAACTGCTAAAGCTGTGCTAACAATATCCCAAATTGCAGATCAAGAGAACTCAGCTTTAAGTCATGTGTTAAGCTGATCAGAGTGTATAACAGAAGTTCAAGGAACTAGTAAAGTATGTACTTATTAAAAAAAAAAAAACACTTAGGGCACTGTCTTAGTTAGGGTTTTCATGGCTGTGAACAGACACCATGACCAAGGCAACTCTTATAAAGGGCAACATTTAATTGGGGCTGGCTTAGAGGTTCAGAGGTTCAGTCCATTATCATCAAGGTAGAAAGCATGGCAGCATCCAGGCAGGCATAGTGCAGGAGTTACTGAAAGTTTTACATCTTGTTCTGAAGAGAAAAACAAGACTGGCTTGAAAGCAGCTAGGAGGGAGGCTTCTCAAAGTCCACCCCCACAGATACACACTTCTTTCAATGAGGCCACACCTACTCCAACAAGGTCACACCTCCTAGGAATGCCCCTCCCTGGGCCAAGCATATTCAAACCACCACTTCTAAATATTTATGTTCCTTCTAAATAGTCTGTTGCTATCTAAATATTTATGCTCATATGTGTAGAAGAGTGCTGCTTTCAACCTTGGTCAGAAAAGCATCTTTTTGCAATGAACAGAATCAATACAGTAACATAATGAGCCAAAGTGCTGAGAAGTGACTATTTTCAGCCAGACAGCATCTTCTACAAATGGTGCTGGCTCAACTGGCGGTTAGCATGTAGAAGAATGCGAATTAATCCATTCTTATCTCCTTGTACAAAGCTCAAGTCTAAGTGGATCAAGGAACTCCACATAAAATCAGAGACACTGAAACTTATAGAGGAGAAAGTGGGGAAAAGCCTTGAAGATATGGGCACAGGGGGAAAATTCCTGAACAGAACAGCAATGGCTTGTGCTGTAAGATCAAGAATCGATAAATGGGACCTCATAAAACTGCAAAGCTTCTGTAAGGCAAAAGACACTGTCAACAAGACAAAAGGGCCACCAACAGATTGGGAAAAGATCTTTGCCAATCCTAAATCAGATAGGGGACTAATAGCTAATATATACAAAGAACTCAAGAAGGTGGACTCCAGAAGACCAAACAGCCCTATTAAAAAATGGGGTACAGATCTAAACAAAGAAATTTCAACTGAGGAATACAGAATGGCTGAGAAGCACCTAAAAAAAATGTTCAACATCCTTAGTCATCAGGGAAATGCAAATCAAAACAACCCTGAGATTCCACCTCACACCAGTCAGAATGGCTAAGATCAAAAACTCAGGTGACAGCAGATGCTGGCAAGGATGTGGAGAAAGAGGAATACTCCTCCATTTCTGGTGGGATTGGAAGCTGGTACAACCACTCTGGAAATCAGTTTGGTGGTTCCTCAGAAAAGTGGACATAGTTCTACTGAAAGATCCAGCAGTTTCACTCCTGGGCATATACCCAGAAGATGCTCCAACATGTAATAAGGACACATGCTCCACTATGTTCATAGAAGCCTTACTTATAATAACCAGAAGCTGGAAAGAACCCAGATGTCCCTCAACAAAGGAATGGATACAGAAAATATGGTACATTTACACAATGGGGTACTACTACTCAGCAATTAAAAACAATGACTTCATGAAATTCTTAGGCAAATGGATGGATCTGGAAGATATCATCCTAAGTGAGGTAACACAGTCACAAAAGAACACATGTGATATGCACTTATTGATAAGTGGATATTAGCCCAGAAGTTCAGAGTCCTTCTTAGAAGGGGGAACAAAATACCCATGGAGGAAGTTACAGAGACAAAGTTCAGAGCAAAGACTGAAGGAAAGACCATCCAGAGATTTCCCCACCTGGGGATCCATCCCATAAACCAAGACCCAGACACTATGGCGGATGCCAACAAGAGCTTGCTGACAGGAACCTGATATAGCTGTCTCCTGAGAGACTCTGCCAGTGCCTGGCAAATTTAGAAGTGGCTGCTCACAGTTATCCATTGGATGGAGCACAGGGTTCCCAATGAAGGAGCTAGAGAAAGTACCCAAGGAGCTAAAGTGGCTTGCAGCCCCATAGGAGAAATATCAATATGTACTATCCAGTATCTCCAGAGCTCCTTTGGACCAACCCACCAATCAAAGAAAACACATGGTGGGACTTGTGGCTCTAGCTGCATATGTAGCAGAGGATGGCCTAGTCGATCATCAATGGGAGGAGAGGCCTTTGGTCCTGTGAAGGCTCTATGCCCCAGTATAGGGGAATGCCAGGAATAGGAGTAAGTAGGTTGGCAAGCAGAGGACAGGGGAGGGGATAGGGGATTTTTGGAGGGAAAACTAAGAAAGGGGATAACATTTGAAATGTAAATAAAGAAAATATCTAATAGTGAATAAATAAATAAACAAAAGAAATCTCAGCCATAAACAGGGCATCTACATTGACCCCTTCTGAAAGGTCATAGAAGATGGGGTACAAAGAACGTAAGCACCAGAGGGTAAGGAGGGGTGCTTGAAAGAGGTCTTCTAGTCATGGTATAACCACTGCACTAATAAGCCTACAGCAGCTGTGGTTACCTGCATAAGAACGGCACAAGACTGGACCCATTAGAGGCGCAGCAAGCCCCTTTAAGAGCTATCTGTAGTCAATAGATGCTGGGAGAGGGAAGCAGTTCTTTAATGTTGTAGCCACTGGCAATGTGTTCACACTCTAGTACATAACCCCACACCCATTCGGAGGAAAAGTAATGAAACCTACACACACACAGATATAAACTAGAGGGTGTGTTAGGAAGATGAAAGGGGGCCAGAAGTGTTAAATGGGGATTAAAAGAAGGGAATGGGGATAATATATATCAAGTGCATTTGATACATGTATAGAATTGCCCAAAATAAAATTTCAGATATATTAAAACAAATGGGGAAAGAAGTCAATTCACTTTCCTCTAGTAGGAAAATTATTATTTTTTTAAACATATCTTTTCCTACCTATCAACAAATAACTCCACGAATTTTTCTGTCAGCCACTAAATAAAGGCAATGCTACCATCAGGCTGGAAAAAAGAAAGAAAGAGAGAGAGAGAGAGAGAGAGAGAGAGAGAGAGAGAGAGAGAGAGAGAGAGGGAGGGAGGGAGGGAGGGAGGGAGGGAGGGAGGGAGGGAGAGAGAGAGAGAGAGAGAGAGAGAGAGAGAGAGAGAGAGAGAGAGAGAGAAGAAAAAACATTTAACACAGACTTATGAGCCATTAAAAATAAGCTGGTTTCATCTCTATTTCACCTGGCTCGTGCCTGGTGAAACTGGGAGGTGACGTCATGATCTTTGTGTAGATCGAAAGTACAGCGAGTTCCAGGTGAAGGTTACTCAGGTCTGTGTGTGAGAAGCTGTGTTCAGAGAGGGCTCACAGGCCACCTCAGCAGTTCTCACGGGAGGACTGAGGTCAGCTCGAAGGTTGATTGAAATAAAAGTGATGTTGTCAAGTGGAGTGGACAGTGAAGATGCCAAGTACTGAGAGTCTGAACCAGGAACCGCAGCTGAAAAGAAAAGCTCCGGTGTTTGCCTGTGAGAAAAAGAGATTCAGGAACTTTATGTTTCCAGGACTAAATAACATAACATAACATAACATAACATAACATAACATAACATAACATAACATAAATGGGTGCTTCAGGGTGGAGTTAACGGCTGGATGTTTACTGACATCTGATTCAGGAAGGAACGCCTCAGATGCGTTATCCATTTTATCCTCGTGTGCTGTGTGAAGATCCGAACAACCGCTCTTTAAAGCATCTGTGCCCTTGAAAGCTGCCTCTCTTGTGTATCCAGACCCACCTCCCCGAACTGGACACAACTGTTTCTCTCTCTGTCGGTTCTCAAGGTGGAAGTGTGAAGCAGTTAAGATTCCTGGGTCTGGACTGTAGCTGAGGCTCTGTGGGTAGAGCACCTGCCTAGCATTCACAAAGTTTTGGGTTAGATTCCTAGTGCAGCATAAAACAGGGCGTGGTGGCGTACACCTTTCGTTCTGGCACTGGAGAGGGGGAGGCAGGAAGATCAGGAGTTCAAAGTTAACCTTTGCTAGCTACATCGAAAGTTTGAGCCAGTCTATGATAAGATACTCGAGAGTCCCCGTCTCAGAACAGAGAAAGAAAGAAACTGCAGAGGAAACTTATTTACCTAAAGGGCGGAGGTGCTAACCCACTTCCTGTGATCAGGGGTGACTTCGTAAACTGAAAGGATATCAAAGTTGGTAGTATTGCTCAGTGGTACAGCACCTGCCCTGGGCTCAAGCTAGCAAGAAGGGAAGAATGGGAAGAAGGGAAGGGAAGGAGAAGGAAGGAACAGCTATAAAGCCCCAAATTAACGTGAAAGCCCCACCTGCCTAGGAACTGGAACGCTGGGAATTGTAGTTCTTGGAAAAATAACAAAGCCTCATGGGAAAGTATGTTGCCTATAGCTTTGTCCTTGTTAAATCCCTTCAACAAGTGGCTCACGGCCATCTCAGCTGGGAAATCCCAGGGAATGATCCTGACCAAAGTCAACCTCATGGTCAGTATTTACTATTTAATAACGCTTGCTTTACATTTGGCCCAAAATGATGGAATTGGCATCTCTCTGGTGAATCTCAGGATTAACGCTGTAAAGGGGGGACAAAGAGGGAGGACGAAAGGAAAAAGAAAGAACACAGAAGGCAGAGCCTATAAATGTCACAGACCTGTGGTGACCCAGTCTCATCAAAATATAGAATGACACAGCACAAACCTCTCATACCCTGTGGCAGTTGTTTCCTGCTTTGTAAGTGGGATTCCAGCACTTTCCTATGCCTGTAACACTTTGGAAATGGGTAACCATTTCCTGGATAAGAAGGTCAGTTCGATTACTCCAGTTCAATAAACATTTTTGAATTTGGGCTTCTGTGCCTTTAATAAGCATGCTTACCTTCAAATTAGTTTTGGTTTATAGGCGCCCCCTCAGAAGGAGTGCTTGAGAAGAAAGGAACCCTTTCAAAAAGACCTCGGGAGATATATGAAAAGATTCTTTGAAAGCCACTGCACTGGAAACTGCCTTCCAACGGCTGCTGTTGGCTGCAGCGATCAGTTTGAATGAATTGGGCGGCTTAGCTTTATTTTTAGTTTCTAATAGTTCACTTTTTCCTATTATCATCAAATAAACCAAATATCCTGATCTTTCTGCTGTTCACTTTACAAGAAAACTAGCAACTCCTCTAGTAACTTTCCCAGAGGATTCTGCATGTCTGCGAGGCTGTGGCTAAAGAGAGCTCCTGGGTACACATTTAAGAAAATAGACATCTGAACCCTCAGTTTTGTTAAATGGCAGTGTTGTTAGAACACTGAGTCTTGGGGATATGGAATGGGAAGGTGTCGTGTTTACTAAAGAAGTGACTTCCGAGATGCCTTGTTTAGACAGAGGTGGAGGAAGGGAGTCACATTATCCAACGCTGTGTGAGTTTTGGCAGTAGAAGGACGCACAGAAGCAGAGTAAAGAAACTACTGCCATGCCCAGGCCATGGGATGGTTAAGGGGAAGGTTCACATCATGGGCAAAGGAGAAAATATCCGGAGGCATCTGGAAGGGTACAGAGCAGAGAGAAAGGGAAGCAGAGTGGATCCTTCCAGGGCTGTCTGTGAGAGAAGGAAAAATAGCAGGGACAAGGGGGAGGGAAGAGATGTTTGCCCCATAAAGAGAGCAAACAGGTATGAGGGAGGAGGCGCAGGGGCTTGGAGTAGGGACTCTGAAATGTATCAACCATCCTTGTGAGTAGGCACTGAAGGAACTGGAAGCTAGTGTGAGTTCTGACACACAGATTTAGGAACCTACCGCATGTCCCTTCCGGCCAGGGGTAAAGGAAATGACTCAGGGTCAGGTTTTGGCAGGTGGGAACCGATTTCACAAGTTCCCAAGGAAGGCTGGATTTTATATAACTGCCAGAAATCCTCCTATAGTCCAGGTTAAACTCCTGGATGTTTGGGCATCTTGAAACTAACACCAACATGGTGGATTCTGGCCATAGACCATCCACACTCATCCTTCTGTAAGGTTCCTAACCTGAATCCAGTCAGCCCCTCACTGCTCCAAAGTTGTTCATTGCTGATGTTGACTTCAGATGAATAAGTAAGTATTATGCTAAGCACCTTAAGTTCACAAGCAAATTCAGTGCTCACAGAAACCCCTAGAAGTGGGTACCATTTTTTCTCCTTGCTTCTACCAGGGCCGAGAATGAGACCAGGAGTTTCGCTCAGACGATGATTAGTCAGTGATGATGCAAGCCAGGTGCCTGGCACTGTTACCCCATCCATGCAAAAACACAGCTTTCACTTCAAAGGGAATAAGATCATTAATTTGGAGCCAAATAAAATGACTATGCACAGAACGGAAGACTCGGATTATCCAAAATGCCATGTTCCAACATAGTAATAGTTTTATGGAACTTTAATACTAACAAAAGCCAAAAATTAAGGCATTTTAAAAATACATCGGTGAAATATCAATGCAGTGGTTTGAATAAGAATAGCCCCTACAAGTGTCAATCCTGAGATTTGCCATAGAAAAGCCAGTTGCACCATTTTGAGCCACACTTGAAGCAAGCTTTATTAAATACTGACCAAGACGGACTTTCATCACAATCACTCCCTGGAACTTCCAGCTGGATGGCTGGCTGAGGCACATTTTTGCAGGCATTTTAAGAACAAACCCATAGGTCACCATACTTTCCCATGAGGCTTTGTATTTTTCAAGAACTACAACTCCCAGGATTCCGGGATTTCCTGGTCCTTGGGCGAGTGGGGCAAGTGGGGCTTACAGGTTAATTCCAGTTATTACGTAGGCTTATAAATTCAAATGCTTGGTCCCCAGTTTGTGCAACTGTTTGGAAAGGATTAGATAGTGTGAACTTGTACAAGGTGTGCCACTGGGAGTGTGAGCTTTGAGGTTTTGAAAGCCCACACCATTCCCACATTTCCAGTATATTCTCTTCCTCCAGTTTGCAGATCAAGATGTGAGCGCTCAACTGTTCCTGCCACCATAACTTGGCTTTGCCATCATGGACTCTAACCTTCTGAAACAGTAAGCTTAATTAAAGCTTTCATTTATAAGTTGTGTCAGTCATGGTGTTTTGTCATGGCAAAAGAAAAATAAATAAGACAGTCAGGTGGGTGGATTACAGCCAAACCAGGAAGTCTCTACTGTGGGTCTCAGATGGCTTTGTAGGCCTCAGTGACATTGTCAGCCTTTGGGTTGGGAGACGCTAAGGACTCTGTTTTCACATTACGTTAGTATTTCACTAATAGTTACAAGGATGTTAGATCATGCATAGGTGGTGCACTATAATATCCATGTAAGGGTCTAAAAGTATTCTAAGATAGATTATCATGGACGAGGGTGCAGAAAGAACATAAGCGCTGGAGAATGAGAAGGGATACCGTGAAACACTGTCCTCTGGACATGACCTCTGTTTTATGCATGGACTCAGCATCGGTGGCTATCCATGCAGGATCTTCACAAAACTAGGCCCAACAACATTTCAGGATGGATGGTGGAGGAGCTTACAAGGCCCCACCGTCTCTGAGGAGCCACTGGAAGTTAAATGATTGATGGAAAAGTGGGAGTCAATGGCCCTGCTTGATGTGGTCGCTGGTAAATTGCCCTTGCTCAAGTAAATAATCCCACCTATACCTGTGCAGACAACCAAAAGACGCTGAGATTCTAAAAAGAGGAATGGGGTCGGTGGTAGAAGGGAAGGGGAAGAAAATGGGGTATGGTCAACTACATTTTGCATATGTGTGTAAAGTTGTTAATAAAAAAGTGTAAAGCTCAAGATAATTTGACTCTAAATCTGCACCAGCTTTGCATAACCACTGTTTTTTATCAGAGTTATAGAATGCTTGGAAATGTCAACTCACACGCCCACATGCTCCTCTCTCCTGTGGTTCCTCTCCCTAAGCCGGCCCCACAGCCTAAACTCAATCTGTGGGATTTTAAAGAAAGAGAAAATCCCAGGTGGGACTTGCGTGGCTGGAGCCTGGGATGTCTAGCCGCCAGAAATGAAGGGAAATCCATGTTGGGAGTCATAATAAGCCAAAGATGTGACATCAAGCCTTCTAGATGATTCATCAACTGCCACAGCTGGCACCTCAGTCTTCAAGAACTCCGGCGGTATCAACGTGCTAAAGGAAGACAGCATCCTTCCTTTCTCTCGGAGCTTTGGAAATCTGCCAGAAAAACCTGAGACCAGCCTGAGGAGGGGTATTGGCAGCACCCGAGGAGTCCTTAGCCAAAAGCTCCAAGCTCTTCTGGGGATCAATGAGACTCATCTGTTGTGCCTTACTCAAAGGTAGCCTTTCCACCAAGATAATTGGTTTAGCACAAAGGAGCTGTTGTGGTTTGGAGCTCACAGTTGATTGCTGGATTAAGATAAGTGTGGTTCTCCTCTTCTTTCCCCCTGGAGGCCTCAGATAGTCAAGTACTTTTGACCTTGTGAAACAGATATCCTCTTTCCCACTGAGAAGGATGGGGTGGGGGGGAGGGTGTGAGTGTCCATTGTTCTGCGGTGAGCATGTGTTTTCACCCCTCACCTTCACACAAGCCGCAGACATCTCCCCTCACCGGAGAGTTGAGGACAATGCCGCAATTGGAGGCTCTCCAGCTAAGTGGAAACTCTTCCCCTCAAATAATTCGACAATCAAAACTAGACCAACTAACAACATTCCTCTTCAAAGCATTTTCTCCCCTCTTGTTCTTATGTATCTATTCAAAATAATTACAGAAGGCACAAAAATTACATAACATTAAAGATAGGAAATTTGACATCAGAGACACTTGCCATTAGTAATTTTATATATCTCTAAACCTTTTATTATTTTTGAGTTTGTTATATTTATTATTTTTAAGTATACACACACACACTATATTACACCTTTCTTCTTCCACCAAACATACTCAAGCCCCTTCCCACTCCCTTTCAAATTCATAGCAGCTTTTTCTTTGTATATACATATATATAGAGAGAGAGTAGACACAGAAACAATGAGAGAGATACATATAGATATATAAATATAGCCTGCTAAATCTGTTTACTGTCGCTTATACGCATATGTTTCCAGAGCTAACATCTTGCAATTAGATAATCAGTTGGTTCTGTATAACCCATTATGTGGCTTATTCCTGAGTAAGCTTAATTCTCTCAGAAGTTGTTCAATACCTTTAAGTCTTTATCTACTATTAAAACAGGTCTTGGGGGGAAATTGAATCAAATTCTACACATGGCCTTTACTTAGCATCAACACATCATGAAGGACTTTCCACACAAAAAGCTACTCATTTTGTTTGGCTGCAGCCCTACAAACTGCAAAACCTGGGTACCATCCTATATCATCAGGTTCCTTGTTACACCCAGCCACATCTCAACAACTGTCATTAATGCAGTCTTAAGCCAGTTGCCTCTCTGAGGTAAATTGCCAAAACTCAAAATAAACACTAATTTAAGGCTTTGGAAATATCTTTCAGGAAAAAAGATGGTATTCACTAACAGTTTCATTAGCAATGTTGAAAGTGGCACAAAGACCATCTAAAGGATCAGAGTAGACTGAAGAGTCTGCATGTAGTCCCATCAGAGCCGGCAAGCCAGGGTTTCTGTGTCTCAACATAACCTGACTCTAAATATAATGACACTGGGACTCTTAATAATTCACACCAGAAGACGTAAACAATTATCCCTCTGGTGTCCTCATCTCAAAGTTGTGAGGTGAGACTGTGATGGGGATAGTTAATATCTCAGAGCAGCGGCCAGCTCACACTGATCTGAACAACATTGCTACAGTGTGGAACATAGGAAGAAAGCACGGACAAGGCCAGCACTAGGTATAAAAGCCAACAGGTCTGAGGTGCAGACTTATCTATCAATCTAATACAATTCATCACTTAAATACCAGCCCCTGTTTGGTTGTTTTATAAATCTCAATCTTTTCTGATCTCATAGTAATCCTATAATAAGGAAGATGATGTTTTTATTCTAATTTTTTTTCCAGAATAGGCTAAGTACTTCGTTAGAGTTAGAGTCCCTATGTCTAACCACATAGCTGCTCTGCCCACTAGATGTCCCCGATCACACTAAAATTATTCTCAACCATGTCTGCATCCAAGGATACTGAATGCTCCATTCTCCAGTGAGCAGGAAGCACACAATCCCACTGGGAGAGCCACAGAAAACATGAAGAAAACAACATTGCCCACAAAAAGCCACTTCATACCCAAAATAACTAAGATGGCTTTAGATAGCAATGTACCCCCAGTTGACTTTCCAGTTTACTCTGGTCTCACTCGGCCTTCATCAACTTCAGCCATCCCACTTCCTGCAGAGATGCATCTGTTCCTTCAATACTTAGAACTGGGAAGTTTAAGTTCTTTGACACTTGGACATATGTCATGCCTTTCAGTCTGCAAAAACAACCAGTTTGACGATTCTGGGGCACAATAAATAGGATCTGGAACCTGAGTGCAATTGCTTGCCTGACATCTCCTCTCTTCCAACTCCATCCCTATTCACTTGCCCTTGTGAGTTTCCAGCTGGCATGGAAATCATGCAGAAATCTGCGGAAGATAAGCAGATGTGTTGAAAGACATAGGTATGTAGGGACATTGATTAGACAGATTTGATAGATAATCAACTCACATATAAAATTACATGTATTTGAAATTCAAACATATGATAAAATTTTCCCACAATTTCCCTTGCATTATTTCTTAACTTTAGACATATTCTTATTCCATGAGCCATAGAATTTGTTCTCGAATTTCACCATAACTTGTCTTCCTGTCTCTCTGCAGTTGATAGAGAAATCAAATCTATTGTTGTGCTGTTTATTGAAATGCCCACTCACACAAGTGAGCCTGTGCAGGCGGCTTCTAATCTGCTATGAAAACAGCCTGAGGCTCTTTCTCTAATCCTAAAAACATACACATGTGTGTGCATGCACACACATACCCTGGCCCCACACACACACCTGTACACCTACGTACACAATTATCATCTGCAATCCTACATTCCTCTGGACTCCAGATGACAAGCTATCACCACTCCCTCTTGTATTCTTTAAACTTTATATTCTTCAATCTGTGCCATTGTATTTTTAATGATGTGAATGTTGAGTCCTCCAAAATTCAGATGTTTCAATCCTAATCTCCAAGGTGGAATTCAAAGATGGAGCCCTTTAACATGTAGTTAGGTCAGGAGGTGGAGGTCTCACAAACAGGCGATCCATCCTTTTTTTAAGATAAGCTGAGGCCACCTGTACCTCCTTCCAACCTGTGAGGGTTAGAGAAGAAGGCTGTCTATTAGAGTGTAGCCCTTACAGACATCAAATGTCATCGCATTGATGGTAGGTTTCCAGCCCCCCGAGCTGTGAGGAGCTTGTTTCTGCATCTGTTTCCCACTCTGGGGTGTTTTGCTGAAACAGTGCAGTCTTAATGCGTACCCCAAAGCCTCATATACTAACCCAGCTTCAATAAATCTTAGCACTTACCTCGTCATCGAGGTGATAAACTACTATAAATATAACAGAAACTTTCATAACCACCCTTTGGCCCCTTCTATTTCCCTCGCCAGAAATGTTTATATCACACATGACTTACATCGTTTATTAATTACAAACATTTTAATTAATACTATTTTTTTCTTCAAGACAGGGTTTCTCTGTGTAGTCCTGGCTGTCCTGAAACTCACTCTGTAGACCAGGCTGGCCTTGAACTCAGAAATCTGCCTGCCTCTGCCTCTGCCTCCCAAGTGCTGGGATTAAAGGCATGTGCCACTAATTAATACTATTTAATCTTCCATACTCTTAAACATCTTTTTCAATAGCACCATTGTTAAAACTTTCAACATCACTTGCGGTATTTATTTTTATGAGACATGTAAGATCATATGACCACACTTGTGTAGGATGTCCCTGCATGTTCCTGTGACATTGTGTCCATACAGCTGCTGAAATCATTTCTCTTCTCTTTAAACTCTCTCTTCATTCCTTTCTAAGTTTTCATCATCCTGGCCTGAGCCATCACAGAAGCCTCTTGTATCTGACATTGTGCCAACTGTAACAAATAAATGCAGTATTAGCTACATATGAGTTTCAAATAAATAACTAACAACTTGTTAGCATTTCCCAGATACTGCATGACCAACCCATAATTTATTTCTGGCTCTCTTCTCTTCTCTTCTCTTCTCTTCTCTTCTCTTCTCTTCTCTTCTCTTCTCTTCTCTTCTCTCCTCTCCTCTCCTCTCCTCTCCTCTCCTCTCCTCTCCTCTCCTCTCCTCTCCTCTCCTCTCCTCTCCTCTCCCCTCCCCTCCCCTCCTCTCCCCTCCCCTCCCCTCCCCTCCCCTCCCCTCCCCTCCCCTCCCCTCCCTTTCGCTTTCCCTTTCCCTTTCCCTTCCCTTCCCTTCCCTTTCCTCCTCCTCCTGCTCCTCTTCCTCCTTCTCCTCCTCCTCCTCCTCCTCCTCCTCCTCCTCCTCCTCCTCCTCCTCCTCCTCCTCCTCCTCCTTCTTCTTCTTCTTCTTCTTCTTCTTCTTCTTCTCCCCCCCCCCTCCCTCTTAAGCAGAGTCTCACTATGTAGCTCTGGCTGTCCTCAAACTCACTGTGTGGACCAAGCTAGCCTTGACCTAATTCACAAGCTCTCCCTACTTCTGCCTTCCAAATGCTGGGATGAAAAATGTGGTGCTACAATACCTGGCCTAGAAATGCATCTTTGATATTATCGTCAAGATGAACAAAGAGAATTTATCACACCACTCTCCTCAGTATGTTAGAAGTTTCCTCATAGGCCACAAGGTCAAATTTACATCTTTGAGATAGCATACAAAGCCCTCTGGACTTGGTTAGTATCACCTTTGCAGTGTCCTACCATTTGATGGACCTTAAGGACATAACTGCCTTTGTTACCAGAGTGCTTAGAGCTCACTGTGCCTTGGACCTTGCAAGTCCCATCTCGTCTGAACACTCCCAGATCCATGTGTGACTGGCCGCCTAACTCTTCATTTTCTGGGATTAACTGACTGTCTTCCTCTGATAGACCTACTCTGTGTGTTCTTTCTGTAGACTCTAGAGTCCTCACTTTGTTCCTGTTTCTGTTCTTGGCACTCTCACAATCAACATGCACCCATTCATCTTGTTCATTTGCATACAAGTTTGCTGTCTAACTTTCCGCTAAAGTGTAAATCATATGAGAGCAAGTCCTGCCTTAGCATATTTGACAGTTTCTGATCATGATTACTTGGTTTATAAATATTAGCAGGAAGGAAAAGAACTGACTACAGGCTGAAGTAATTGAATACACAAAGGGATGAGAGTCCAACCCATAGGCATGGATTCCCTGAGCCTTAGCTTCTGGTCTTTCCTAGTTTGGCTGATGCCACAAAATAGCACAAGCTGGGTAGCTGAGGCAGCGGGAATTTATCAGCACCAAATTCTGGAGGTTTAACGTCCTATTTCATGGTGCCAGCATGGCCAATTTCTGATGAAGCTTCTCTTCATGGCTTGCCAATGACCACATCATCTCTGTGTTCTCAATGTCAGGAGTTTATCAATTTGTATAAAGTCATCGAATGCCATACCAAAGGCCCCACTCTCATAACTTTATCTAATTCTGATTACCTTTGAAGTGCCTGTCTATAAATACCATCAACTGAGGGTTAGGGCCTTAATGCATAAGTCGGAGGAGTATAGTTCAGTTCTCCCTCTCTCTTCCCTCTGTGGGCTCAAGAACGATCAGTAAACTTCAGTAGAGTGCTCATGTCTTCCTTTGCCCCTTCCTGCTATCCCGTGTACTTGTTATACTTTGCAGCTCCTAGTTTCCTATATGGCTGCCTCCACTATCGATATTGTGAAGTCCATGAGGACTGTCAACTCTTCATTGTGTTACACCATGACTGGCAGATAGAAAGGAACTAAATATACATTGACTGAATAAAAAAACTCTTGAGTGAATTCTACCACCTAAGAAGGCACTAAACTATGACTTGGGTCACTAATATTCATATTATGAAGTACATCAGAACTACTCAGAGCAGTAGTCTCAATAAAAAAAAAAAAATCAGCCTAGAGTGGACTATCGTGGCATTAAGGTGCCACATGAGTTCTAAGACAGTCTATATGTATTGTCTAGGGATACAGTATTAAATCACTATAGACTGAGTCGCCTACGTGATTATCTCACGTGTCTAGGGGGCACTGTGAGGTGAGTTGTTGGCAGGGTCGCTGCCTCCTGAGGGCTGTAAAACTATCTCTTTGAACTCTGTCCTGTTGGCTTATACATGGTCGTCTATTGCTTTGTCATCCTTCACTGCCCACCCTATAGCCATTTGTGTCCAATTTCTATAAGACAGAAATGTACTGAATCATCTATCATTATCTATGCCCAAAATTGTGTCTATTAGATAGTAGTTGTACTGACTTGGGACCACCATAATGAGCTCATGGTCACGAGTTCTCACTATAGAGACTCTGTTTCTACATAGAGTCACAGACGAGTGTTCTGGTAATTAAGACTTTAATGTAGGAAATTAGATGGAGATGACATTCAGCCTCTAGCACAATTTTGCTGTGGAAATGAAAAGCAAGAGGCAAGGATAGAAGCCATCAGACAAAAGCAAGGAGAGGAGAGACCCCCCCCAAAAGCCCCAAAGACAAGAAGAGAGCATCACTGCAAGAGTGAATTACAGAAGAAAAAAAAAGTATACACAGGAGAGAAGAAAAAACAACAACAAAGTAGAAGACAGAGACTAAACAAAGGCAGAATCAACTCATGTTAATGAACAGGGGCTTTGGCAAAATGCTTGGGTATATTTAGAACAGCCAATTTAAAGAAGCAGGAAAGGCTATAATACATTTTATAAGGCAGTCCTTCAATTGTGGCCACGTGGTTTTAAAGAGTGCTTCTTAGAAGGTATGCCTCTAGGCACATGAAAATCGTTAGCTGCTTACAAAGAGGCAGCTCCCACTGATCTGATGGTTTCCGGAGGCTTGTGTTGCAGAGTGAGCCTCCTCCCATCACAGAGCAGAAACGGAAGACAATGTACTGGGATGTTCAAAAATTAATAAAACAGCAGGAATTCCTTTTCATCTTTGTTCTTCCTTTCACATTCCCCTCCTTGCTTCCTACCTTCTAGGGTATCAGCTTGACTCTCCAGGAGGACTGAATCATGGGTAAGGAACCCCAGGGGAAAGGGATGCAGGGGTAGAGTATAAGAGAGGAGAGACTGGCTTAGGAGGTGACTCACGCTTCATAGATTGTTGCCATTAATAATTTTACTTGGCAAAAGCTTCATGAATCATCACACTTCCTGAATATGCTGGATGTCAGTTAAGATTTAAATTAAGTTCATAGATTTTAAAATGGCGAAGAAGCATGTAGCTCATTAAAGCTGCAGCATTTACATTAGGTGTTCATACAGAGACAAAGAAGTGCCAGAAAGATGTGTGTGCTGCCCTTGGCAGTGACCTGCTGTGATGTTACAAGTGCCTGTCTCTTTTGCCTGCTTCTGGTTAATAATAACAGTAATAATAGTAATAATAATAATAATAACAATGTTAGTTATAGATTTTAAGATGGCATTTTAAATTCAGTCAAGGTTTCTAAATTCATGTTTTTTTAATTCTGATTTTTCTCCATTAGTTATTCACCACCACCACCATCCTTTGTAATGTGTATCCTTTCCTCATAAGAAATTAAACATGCATTTGAATTTCTTTTAGTGACATGGATAAAGTAGAGCATATGTGAGAAAGAGTGAGGTTTGAATGGCAAAGAGCCACATAAACTTAAGTAATGCAAATTGGAATGCTGGTTTAACATCTGAGGGGCCCAGATGTGCCTGGACTTCCCTGGTAGAGCCCATGAGTCCACCCTAAAGGCAAACTCAGCATTTGTCTCCATCTCTAAAACAACTCCAACATCCTATGCCTTCTGTGAGTCACACTAAGAACTCCTAAAGAGATCAGGGGTGGGAGGGTGGAGGGATGCGGGTGAAGCAGATAAGTTACATCACAGGTCACCAGGAGAAGCTAGGAAAAGTGAAGCTTCCTGCTCACCCCCACACTCCTGTCCCTCTTCTGCCCATCAAAAAGGAAAACCAGTTCTGCTGTTGCAGAATTCAAATGCAGTCTTTAGCTGGAATTCTTCAGCTACAAGAAAGGAAGCCAAGCAGATGGCCCACAGTGTCTTTCACAAATAACTCTCATCAAAACCCTAACAAAAATAAGTAATTAACGACTATTTTTTTTTGTCAATCAAGTCTATCTCTAAAGTATACATTAAAGACAAATAGGGAAGGCAACAAAATAAATTTTAAAATAGGTGCTAAAAAACTCATATGTGAGTACGTATGTGTTTGTGTATGTCTGTGTGTCTGTGTGTCTGTATGAGTATATGTAGTATATATTGTATGTGGTGTTTGTGTGTGTGTGCGTGATATGTACATGGTGTGTGTGTGTGGTATATGTGTACATGGTGTGTGTTTGCCTGTGTGTGTGTGTGCCTCTGTGTGTGTGTCTGTGTCTGTGTGTAGTGGTAATGACAGTGAAATCCTGAAGTTAAGAGAAAATTACCTTCACCAAGTGAGTAAACATACAGACTCGGGCTGGTGAGATGGCTCAGTGGGTAAGAGTACCCGACTGCTCTTCCAAAAGTCCGGAGTTCAAATCCCAGCAACCACATGGTGGCTCACAACCATCTGTAACGAGATCTGACGCCCTCTTCTGGTGTGTCTGAAGACAGCTACAGTGTACTTACATATAATAAATAAATAAATCTTTAAAAAAAAAAAAGCATACAGACACTGGTATGCCCATAAACACACGTGGACAAACACCAATTAGAAGAGGGACAAGGACCCTTTCAGCTCTGATCTTAGCCTCCCTGTGCCCTGAACTTTGGAGCTGACAACTTGGGGAGCTCTAGGTGACAAGAAGGGCTTCCTGACTCAAGCTGCCTCTGTGGAAATCTTGTCCTGCACAGCCTCTCAAAACTCAGGACTTTTGTAAAGAAAATAAATAAATAAATAAATAAATAAATAAATAAATAAATAAAACTCAGGAGTTTTGTAAAGGGAGAGAGGCCACACTCCTGTCATGGGGGACTATGTACACACTAATTTTCCTGACTGTGTAACTATTTCCCTGTGGCTATGTACATCAGAATAGTCCACAAAAATTAAAAGATGCACAATCCAATACAGTCAGTGCTTTTAAAAGTATGTTGCGATAGTGTTTCTTAGAACACATGGAACCTTTCAAAACAATACATTTTTTAAGAAACCCAAAAAAATAAGATAAAATAAAAATCCTATCCTGCTATATATACACAAATCCTATGCTGCTGAATAAATTACTTCCTCTAATCTGCAACCATTCTAGGCCCAAGCAGCATCTAAAGCTATACAGAACAAAAGGGTAAAAAGATTTACCTTGACGGCTGTCACAAATCCAAATTCGAGCTTTTTTCCGGCCATTTACGCCCTCGCTCGGCAACGGGTTAGTAATTGCTCAGTTACTGTTTCCAAGCATGTGGCTTGTAAAATCAGGGTGGCCAGGGAGGAGAGCCCAGCCTGCAAAGTTTCCATCCAATCCATCCGAACTGCAGACAGGGCTTGAGTCACCCTTACTCTGCTTGGTTACTGAAGCTATATGGAAACTTCCTTCCAGGCCTCGCCACTGCTACCAGCTCCGACAACTGCTTCCAGCCTTCGGGTGCTCTGTGCTGCCTCCCCTAACTGGCCCCAGAAACACAGCGTGGCTTTATTCTTCCATCCTCTTCCACGCTATTTCTGTAAGATAAATGCTTACAGGTTATCTCTGTTGCTCCTGGTTTAAAATAGAGACACACTTTATATTTCAATACTTAACTTCTTATTAGCCATTGCTTCTCAAAACCAGTTGGCTGCTTGACTGCTCTGGACATTCTTGATTAAAAAAAACAACTATCCTACCATGTTCGCCGAATAATCCCTTCTGTTCTTCCCGCAAGTGGAAGCATCTCTCATTACAGACTTATCTGTGATTTTTAGGTAGCTGGCATCCATTCTGATCTGGGGTATAGAGATAAGAACTGGAGAAATATGCATTTCCAAAGGCCACAAAGAATTAAAAATAATGTAGCAAACCTTATATGGGAACAGTTAAGAGCCCCCAAGGAGAAAGCTTTCAGGACAATGGAAATAAGCTGCTCTGGGGACATCCACACACTTAGTGCAGGAGGCTGCACACTGAGGTATGGTCCTCTGCTTTCTGAGCCTCACTTAGGGCAACTGTACTATCTCTCAGTGTTGTGTAGATGCTAGACACTAAAGCTTTGTGAGTGTGTTTAACAACAAGGCATCCGCACAAGGCCACCGAGTGGTCAGCAGTACAGTGTCCTTTCCACAGCTTGACACTGTATGACCGGCACACCAGATGTGAACACTGGGGAAGCTGTCCAAAGAACAACCTGGGCCCTTTCAGCTGTTTTTTTTTTTTTTTAAACTTCTTGTCAATCTACAATAGTTTTCATAATACACTCTGAAAATTCCAGAAGACATTTAAAAACCAAAAACAAATCTTCCCAGAAGATTTCCCATTACACTAATGAAATAATACTAAAATTTTATTTGTCCCATTTCTAGTATATTTCATGTCCATAAGTGCTATGTCTTCCTACTTTAGTTTCCAGATCCCCTCTCCCTCCCCACACTGGTCATTTAACCCCCTAGTGCCCAGAATACAAGTGGTTCAATAAACACTAAAAGAAGCAATAGATTGAGTGAGCCCATGGCTGGGCTAGACATAGCCTGGAGGACAGGATGAGGCAAATGGCCCCAGACAGGAAGGCAGTGAGGCAGACAGACAGACGGATGGACGGCAGGGCCTTTGGAGGGAATCCTCTCATCACAGTCATCAACTGAAGACTTGAGTCTACATTGGTGCTCTTGATTTATGAAAGTTCCCTTTAAACTCTGTCAGCCTGAAGGCAGAACCTGAGGGAAGAGCTGGTGAAACCCTTGCAGAACAACCATGTTTTCTGAGCTGTGATCCAGGTCAGGTGAAAGATTTCTCTGAAATGACTGTTGTGGCCAGTCTGTCTGAACCACGGTGCCCAATCCAGTGTAAATCTGTGGTTTTGTTTATAATATGTTCAAGTAATGGGATTAATTATGCCATGATATTTTCTATCTCTGAATGTGGAGGATAAAATTATCCTTAGGATTTAAGGATATACCAGTGACTAGGGATTGTCATCAAGGTTGGCCAAGGGAAAAGCTCGGGGCAACCACAGCGGTAAGGATGGACTGACTCATCCTGCAGGAAGTAAGGGAGTCGAACTTCCAAATCAGAGGCCACAACCATCAGGCACCGCGTCAACACATAGGCTGACACTGTGCCCAACCCAAGCTGAAGGGACCTCCCTAGTGCCTTTTGAGAGCTTCATACGCCACCAAGGGAATATACAATATCTGTGGTACCTGGTCTGTATCTAGTAACTGGCTCTCTGAGAAGTAGGTACTAAGTCGTTGCCTTTTGTGGAAAAAAGAAAACTCAGCTGTACAAGGTAAGAAGTCTGCATCACACATGTCACCAGGGAGACAGAGTTTAACCCCACCCCACTGTCTGCAACTTAGGGATGAACTCAGAGCCTAGACCAGCAGTTCTCAACCTGGGGAGTCAAGCAACCCTTTGACTTGCTAAGATATTTACATTATAATAGTAGCAAAATTACAAGTTATTAAGTAGCGATGAAAATAACTTTATGGTGGGGGGGGGGGTGTCACCACAATATGAGGAACTGTATTAAAGGGTTGCAGCGTTAGGAAGGTCGAGGACAACTGGTCTACTGCTGTCTTACGCCACTCAAGTGAGGATGCTGTGCTAGATGAGTCTTATCTGCAGCAAATAGGTCAGGCACTATTTTAAAGAGACAAAACAGGAGTCACTGCGATGGTCTATAGGCAAATTTTCTTAACTTTAAGAAAAATCACGTAATTCTCCTATAGCCCTTCATCACTCCTAGAGACTGCTGGGATTGACAGTTCAGCAATGTACTAAGTGGCCTTCCTAGACTTCTAAAAACCTTCTATGAGCTTTCTTCTGCACATTAAGAACCATGAAAAGACAGGATGGAGCTGCTCCCTTTAGCTTCAAATCCAGCGGTACACTTTACTACTTGTTATTACAGCTTCATTCATCCTGTGGGTTTGGGATGAGTCTAAATTGCCCTGATTCTCTGTCATTGAAAGGCTGAGGTTTGCTGCTGTCTGGTTGTTTATCCAAATCCCAGCCCCCTGATTGAGGGAGTGATTGTGGTCCACCAAGGACACAGTATGAAGAGGAAGTCATTTCCTCCAAGAGCCTTGTTTGTGTTTTTGACAACTGTTTCAGTTTATAATCCATTTCCATTCCCATACCCAGCCCTCCAAAAGTAAACAGACGACAGCCACGGTGATGTGGGGGTGTGGGTGGAAGAGGAGAGAGGAAAGAGATTTCCCCAGAGCAAGAGGATGTTTTTAGCAAACAAAATTTAATTTGAAATAAACTCAAGGCCCCAATCCAGATGGAGCATAGACATTAAGATCTGCCAAGTTTATAAGCATAAACACGGCCTCCGGAAACCCCATCTGATCACACTACGTGGTCACACACTAGTGGATATTCTTATATCAGATTCCAATAGCACTGGTGGCTAACGACAAACTTCTTCATGTGAAGAGGCACACATCTTTACCCACCTTCCGCATCTGTCTACACAGCAGGGAAGGTGCTCTCTCCTGGATTCTAAGTCTTTGTGGACCAACAGACTCTCTTTTTCTCAACTTATGACACTGAAAACTCTTCCTGGACATTTTTGGGTTTTCATTTTTGTTTTTTTGGTTTTTTTTTTTTTGTTGTTGTTGTTTTTTAAGAATACAATTTCAACAAGAAAATACATTTTTCAAAACTCGAACTAAGTTTAGAAAATAAGCCAACTTTTAGAGTTTCTCTTCCTTCCAACACTGTTCCCAAGAGTTAGAAAAGTCCCCTCTCTACAATAATTCATTGTAATTCCTTTTTAAAAAAAAAAAAATTCAGACAGGGTGTCTTTGTGTGAACTTGGCTGTCCTCGAATTAGTTCTGTAGACCAGACTAGCCTCAAATTCAGAGATCCACCCGCCTCCCAAAGTGCTGAGATTGAAGGTGTGTGCTTCATTGTAATTTTGACTCAGTAAAACAGCAGCTCATAGAAATATCCCTTTTATATATGCCTGCTTATGAAACTACATATAACCCAAACTACCAGTAGCACATGGTCCACTCATTCCATTGCAGGCATTTTGGCTATGTTAAGTGTCACCTATATAAAAAGCCTCTCAAGGGTGCTGGAGAGATGGCTCAGAGTTAAGAGCACTAGCAGCTCTTCCAGGGGATCCAGGTTCAATGTCCAGCACCTGCACGGAGGCTCACAACCATTGTTAACTCCAATTCCAGGTGACCTCATTGATGCCTTCTTGTGGAGAGCTTTTGCGGCCACTTGGCAGGAATCTGACATTGGCCAAGGACAAGGAAATGGACTTCAAGCAGGAATCGGACATTGGGCCCAAGACAAGGAAGTAAGCTCAGGCAGGAATCGAACTTTAGGGTGGAACCAAGACGTAGGCTTCAGGCATGAAACTGGCTTTGGGCTAGGACAGGGAAGTAGGCTCAGCTATCTCGGACATCCTGATAAGCCCTGAGAAAGAGCGATCACGGGAGTGGTCAGGACTTTGTTTATTGCCTTGCTTGTTCCTCAACCTAGAACTGACCTTGTAACTTGCATGTAATTAAAATGGGATAAAAGTAGATTGGGAAAAAAATAAACCTGCCTCATCCTCAGAACTGGCTGGGTCAGGCTACAGTGTTGTCTAATTGTCTTTTTTCTTTTCAATCCTCACTCCTGCACTGGTGAACCTGTCAACTGGCTGAGAGGGCTTGGTCACTCTCTGCCCATCACAGGCACCAGGCATCAAATGGCACACGAACGAGCAGACGTGGAGAAAAATGTCTGTACAAAATAAAACTTTAAGCCTTCTGAAATTTGCTTAATTACATATTTTACTGTCAACAGATGACAAAGGGAAAATCCCATTGACTGAGGTTATTGAATTTTATTATATAAAAGTAAAATGCCAACTTGTAAAGGCCAAGGTATGATTCTTAGGGATGCTCAAATCATTCTTTCTTATCACACACAAGGCACTAACCACACAGGTCTTAAGGACTGGACTGCAAAGCACAAGTCATTTACTGAAATATTACATAGCAGTTGCTGCACTTTGCTTTAGGAAGTCCCATGTTTTGATAGAATGAGTTGCTTTTCTTTTTCCAAGTTTTAAGTGAGCATATATCAATTATGTAGAGCAGACTTCATTTTGAAAGTCTGTGCACAATCTCCCAAAAATTAGAAATTATCTGAGGGGAAAAACATTTGCTTCTAAGCCTTAATAATATGAATGGACATTTTCCTAAATCCCACCTTTTTTTGTTTTGGTTTGGTTTTTTTTTTTTTTTTTTGGTTTTTCTGAGACAGGGTTTCTCTGTGTAGCCCTGGCTGTCCTGGAACTCACTTTGTAGACCAGGCTGGCCTTGAACTCAGAAATCCGTCTGCCTCTGCCTCCCAAGTGCAGGGATTAAAGGCATGCACCACCACCGCCCGGCAAATCCCTTATTTTTAAAACTATGTTTCAAAGGAGATTCATGTCAAGGGTTGCAGGTCTATAGGCTTTAATCATTGTAAACACTGGTCAGCTAGATTACATAGGAGTTTAATATTTACATATATAAATGTACAATTTGTTATTTAATACATAATATATATAATATATTGTAGTCTTGTAATGAATATATACTACTTAAAAGATAAAAATTTTCATTTTTGAATGAGTTGAAAACCATGCTTCATCGAACTCAGAATTGAAAAATAGATCTGATCATTCAATCTGTAGCAATATACTTGTTTTAAATTGTAGACACAGAAAGTATCCATTTTAGGGAATTCACCTGCAAGATACATGTCCCACAACATAAAAGTGCGCATTTGCCATGTCATTCATTGCTGTATCTTAGTGATCACGCTGGGAACAACCTACACATAGACTGGAGGCTCTCAGTAGTCTTCACACACGAAGGCATCCATTGCAAAGGGAAAAGGCTGGTGTACAGAGCAGAGTCTGTAGCCACCAGCTCATCCTTGTGAGCACTGTGGCTCAGTACACACAAATCAACACCATGCGTTTCTGCCAAATACTGACAAATGTCACCAGCTCTATAGGACTCTGCGCCCGCCCTCTTCCAGCCTCCTTGGGCACTAGCACACATATGTGTATATACAAGGGGAGGAGGGCAGAAGAATAAATAAAATTAAATGAAATGTCTTCTAATGTCTATAGAAATGAATAAGACAGATTGTAATGAAAATGTATAGTATGACTCTAAAGGTTAAGGAAAAATAGAAAATTTTATTTTATAACTTTTTTTTTTGACAGGAAATGTCCCCATTTTGTCAAATGGCTTTATACATCCATTCATTCAAATAATGGTTTCAAACGTGGGCAGATACGTCTTTAGTTGCAAAATCTGAGAGACGGGCTGTGCTTTCTCCTGATAAAAGTCAAGGCCAGTGAGGAGCTCCACATCTCGGACCCGGGCGGCGTGTGCTTGGAACCTCTCTTCAACCCAAAGGTCCTCGGTCTTGTTTTCCTGAGAAATGAAACGCAAAACCATTTTCCCCGTGGTGTATCTTTCCACTGGCATAGAGACATTTTACTACTGTCCGGTTTGTGATTTTTTTTTTATTTCCTTGGCTCTTCATTTGATACAACTAAATTTTGTTTAATCAAGCAAAAGTCCTAGAAGAAATACTCTTCACTATAAACTCCTACCCACTGTGCTGTCACCCCAGCCCCCCTACCTCCCCCCCACCCATATTGGGATTGTGTGTGTACGACACACCATTCACGGTGAACTCAGGTCATCACACTTGTCTGGAAAGCGCATATCAATGGAGCTATCTCCCCAGCCCCTAGACGCAATATTTCAAAAGAAGTATCATTTAGGTAGTTATCTTTTTGTTCCTAGGTACAGATCTAATATTACTAACTTGATTAAGTCAGGATGAATCTCAACGGTTTTTAAACTGTTACTACATGTCAGTATACGGTATATAGTGCTGGTTTGTATTTTCAAACTTTAATTACCCTAGTGAGTATCAACCACACACACATATTCATAGATAAATACTTGTTTACATATGCAGATGCGCGTTTAATATTAATTCTATAGACCATACATCTATAGAACTCTACCCACAAAGAACAGAACTATATGTTTTAGATAGAACAGCTTTTATGACAGCTCAGATGAGATATGAATAATCGTTTTCTGGCCCCAGGTTCTCCAGGAATACTCACAGAACAGCTTTCTATGTTGGTGGGCCGGTGAGGGACGATGAAGGGCAGGACATCCAGCCACCCAGGGCAGCTGTCGGGTGTGTGGGTTTGGTCTTTACAACTTGTCAGCACCACAAAGTAGTGTGTTGGGATAGGGACATCAGTGCCAGCTACATATCTGAAAACATAATTGACATAATTTGACCCCATTACAAATGTCTTTTTGTTTTATAGCTTGGCATTAAGGAAATGGCAAGGTGAAGGACTAGGAGGAAAGTACAGATTGTGTGGAAAGTATAGCTTTATCATCTATGACTTCCATGTCAATGAGCTCTAGTCACAATCTATAGTACGGTCATTCTAACATTACAGCAAACCATTAGGACACAAAGAAAGCCCATGGAATTCTGCCCTGTGTTTCCCAAGTCCCTTGGCTTCATACTTCAGTGGGGTGTCTTCTAATGGAGTCAGTGCTAAGAACAAAGGATCCCGTCTCTTATGGCTGTGTACTTCTGCTGCACAGGTAGATCATCTGCTCCCCTAAGACCCCCATTTAACCAACTTTAATATGGAAGTATCCACGGGGTCCACCTAGGAGTAGACCCAGACAACTGATGGTGTGCTGGTTGTCTTTCTACTAACAAACACGAATGCACACATTAAAAGTTTTGAGCGCCGAGCGGTGGTGGCGCACGCCTTTAATCCTAGCACTTGGGAAGCAGTGTTCCAGGACAGCCAGGGCTATACAGAGAAACCCTGTCTGGAAAAAAAAAAGTTTTGAGAGAAGATAAAGGTATCTGTGGACCCTACTACTGGAAACCTGTGAGCTCCTATAGGCAGCAACATATGGATTCAGACTGTCTGCATCTCCATTCTGGCTTTGCCAATTGGGGAAAAACCTATCAAACAAGCTACTTAACCTCTCTTAGCCCTGGTTTCCTCTTTTCTGACTCGGAGCTAATAATGGAACCAGACATCAAGTTGTTTTGTAGATTAACAAAGCCTACGTAAATGCTTAGAAAACTGCCTAGCATGTAAGAAAGAGTTCTCAAAATATTAGTTAAAATTAGCAGGTGATGAGACCACGACGTAGAACCTACTATACAATCAAACAAAAGCCAGGTGTGATGGGTGGCACCACCATCCTATCCAGCACCGGGGATACAGAAGTAAGAGGAACGGGATTTCAAATATATCCTCGGCACCATAGTAAGTTCAAGGCCAGCCTGTGCTACCTTTGACCTTGCCTCAAAGTCAAAGAACGGTGACAGGAAAGAGCTGGAGAAGCCTGGGGCTGACTGTACACCTCGTGTGAGGTGGCTGTACACCTCGTGTAAGGTTTACTTTATCAAGAGGTCTCAGTAGAAACTGGGGCTTTCCCTACTCTAGGCTGGGATCCTGCAGCTGTTCTGTTTTTATCCTTTTGACATTTGATAATAAAAGAAGCAATGGGACTCCTCTCTGGAAAAGCCTAGTACTGAAAGACACTAAAGTGGAAAAGTGCTTAGTAGCAGCCTGCTGTAATGGGTTTAGTATTAAGGTGTACAGTTTGTTTGGCTGGTTTTCTACTGAAGTCTACTTGCATCCTCTATTGAAACTATTTTGTGGATTGTCCACTGTATCTGTGATATGTACTAAGGTAAGCTTAGTCTGTACTTGGTTTTTTCTGGTAATAGTTGGTTTGATTCTATATTTATTGATGGCTCAGACTCTACATTTCCTCCAGAAAAATCTCATATTGTCTTTGTTTACATTTTATAAATTTTCCAATAAAATTTTTTTGTTAAACTTTACCTGGAAACCATTAGTTTAAGTTCTGGCCATATAAATCTTTTCAGCTAAACATTTAGGTAGTTTAAATTGAAAACTGGCATCATAGCAACTGAATATAAACATGCTATGCATATACTATATGATAGTGAGATTGCACAGTATCTAGTTCAAGTTGAGATTTTCCTTTATGATAATCTATTGCTAAATCAAAAATTAAATTACTTACTGTGTGATTTCATCCGGAGCATCAAAATGGCCATCATAATTATAATCAAAGATGGGTCCACTAACCACATTCAGTCCATTTCTTTCTATAGCATATTTTATAAGAAGAACCTCATGGAAGTAGTCCCACATTTCTAAAAGTGAAAAAATGAGATATGTGAAAATATCTGATTTTACTGAATGTGCAAATATTTTCTATTGTTGGTGCATTTAAATAGCACCACATTCCACTCCAGTAATTGCCCATGGTGATTGGATAATTCTACAAGATAGTTATGCAACTAAAATAAGCAGCCATGTTGATGAGAACTTTTTATCATTTTATTAGAGCAAATATGTCTCCAAATTCCTTCAACAGTGATTATTAATAATCTTCAGACCACAGGTACTATCTTACTAATTATCATTCTGGAAACAGACATTTACATTTTTTTCACTTATGGTGAATGTTAATAAAATTTCGCTCTATCAATAGCTCTTAACAGGTAAGGATTAAGAAAAAACTTAAGCCAGGTGTGGTGGCGCACGCCTTTAATCCCAGCACTTGGGAGGCAGAGGCAGGAGGATTTCTGAGTTCGAGGCCAACCTAGTCTACAAAGTGAGTTCCAGGACAACCAGGACTATACAGAGAAACCCTGTCTCGAAAAACCAAAAAAAAAAAAAAAAAAAAAAGAAAAAGAAAAAACTTAAAACAATTATCAAATTCTAGCAACAAGTCAAAATTGTAGTTAGTCACAAAGAAATAACACCCACAGTGTTTGTGCCCCTATTTAAAATAACAGAATAAAATGACTCAGTGCGAATAACAAATTGCAATTCTAAAGTGTAGGTTTAGTTTGGCCAGCCAAGGAATCGCTTTTTTAATTTAGCATTAATACATATACACCACCAAGCCTGTAACCCCAGCTATTCTGGGGGATTAGAAGAAAGGATAACAAGTTCAAGGCCTGACTGGACTACAAAGTTTGTTCAAGGTCAGCCTGGTCAACTTATCCAGACCCTATTGCAAAATAAAGAATAGCAACAGACTGAGCATACAGGGCCAAGTACATGGGTTAGGGCACAGTGCTTGTTCAGCATAGGTGAGCCACTCCCTTAATGCCCAGTGTGGGACAGGGGAAGGTAGATACTTACTTTTGAATTCTTTATACATTGGGACCAAATTACTTGTAATTAAGGCATCATATCGACTCTCATTAGTTCCTTTGATTGCTGTAAAACAAATGTGTTTTAGTAAGAATAGGATTTCAGTGACTCGTTCTTTGCTTTCATTGTCTCTTTCTACTGTATGTCTCTAAATCATGAGTCTCTTAAAACAAAACAAACCAGCCAGAGTCACATACCAGTTGTAAACCATTCCCAGAAACTGATGTTGAAATTCCCACGAATACGTGAAAATTACATTCCCAGATGAACAGAGCGGGGTGGGGAGACTTTAGTTTTAGAAAAAATCACGCTGATTTTTATATGACCCCAGGAGACATCCTCACTTTAAAAAAAAAAAAAAAAAACAGCATGAAATTCATTTATTTTGGCTGGTTAATTTACAGTTCAAAGCTGTTGGACACACAACCAAGTGGACAGGCCAGCTTTTGTCCTTTGCACGAAGCAGCTGCCTTCTCTGTGAGGACCTCAGCTTCGGCGGTGTGCCAGAGATAATGTTTTCTTAGATGCTTGTGTCTCTTTCCAAATACCCTTCAGTTGTAAAATTAAACTTAAACCTGCTGAACTCTCTCCACAGCTGGGCCTGATTACAGCTAATCTGTGGTTCCCGCAGAAAAATTTATTAGCCTTTAAGGAAGCCGTTGTGCCACCTCTGGGCAGCCTCTTAGGAGACCGAAGCAGGTCATTTGGGTGGGAAATATATGTTTAACGCACACGCCACATCCGCGGACTGAGGGCTTCCTAGCCGCTCCCGAAGAGTTTCACTAACCAGGATAGAGGAAGCCATGGGTGATATTCTTGTCTGCTAAATAGAAGGAACATTTTTGGCTCTCAGAAGGAGCAACCCTGACATCAGCCCGCAGACAGTCTGGAACTGTGGGAGGAAGAGATGATGTGTCTCCCTGTTGAAAGAGAGAAAAGGGGAAAACTTACACCCACAGTTGCGGCTCACCCATTGCCTTATTTGGTTTATGACTTCCTCGACTGTTTTTCATTTACCCTCTTCCTATTTTCTTAGTGAATCAGGTCGACAGCAGCAGCGGGAGTGGATGTATTCAGCTATGTTTGCTGGGGGTGTGGGGGCGGCGGTGGAGAGGAGGGGGTTGGGAGGACACATCAAATATACCTTGGGAAAGAACATTTGCAGACTACAACCTGAACCGAGAGCCAGGGAATAATAGAAACTACTGCGGAAAAACAAAGTCTTTGGGGGGGGGGGGGGAATTGAACTTTTCTGTAGGGATATGTTATGCATGCAAATAAGAAGTGGGTGGGTGGGAAATGTTGGGGCTAGAGGAATGGCTCAGAAGTAACACCACTAGCTGCCCCTGGGTTCAGTTCCCAGCACCCAAATGGCAGCTCACAACTCTGTGTAACTCCACGTTCAGGGAATTTGACACTCTTGTCTGGGCACCAAACAGACACATGCTGCATATATGTGTGTGTGTGTGTGTGTGTGTGTGTGTGTGTGTGTTTGTGTGTATGCAGGCAAAAACCTCATATACTTAAAACAAAAATAAATCTTGTTTTAAATTGGGAAACAAAATATAAACAAATTATATGTAGATAAGAATTTGCTACATTGGGGTTGGAGAGATGGCTGGAGAGAAAGCAGTTAAGAGCACTGACTGCTCTTCCAGAGGACCTGAGTTCAATTCCCAGCAATCATATGGTGGCCCACAACCACCTGTATGGGATCTGATGCCCTCTTCTCGTGTGTCTGAAGGCAGTGACAGTGTACTCACATATATAAAAAATAGATCTTAAAAAAAAAAAGAATTAGCTACATTATTTTTAAACTGGGTAAAAAATTCTAATCAGCTTACAATTAACTCAAAGAGCTATAGTTACCTAAATGTAATATAACATAATGTATTTTATATAGCATATATAAGAAATACAACATATAGCATAGTATATATACATACATATATGTGTGTGTGTATATATATATATATATATATATATATATATATATATATGTGTGTGTGTGTGTGTGTGTGTGTGTGTGTGTGTGTGTGTATACGTGTGTATGTGTGTTTGTATATATATATATACATATATAGGTATACACACACATATACATACATATATATGTATATATATATATGTATATGTATATATATGTGTGTGTGTATGTATGTATGTATTTGAGACAGGGTCTCATGTGTACCAGGTTGGCATTGAGTTTGCTGTACAGCCAAAGATGACTTTGAACTCTTCATCCCCAGACCTCCACCTTCTAAGGAATTACAGGTGTGTTCCACCAAGTCTTGTTTATATGGTAGTGGACAGAGAACCCAGAGCTTTGCACCCACTGGGCAAGCACTCTGCCAACCGAATTATATCCTCAGCCCACAAACATCTTTATTTTTGAAGTTGCAATTTCTTTTTAAATTACATTTAAAGACTAATACTGAACGCCATCCACAGAATTATCCTGCAAACATGATTGGTGGTGGTGGCTGATCCCAGCTTCCACATGAATATAGTGTAGTGTGCGGTCACCACATCGGATGAACAGATACAAACAAGTAAGACATATGCTCTTTCCTTGCATTATTTCACAGGCTTTGATGGACTTATTCTGCAAATCTTGCAATAATTTATTTAACAAGAAAAAATATGCTTAATTTGTTGTTTCTTATTCACTGCACTGTGTCTCCAGTGGATGTTAGCTACATTGTCTGGATGGCATGTGCGAGGTCAGCTCACAACAGAGAAGGCAGTGCACACTGCATTGTTCTCAGGTGGAAGAGCAATGCCAACCATCAAGAACACTGAGAGTTGGAGATGGGGCAGCCCAGGGAAGGCAGACACTGAAATTCTCCAGTCAAGCACATTTCCCAGGAGCTCAGTCCATTTCTCGTCATGACTAAATATATGCTTTTATCATTGCTTTCTTCTAAGGCTCATGAAGAAGCATTAGTGATGAAAACGCATAAGAAAATACAATACATATTCAGAGGTTAAGAAACAGGATGGTGCTTCCTTAGAAGGCAAACAACTGAAAGCTAGACCTACCACACATGACTCTGCTCCAGGTCTGAGCACACCTGCTCTCTAGGTGTTTACCTGGAGCACTCCTGGCCTACGCATCACTGACATAGGTAAACACCACGTTGAATGCAGTATGATTCACCACAGAGGCACAGATAAAGGAACATGATCCATGCGCACGCACAATGGAGCTTATTTAGCCACGAAGAAGAATAAAATTATGTTGTTGCAAGAAATGTAGATGCAACAAGAAAACATCGCCATACACTTTCTGCTAGCTGAAAAAAAAATCAAGTTTGTTTTTCATATATCAAACTTGAACTAACCAAGAGACACGCACTAAGACTGGAAACAACAGGATATGGCCTGCTTTCTGAAGGTGGGATGAGGCAAGAGACAGCCCAGCTGTGTGTGGAAGGATGCAGAGTTCAGTCGTGTCCTCCAACCCTGACCTCTGGGAAGAGAGGTCCTCCTGTCCCATACCATCTCAGCCCCGTCCCACCCCCAAGCACACCTGCAACCCGCACCATCTTTCCAGATCCCCTGGCATTTCTGAACCCAAAGAGAAGCCGACTAAAACAATAAAATGCAGTCAGAGAATCTAAGAAAATACATGCTTCCTGCCTCTCAAACTTCTTCAAGGAAAGGGGAAATGAGCAGAAATAACAAAGAGATGCTTTCTTCCCATTCTGGGGTGGGAATTGACCAACCGGTAAAGACAGCTACATTAAAGTGACAGATACCCCTTAACTGTGGGGTCACACAAAAGCTATAGCTGTGTCTTATGGTGCAGTCAACAAATGCACACCCCTTGAGTATTCGTCTGACTGCATAATTTTTTTCCTATGGAAAAATGACTTTAGTAGTTCACAAAAAAAAAAAAAAAAATGTCTGGAACATGTATTGCCCCTGGTTATTTAAAGACTTTCAGACATGATTAGGTCATAATTTACAGGAACCAAGAGGGTTTTTTTAACAATACCCACTCCAGGGTAGGAAGTTGGTTCAGCAGTGGGTACTGGAAGCAGGTTGGAGGCCCTAAGCTCTGATCCCCAGAAGCTACACAGAGCCCAGTGCTGCAGTGCAATGCACAGTGCCATCCCAGGGCTCCTGCAGCTGGGGTGGAGCCTGCAGAGGCTCTGAGAGCTTGAGATGCCCCGCTAGTGTGGCTTACTAGGCCATGGACAACAGTGACACTGTCTAAATAAGGCAGAAGGTGATGACCAAAACCCAAGGACATCCTTTGACCTCCACGTGTACATCCACACACATATATATGAACGTGCATACACACACACACACATAACACACATACACTCACACAGATTTTAAAAGTTCTTAATGGTGTAGAAGATGTGTGTGTATGTATATAGATATATGTATGTATGTATGTATGTATGTATGTATATGTATACATATATATATATGTATGCTATGTTTTATATATTATATATATACATCACATATATACATACATACATAGTGCTTATATCAAATTATAGGTATTGTTCAATATTATCTAATTCTTTGACTTTATGCTAAATTAAATCATGAAGCATCTCCTTTAAATAGCCACTGCAATTTTTGCTTTATTTTTGATTTTCCATCTAATTAGGCAAGTAACCCAGCTCTTTCTACTGAGCAGGACCAGGAGCAGCGCCCAAATCAAACCTGACCAGATTTAACGCTTGTTGCAGGAGGGCCATGCCTTCAGGTCACAATTCCTCCCCAGAAGGCTCCTGAGAGGACAACAGAAATTACAAACACCCACCAAAACCTCAGAGAAACAAGAGCTCCGTAAAACTTAAAGACCAACCAATTGCACCGGTGCGCCAAAGAGCTTATTTAAAGCCTGATTCCTCAGACAGAGAGCTGATCTCCAGTGTTTTATGTGAATCTCCAAACATCCTTCTATGTAATTTTCTCAAACCACAACACACGCATGGAGTAATCTCTGAATTAGAAAGCAGAAAATTGCTAGAATCCTACCCTGTCATGCAGACAGGGAAATGCACAAGCACCTCTCTGGGCCTGGAGATGGAATGGGGTCTTCCGCTAACAAGGAAGTTAGCTTTAGAATAATAAAAAACTGTACTGACAGCCTAGCCTGCAACCAGGGACAGTCTCTCTGCCCTTGGCATCGTCCCGCTCATGTGAATTCAGGAATGCTAGGCTGCAAGGGGAAGCATCAAAAATATAAACATCCCTGTTAACTCCATGCAAGCCCTGCTGACCCGGACTTTTCATAGTCAGGAACTGGATGAAGAGCCTGACCTGGAACGTACAGACCCCCTCAAAGCAAACACAAAAGTAGAGATTAAGGACTCTTGAAGAAAAACACATACACCCGAATAGTGTGCCTATTAAGAGAGCATTCTGTCAGCAATGGTTGCGATTAAATCATGGCTGACTGTGAAGAAAGCTTTAATTAGGACTAGAAAAATGTGCTTATTTTTCTGCAAATTGCCTCAACTGAACCAAGAAGAGTGGATAAACTAGTCCAGCCAGTTACTTTCTGTCTTTAAAGGAGACAGTGCCCTCAGCTCAGACAGTAAGAGCTAGGGTTTGTCATGATTTTTCCTTTCTAATGCTTCCTGGTTATTTATTTATCCTTCTGGTTGGTGATATAGCTTTGTCCTTAAAATGCTGAGACTAATTCACCCGATCCATATCATTTAGTTGGCAGTATTCAGGCCGTGCTATTATTGTCTTGCAGTCTCAAATAAAACTCTGCCTTCCCCAAAGGGGTTCATGGATGGATAGGGGTAGGCTTTGCTTCCATCTACAGTTCCTTAACTGCTAGTGAGACTGAATTACTTGAGTCGTTTTTCCTGTTCGTCTGCTAAGACGTTTGTCATTCTAGTGTTTATGTATAGAGGTTGATTATCTTAGATCCTAATCACTATTTGTGATATCTATAATTTGTTTCAATGTGCAATGCAAATGTACTAGTAATCTATGATGGCCCTTTCAACACACATTAGCATTAATGTAGTCTAATTAAGTTCTTTTGTAATTTTGTTAGCATTGTTCCAAAAACCCCCAAGGTCATAAAACTGTAAGTGAGAAATATGGACTTGCCATTCATATTTAGGATATGTCAAGCAGCAGGTTAGCTTTGTGTACATTGTGAGTCAGGGATCTAGTCTTTTCTTCATGATGGGGACTAACCCTTCTGGCGCCAATTGGGCAATTGGGGGTTTGCCAGATAGTGAACAGGGAAGGAGATTTACACCGCAGATCCTCAACTTCAGGCCAGAGAGACCTGTGACATGACACATAGGTTCACACCACATTCTAGAGCACCAGATCATTCAAGGAAGGGTTAGATCATATTCATACTGTGCCTTTCACAGCTCACGGCAGACACCAACATGCTCATTAAATAATCAGAGGCAAGAGCCTTGTAAGTCACCCTCACCTTCAAGGTCCACCTGCCTTACAGCCAGGAAGATGGATGGGTGGATCACTCACCTTTTGCTTCCTGCTTGACTTACATCCCAAATATGAGCCGCAAATCCATATTTTTATGACCTTCTGGCTTTTTTGGAACAACACTAACAAAATTGCAAAAGAACTTAATTGGACGGTATTAATGTTAATGCGTACTTGTTTGAACCATCTTTTTCTCCCTCCTTGGCACTTAGGCCTAAATTGTTATTTCCAACTTCTCCAGGCACAACACACTGCCTTCCTTCTCTCTTCCCACCTATAAAGGCCTTTCTATCATATCTGTAGCATTTCCTCAAAAGTGGCAGAAGTCCACCCTCACTTTGGGAAGCCTTCAGCAAAACAGAATTCAACCCTTGCGGTGCCCAGCATCAGAATGTTTCCGGTGCTCGCTGCTCGCTGGGCTGAAAGCTCACCGGCTTGAGAACGGTGTATGAACTCCACATGGGCATCTTCATAGCTTTGCCGTACCCACTGATGTAGTCCCTGTGGTAAAGGAGACAGTGGTCTCCGTTCTTCTGCATCACCCTGGGCCTCCCAAATGGCAAATTTGCTTTCACCGTTGCTGCAACTAAAATTGAATTCACATAAAACATTTGTGAAATTAGTAAAATTGGTAACCTCCACTGTCTGAGCATGTATCAGGCATTTGGAGTAACATTTTACAACAACCCTGGGAGATAGGTTATTATCTCATTATGCCCACCACAAAAGTACAGTTCAGATAAGTAACCAGGCCAACCCAGGTGCTAAGCAAAGATCTGTAGTCTGCCTCCTCCACAGCTTTACTATTAAGAGCTCTCAAGATATAGTTTAAAAGAAAAAAAGACTCAAGAGCAAAAGTGCATATTTTACAGGCTAAATAACTAAAGAAATATTAGAGTTTTATTAAAAAGTATGTCTGCTTTGGCCTTTCCTAAGTCATACTGAAACTCTGTCCCCCAGGGTGATGGTGCTTGGAGGGATGGCCTTTACGAGATAATTTAGGTCATGAAGTAAAACTCTAATAAACGGGATTTGAACCTTAGAGGTGAGACCCCAGAGAGATTTTTATTGATGTCTGCTCTGCGAGGTAAGAATGAGACAGCATGGAATCTGCTGGCGCCTTGATGTTGGACTCAGTTTCCAGAACTCTGTGAAGTCAACTTCTGTTGCAAAGTCACCCCTCTATCTGTCTGGGCAGGAGCTGATGGCTTCTAGCATCTGTCTACATAACTGTATATCTATGTATCTACCTACCAGCCCACCTACCTGTATCATCTATTTCTATTTATGTGCAAGTTGTTAATATAACTCAACCAAAACAGCTTGACAATATCATTCATATACATGTATATACATATATATGTATATATAATAAAGTATTTTATATATATATTTGAACTGAGCATATGCAAGCTTTTTTTCTTATCATTCATCCCCAAACAATGTCCTATAATCACTATTCTTACAACATTTATGTTATATTGGATATTATAAGTAATTTAAAAATAATTTAAAGTTTTTGGGAGACATAGATGCCACATGCACATACAACACCTATTTATATAAAGGACTCCAGCATCCTCAGATGTGGGGTATCTACAAGAGGTCCAAAAATAATCCTCTATACATATTAAGAATGCCTGGATCCCTATCTACAAAAGGTTCAACTGAAGCATTAGGAATTCAATACATAATGGTCCTAATAATGCAGGGAAACACTTGTAAATTCTCTCTACAGACTTTACAACTGCGCGAGGTGGGTCCAAGTACTTCGGATGGAGAGATGGAAGCACAGTGAAAGGAAATGACTGGGCCCAGGTTAGGCACAGGACAGCCACAGAGGTCAGGTACAAGCCCAGCACTTTAGTCTGTTCATATCTTCGACAGGGACTAGCAGATGCACCCCAGCATTGTAACCCTAAGCCTAAGCCTAAGCCTAACCCTAAGCCTACTCTGCTCTTAGAACTCTGGGTTTGCTTGCTTGTTCCTCCTTTATATTGCCCATAAAATCTACATTCAAGAGTCTTGAATTCAGTCTGGGAAATCCAAGGGTGGTGTTGTGTATTGTTAGCTCTCACCATCACATTACTACCGACTCACCCTCGCCTTCGCTAAGATTTAGCCTTTGGTTTGCTTGCTCTTCTAGACCAGGCGTCTAGAAAAGAGAGAGAAGAGAACTGATAAGTCAGTGTTAAAAACAAAACAAAACAAATCAGAGGGATTTCTGCCCCATTGTGTGTGTGTGTGTGTGTGTGTGTGTGTGTGTGTGTGTGTGTGTGTGTTTGCAGAGATATTGTTAATGGGAACAAGCATCTTGACCATAGCTGGAATTAAATTGGGATGATTGCATCCCAATGCATCTCAGACTTTTCTGTGAATATAGCTTCCATAAGGACTTGTTAAAATTCACATTCTGACTGAGCAAGTCTGGGGTATGGCCTGAAATTAATTATGCACATCTTTCTGACTGAGAAGAGATATATAAGCAGGTTCTAAGACCACATTTTGAACAGCAAGAGGCACGCTTTACAGAGAGGGATGCTGGGATTGTATTCAGATAGACTAGGCTTGAAAAACCTTGACTAGTATATCTGACTTCTCTTGGGCCCCTTCTATCTCCACAATGTGGAACAAGTCACCCATTTTATGTTATTCATGATTTTTTATGGCAGCTCTACTGAGGCTATCTGGAACAGAATGTAGGAACTCTCGATCGGAAGTTAAATGCAAAGAGAAGAACACCACAACCCTAGGAGGAGATTTTCCTGTGGACGTGAGACGCTTCACTGGACTTTCTGTCCTCTAAAGTCTTCACCCACAGCAGTAAGGAGCAATTCCTACATGTACCTCTTACACTGTAAGTTCCTCTTCTGAGTCTTTGCCCTTGTGTCTCTTCCTAGCAGTGAAACTTAACCTTTTCAAGAGTCTCCTGGGATCTGAAGCCGTCCTTCTGGACTCAGCCCAGGGCTCAATCTGTTAAAAGGACTGGCTCAGCACACACTGCCATTTTTGCAGTGTTCCCTTGCCTCCTGCTGACTCTATACCACTGCTCAACAAATGCCATGCAGCACACACCACTGCGTGTGCCTAAAACCTGATTATAATCCCTGCCGCTTTGTTCTAAGTAGCTGAGGATGCTCGTCTGATTTTACTGTAAGAAAGGGGTTTAAAAGGGAACTTGAAGAGCACCAAGATTACTATTTTGAATGGTTAAAGAAAGTTCAACACACACACTTACTCGAATAGTGTACACACCATAATCTCTCACTTCCTGATAAAGTTCAGAGAAACCATATGCAATTACTCAGTAAGTAAGATGGCGCCTTTACATTCTTGTAAAGACATGAAATTGTCACTCACATTCTGTAGTGCAGGGCATGAGCAGTCTAGTGGGTCTGTAGGCAGGGGAGTAGTAAAACCACAGTCAGCAGGCGTTGACAACTCTCCTGCATGTGATGGCTTGTAAAACGGTGTCTTCAGAAGATGATTCAGACTGCCATGAGTACCGTTGTTTGGTGCTGGTTCAATGTGCAGAAGATCTGTTAAAAAAAAAAAATTCCATATAGCTTGGAAATGGAAGGCATCAATGAATGCCTTTGTGGGATATGAATGACAAAACCACCCACACTGTAATGCCTGCTATCAATTCTGCCGCCTGTAGATTTGTTTCCAGATGTGACTTAGCTGAGTTTCATTTCCCAAAGTCCTCAGCCTCTTGTCTGTCTACACTGGAACCATCTCCATGATGAATCTGCATGAACTTCTATTTCTCTAGAGAAAAGCTACATTGCTTAAATGATCACCTTGCCACCTAAGCATGCCATGAGTGTCAAGTATTAAGATGCTATCCTCTTTGTTGTTTGTTGGCATTGTTCAGACAGGCCCTCACTATGTAGCCATGGCTGGCTTGGAATTGGTTGTATAGACCAGGGTGGCCTGGAACTCCAGAGATCCACCTGCCTCTACCTCCCTAGTGCTGGGATTAAAAGGCATAAACCACAATACTTGTAATTACAAAACCGTGTTCTTTGGGCTTGAGAGATGACTCGATGGTTAGAAGCATTTGTTGCTCTTGCAGAAGACCCTAATTTAATTTTCAGCATCCATGTCACTGCTGTCATTACACACACACACACACACACACACACACACACACACACGGCATAATAAAAACATTAAAGCAGTAAATTTTATTCTTTATTTACAGAACATTTTCTATTCTTCCTATAAAAACAAATTATATTAAATATTTAATAGGCATTATCTTTTTAGAAGCTCTGAATGATAGCAGGGTCATATGAAACTATGCCTAACTGACACTTTTTGCTGGAGAGGGACTCTTTCTCAGGTCTAGTGAGAAACTAGCTTTGGTGAGACAAATAAGGGCAAACCATCTTTCCCTGAGGCACTGGGCGGGCGCCTACTGTCAAATCTATTCAAATCTATTAAAAATCACTATTAGTGTTGATAATAAACCCTTCACTTTCGTTGAAATGAACAAAGAATTAGGGAGGAAGGGGCCACACAGCTCCGGGTTAGCAGTGTTGGACCATCTGTTGCCGTCCTTTCTGCCTTGAACATAAGAACTCAATCTGACAGCACTTATCTCAAACACTCTGCAGATGCCCTTCCTGCCAAAGACTGGAGCAGATTCCCTGGGCTCCTGAAGGCAGAGCCGCATCCAAGGCTGTTTGAAGATACTTCCTAATGGACTTTGTGTAGTCCCAACCCGCAGTCATCCACACCTGGGTCAGAGAGGCGCCACTTCCCTTGCTATCTACCAGGGAGAACTCCATGACTAACTAGGTCAACAATTGGTAAGATGCACAAGTCTCAAAAATTGTGATTGGTTCTAAGAGGTAAGAGGGTATGTCTGTGCTTGGTCCAAACAACCCGCAGGCAACGCAGAGAATGGGCTGGGAGATATCTTCCTGCACTACCTCCCCTGATGTTACAGATTCAGGCCCAATGGAAAGGCTTGGCTTGCATGAATGGTCTTGTAGATCTATTGTCAGAACTGACGGTTGAGCTCGTAACACAAAGAAAGTGGCTGCAGAGACAATGGCGGAGACAGTGAAAAATTCCAGAAGTGACAGGATGGAAGTGAGTAGTCCCCCCCACACACACAAGGCTGCAAGCACCTCAAGGCAGGGGAGAGCCGTCAAGAAAGAGAGCTGAAGAAGGCAGCGGCAGTGGTACCCTACCTCCTGAGTGGCCTCTCTAGCTGAGTCCTGGCAGAAGCAGCCGCCCTGAATAGTCTGCCCCCAACCAAGCTGAAGAAGCAACCTGGTCAGAGACGATTAAGGGTGGTGGAGACAGGAAAAGGAGCACGCGGAGAGAGAGTGGGCAAACAATACTGAAGAAAGAGAGACGGCTGTGTGGAGCCAGAGAAGAGAACATTGGGCCTTGGCCGCCAAGTGAGTTCCAGGGGGCTGTAGCATCTCACAAGCTAGGGTCTCAAACCACGCCTGGTTGAGGACTGTAACATCCCTGTTGCCAAGGGCCATGAGGCTTAGTGCCCAAGGCCCGTGTGAGGACTGCAACACCAGAGGGCGCCACTCGCCTCTGTTTTGGCTTTGCTGCTGCTCTTCAAACTGTGGTAGAAACAGAAGCTCACTAGGAACCAGTGCTTGCCCAGCTGCTTCCTGCCTACCCAGAATTCCCATCTAGGTAGAGCAAGGGAACCCTCAGCTGCAGACAACTGACTGGCAGCATGGGAGAAACAAAGTTTGCTCGCTATAGGGCTCCCCATTAGAACAAAATGCACATCTCCTGGATGGAGCAAGACCTCGCCCAGTGCACAGACTTTGGACTACTGTCTCTCTCTGAGCTACCTCGATTCATTCCTAAAAGCTCTTTGTACCTTAAAGTCCCCAAGATACAGGTGGAGATATGAGCTGGAATCTGCTTTGTCTTCTCATGGCCAGTTTGAATGAACATGCTGCCCTCTACTGCCTTCTTCAACTTGATTTTTCTGTAGAGCATCCAGTATCACTAACCTTAGACTCCTGTGCAATAATATTGCTTAAGACCTCCGCGGGTCCTGTGATGGATTGTATATGCTTGGCCCGGGTGTGGCCTTGTTGAAGTAGGTGTGTCACTGTAGGTGTAGGTTTTAAGACCCTCATCCTAGCTGCCTGGAGGTTAGTGTTCTGCTAGTAGACTTCAGATGAAGATGTAGAACTCTCAGCTCTGCCTGCACCATGCCTGCCTGGACTCTGCCATGTTCCTGTCTTGATGATAATGGACTGGACCACTGAACCTGTAAGCCAGCTCCAATTAAATGTTGTCTTTTATAAGACTTGAACCGGTCATGGTGTCTGTTCACAGCAGTAAAACCCAAACTAAGACAGGTCCTATCCAATCTAACCATCTCAACAAGGCCAGACTCCCTGACAGAGGCCCAGCTATGAGAGTCAAGAATTTAAGTTGTTAAGACTGCAATAAATTATTTTTAAGGTTTTATTACATGTATGTATGTATGTATGTATGTATGTGTGTGTATATGTATGTATGTGTGTGTGTGTATATGTATGTATGTGTATGTGTATATGTATGTGTATATGTGTATATGTATGTATGTAGTATGCTTTTATGTACTGTGATGGAGGAGCGGTACCTGTGCCACATCATGCGTGTGAGGATCAGAGGACAATTTGTGGGAATCTGTTCTCAGTTTCTCTCCTTCTGCCATGTATGTTGCAGGACTGAACTTGCCACCACCTCCACCTGCTGAGATATCTGACCCCACCATCCTTCAAATAGGGGCTTTTTGCCAGCAGCAAGATGAAGAAAATCATAGTCTGCACACCTAACTGACAGTGAAATTGCAGCTTCCTCCCTGGATTCTCTAAGCAAATGATCTCTTGATATGGCAGACTAAAGCAAGTATATAGAAGACTTGGTTCCTACAACACTAGTTCTGTAAAGTTTTTTTTAACACTTAGTATAATAACAAGTTTCTATCTAAATAAGACTTTATTATCCCCCTTATTCTAGAAGACTTCTCTTCTCAATTATGTGAAAACACTTTTAAGCTGACTGTGTGTGTCTGTGTGTGCGCACACACATGCATGTACACATGTGCGTGTATGTGCAAATGTATGTGTGTGCGCTTGTGGAGAACAGAAAATGTTATCAGGTTTCTTCTTCAACATCTTTCAAACTTTTTTTTTTGAGACATCATCTCTCAATGAGGCTGAACCAATTGGCTAGACTGGCTGGCCGGTGAGCCCCAGAGACATGCCTGGTTCTGTTGCGTCAGCAACTGTAACAGAAGACTGTAGCACAGCTACTGATGGTCCCAACTCAGGTGTCTACGCTTGTGCAGTAAGCAACTTACTGGCTGAGCTAGCTCCTTGGACTTAGGTGTGCTCATTTTTTTAAAAAAAAGTTAGAATTGTCATTTTAATTTTCTAAGTTTCATTAAATTATTATATCTTGGTTTCCTAGAATACAAGGATTTATCATTATTAGTAAAACAAAAGGCATCACACGTGTGACTGGAGAACTCTGAATTAAACTTTTTTCTTATCTCTCTGCTTCCCATCTTCAATTTATCTCCAATTTCAACTTATAAGTCTACTGCAAACTCCACACCTTTGCTGTGAGTTGACTTAAACATACTCACCACACAGTAGATTATAGACTTCAATATTTTCAAATGGTTCAATAACAGTCTTCTCTATAAAGCTGGGTCCATGTGCCAAAAAGATTGCCTATGTGGTAAGAATTATATTATTATTAAAAGACATCTGAGCCGGGCATGTTTGCGCATGCCTTTAATCCCAGCACTCGGGAGGCAGAGGCAGGCAGATTTCTGAGTTTGAGGCCAGCCTGGTCTAGAGTGAGTTCCAGGACAGCCAGAGCTATACAGAGAAGCCCTGTCTTCAAAATACCAAAAAAAAAAAAAAGAAAGAAAAAAGAAGAGAAAAGAAAAGAAAAGAAAAGAAAAGAAAAGAAAAGAAAAGAAAAGAAAAGAAAAGAAAAGAAAAGAAAAGACATCTGGCTCACAAAGTTTAGGAAGAGACACACATTTCCATTCTGGGACAACCTCCCATTTGTTCCTTAGGCCTCTTTAAGAATTTCTTTTAGGAATAAGAAATGTGTCTTAAAACAGCCTCTACCTGTGACCTGCATCAATCGCCCTCAGCTGGGGTCCAAGATGTGTTTGCCTCTGTCTTAACAGAGTATGAGGGGAAATACTGATGCTTTGAGCATTGAACACTGGCTAAGTTCCTAACTCCTATTTTCTCTGGCACCTCTTCACTACTTACGGGATAAAGGGACCCGAGTGTTCGATTCATATTTAATTAATCAATTCTAACTTGACATTATTTAACAGATCTCGTCATTTAAGACTGCAGACAACTAAAGCAACAGAGTTCTTTTTGGTTAATGGTGTAACCAAAACAATTGATTTTTCAAAAGGCAGGGAAATCAGGTTGAAGAAACCACAAGGCTTTGCTCTGGAGGAAGAGTGTGAGCTTAGCTTTCTATCATGGCTCCTCTCCACCATCCCTTTCCTGGGCTCCAGAGCTCCACAAACCCCGCCTGTCCTTCCTCACTATCGATCGCCAACTTCTATGTCTCCTTGCTTGTCGCTGTTCTCTCCACGGCTTCCTCAAGTAGAGATGCCCTGCACCGAGTACCTGGTCCTTCCCTGTGTCTGTACTGAACCCCCAGCACAGAGCCTTGTCTGTGTCTATGCCTGAGACTTGAGCTTTCATTTCCAGCATAGGCTCTGAGCTGCCATTCGACATCTCTTGTTTCACATTTAATATACACTTCAGACTTGTGGGCCCAGCTATCCTCTGGCTTTCTCCTTCCAATTCACAGCAGCCGTAGTTGAACACCTTCGGGTAGCTTGCCAAGGCTCTTTTGTTCCCAAGAAAGGATGAACTGCAAACAAGGGCCTCTGAGTTGGCTATTTCTTCTGCATGGGACACTCATTCTTCCTCAAGATTGGAAAAATTAATTGTTGCACCTTCAAATCTCTGCTTAAATGTCACCCTGGAATTTCCAGTTCTTTCACACTAGTTAAACTTGCATAGCACCCTCAAAGGCACCTACCCCGAAGCCTCCCCAGCAGCTCCTTACACTGTCCTGCTTTTCCTCTGTGCCCCACAGCCCTCCTCTCCATGCCAAAGCATGTATGCCTGCTGCCGCACAGTCCTTTCCTCTCTCACTGTTGACTTGTTTCTGTTTAAAAGCTGCAGTAATTTACCTCCATGCTCTTGAACTCATTGTTGTAGCCATGTGTTCCTCCACCACAATTGGAACTCCCTTTGCTCCTGCAAAAAGACAGCATTGCTATACACTGGTCTGCACATGAGACGTGAGATGTTATTCTAAGTCAAGCTTTAGATTTAGATTATATACTGATATGTATATGTATATCTATTTACATGCTCAGATTCACAACCATTGATAAACAGAAAACCAAAGAGGAGGACAAAGAGAACGAGACCTTTAGCTTTTACAAGGAGAATTCAAAGATGGCAAAGAAAGAACACTAATGTGAACGATTCAAAGGTTTCACCTTCAGGGTAGGTGGAAACGGCTCAGCGGATAGAGGCACTTGCCACCTAGCCTGAACTCAGGTTAGTCACCAACTCCTGAAAACTGTCTTCTGCCTCCACAAACATGCCATGGCCTATGTGTCCATACACACATAGACAAAAACAAACAAAACATGAAATACAATAGACAGTTTGTAAGATTTCATCTTCAAACTCACTTTTGTCCATCAAGCTCAATATGATTGAGAATTCAGTAATTTAGTAATAAGGCTTTGGTACCTGGGGAAATAGTAATTCCTGATCTATAGCAGAGAAGTCTAGAAGAATAATAAAAAACCCATGATCAGGCTGGAGAGATGGCTCAAAGGTTAAGAGCACTGACTGCTCTTCCAGAGGTCCTGAGTTCAATTCCCAGCAACCACATGGTGGCTCACAACCATATGTAATGGGATCAGATGCCCTCTTCTAGTGTGTGTCTGAAGAGAGCAATAGTATAATGTACTCATATACATAAAATAAATAAATAAATAAATCTTTTTAAAAAGTATTTATTTTATGTATGTGAGTACACTCTAGCTGTACAGATGGTTGTGAGCCATCATGTAGTTGCTGGGAATTGAACTCAGGACTTCTGCTAACTCCAACACTGCTCACTCTGGGCCCTGTTTGCTCTGGCCCAAAGATTTATTTATTGTTATTATGTAAGTATACGCACGCACACACACACACACACACACACACACACATATATATAATATATAATACATATATGTCGCATAACTAATATCATCATCCCCGAACTCCACCACTTCCCTGTGACTGCCATAACACTGAATACACTCTTCAGAGAGCAGTTTCTGTCATGATTTCAAGGCAGTAGAACCCACGAGTGATGACTGGGGCCTGCTCCTCCCATCCCGGAATCTCTTCTCTACCCTTACGTGCTTTGCAACTGTGCAGAGCTAAAGAAGCCCATCTTATATTACACAGGGCTCTTAGCAAGAGACATTTCCCAGCAAAGAAAGTGAGCCCACTACTTCTTACTTAGCTAGCAGGACTTGATTTCTACTCCTGGAGCCTTGTATAGTTGTGCCCCACTGCCCATGGTCGATCTTCTGGGCACAACACTCCTCGGAGCCCTCCCTGAATCTTCTGAACCCACGTAAAGAGCCATGCTCCCAGAAGTGTTCCCTGACGACACTTGTGTGACCCATCATTTTTGTATCCTTGAATCCTGTACTTGGGTCTAACAGCAGTTATGCTAATTTTACCTGCCTCGTCACACACCTCAGGTGAGTGCTTACATACCCCTGTTTATCATTTCTAGTTCTTAGACAGGTACCGGTGGGTACTTGACAGCTACCATTGTAACAGAAAAAAAGCTGACACTCGTGCTCCCCAAAAGTCGCTTTAAAAAGTCCTCAGTTACTGTTGTAGAAATAATTTATTTATCACAATGTAGGGGTTCTCCCCTGCCTCTGATCATTCAGTTCCTGGATAAAAAAACCACACAACTGGATGAAAGGCAACCTATGTCCAAATGCATTGCACACCGCACACACACAGTCAATTACAAAGTTTACTAAACAAAGGAAAAGCACTTGATAGGCAAAAGATTAGGTTTTTTTTTTTCCCAACACGAATATTACCAATAAAGAAGTGCTGAGTTAGCAGGAAGAAGCCAAAGAAATGTCAGGGTCAGAGAAGTTCACCCCTAACAACAGGGGATTCGGGGGTGGGGTGGGGGAGAGCTTAAGGAGCTCTCAGCCAGAGGTGTCTGCTGGGAGCCTATGGGGAGACACAAACCTGAAAGCCAGCCATTGCCGATCCACCATGAGATGAGCTTTGTCAATTCTGACATTTTTGGCGTAGTGCAGTCGTTTCGGCAAATCAGGGGTCAAGTAGGGTTTAAAGTGTTGGTCAGGTTTTCGACACTGAAAAAAAACATACAAGCATTTCTCCCACGGCACATCAAATACGCAGACTGCCTTTTAATATTTCAACATAAGGCAAGCACTTAAGCAAGTGTTAGAAGTAAGTGGACTCGGGCAGGAGCAGTGAAGGCTCAGCGGTGACGCGCACTGGCTGTGCCTGCCAAGGACCTGGGTTCAGTTCCCAGCTCCCGCATGGTGGCTCACAACCACCTATAACTCCATTCCAGGGGATCCCATACCCTCTTGTGGCTTCCTCAGGATCCTGCAAGCGCATGCGCAATCAACCCATTCAGGAACACATGCACATTAATTAAAAATAAGTCAATAAAATTTCAAAATAAGTAGCTTTAAGATTAGCTAATTAACTAGCAGTATTACCCTATTATCCACATGACCAAATATAGTAATCATAGTTATCATTACTACAGTCATTATGACAAAACTTAAATATTGATTGTTTGAGGTCTCTTTTATGTTTGTATTCATGGGTATTTATCTGAAATCTCCACAAATTTCTCCTCCCTTTTTTTAACTGGAAAATGAGGTATGTAGATTTAAAGTGAGATTTATATATTTTAGTAGACATATAAAATAGATTTATATATGTTAGTAGATATGGACACATATACAAATTAGTTTAATTATACCAAAAATTTAATCAAAAAGGTTGTCTAACCTTAAGCAGATTGAGTATATATATATATATATATATATATATATATATTCCTCTATTTGTGAAGAGTTCATGGATTCATCAAAAATAAGTAAAATTTTATGCAAAAAATTTCAATAATTGCTATTTTAAAACTTTAAAAGTGAAAACCACACTAGTATCTATTCGTGTAAAATAAAAATGAAGAGATGAGGAATAGTTACAAAGGAACTTTCATAAACTCAGGAGAAATAAAACGGGAGAAAATAAACATAAGCGAGAATGTGAGAACATGAAAATTCCTCTCAGTTTTGTTCTCACAGACGTCAAGCCCTAATACCCCATCTTTATGAGCATGCTTGTGTCACTATTCCCTGGTTGGTAGTGTGCAGAGAAAAATGAGGAACTTTGAGGTTTAACATAGAAACAAACTTTAAAAGAAATATCAGAATGGGAGAGTGAGGAGAAATCATCGACGAAAGAGGAGAGGAAGTGTCTATGGAACACTTCTGCCACTTTTTATTCACGCGTTTCCTCCGTGTGCAGCTGAGGCAGATCAAGAGAACCCTGGGATTAGCGTGCCTGCTTCAGAGGAAGCAAGGGCTTATTGTGTTTGAGACTTTGGTGCGAAGCCATCAGATCTAAGGTTTAAATGTGTCTCTCATCATCGTTAGCATTCTGTGGAGGCTCCAGTCCAATTCTGGCTGAGACTGCACTACTACATTTTCCCAGGGAATAGGGACCACTTGGAGAAAGCAGTCCTTTCTTCGTTCCCAGGCTGTGCAGCTCCACCCTCAGCCTGAAACGCAGCCTGCAGTGTGATGCTGTGGACAGGGAGTCTTGGCCAAAAGAACTTCAGCTGCGTACAACTCTTTAAGTGATGGAACACAGACAGTAAGTGGATTTTTGAGAGTCCAGGTGAAATTTTTTAGTGTGCCTCCCTGTGTGAACACAGCACGCATGCAGTTCACCAGTTCACCAGTAGGGGGAGAGGTTGCTTACACGTGAAGGATTTCAGTGCTAGCATCTCATTGAATTTACAATAGGTTCCGGGTGACATTGACCACTGTGTTTCTTTATCCTGATAGTTTGCTCCATCTTCCAGGGTTTGTTTTTTTTTCTGACTTCTGGCCACCCATACTTACAACAATTTAGTGTCATTCCTAGCAATAATAAACTCATAAATTCTAAGCAATAGGAATATATTTGCCACTGTACTTTAAATACAATATTAATACATTAATAGATCTTAAACATAGAAATATGTCGTAAAATGTTCTAAAATGGACTTACACTGAGGTTCCTGACAATCTCTTCAGAATTAACTGTTTCAAAACAAAAAGACAAATCACATTACACATAAATCACACCAAAAAAAAAAGTGCATAGTTATAGCAGCTTTGACCCACACGTTTATTTACCAATAATTGTCATCTTGAATAATTGAATAAAAATTATTTAAGTCAGGAAATTACTTTAGAATTAGAGCCTGGAATACAGTATAGTTTTTGCCCAGCAGTTTGAGAGAGCAGCACAGAGCATGTATTCTGAAACTCGGGATGTCTCAAGAGCTTCTGTGTGGTTTCTCCAAAAAGCCAAAAAGGAGGCTATGGTCTCAACATGCTCTCGGAATGTGGTAGCATCGGCTACTTTTTCAACGTTTCCTCCTTTCTCCTTCATACTTACATGTAAAGAAGTCCTGAGGTATATTACGAGTCCTGATTCGAGGAGCAGGTCCTTGATACATATAGAAGTTTATTTTAGGAAAATAATCTGTCATGTATTCCACTCTATCACAGGAGGTCTGGTCCATTCCTGAATAAAAATAAAATAAAATAAAATAAAGTAAAAACCTCGTTGGATGTAGATAAAGGATAACATTTGGTATTGTCAGATATTTTATGTTACACATCTCAGACACAGGCAAACTGAAAATCCATACAATTTAATTCATTATTATTATTATTATTCTTTAAATGGTAGAACTTGAAAATGGAGGTAGTGGATGAGAAGAGCCATGTTCATGGAGTGAGACTCAGCAGGGAGCACAGATGATCATTCATTTAATACCAATAAATTAAAGGATCCGAAACAGCAGGCAAAGATATAGGAAATCATTTTAAAGACTTTACACACATAAGGCAGTGGGAATCGATGGGGCAAGGTTCATGTGTGTGAATGCACGGCCTGCCTGCAGGAAGGGGGTGTGCCTTACTGCACTATTTAGTACAAGAGTTCACCTCGAGCTGGGAAACAAGAGGCTAGGGGGCTTCTGTAGACAAGAACGATGCTAAGCGCACACCTGTCCACAGGAGCTTGGTAAGGCTCGCACATGCAGGGAAGTGCAGTTGCCCGAAAGAAAGCACAGCCAACTGCTGCAAAGAAGTCACTGCTGAAAGGCAGCCTGAAGAAGCACTTTGAAGCCCCAGTGGACCACATTTTTGTGAGCTACTATTAACTATTTCACAGGAAAAAAAAAAAGCACGTGGACAGATATTCAGGACTATTAAATAATTAAAGTGGAAACTTTAGACCCCCCCCCCATTATCTAACACAAAATCCATTCTTTGTGTCTTCAGTAGCATCTATATCTAGACATTCAGATATTTAAAATAGCACTGCTACTTTTGCATTATCTTTGGAGGGAAAATAGAATCGATGATTAAAATGTAGTTTTAAAAACCCACCGTACCATGATCAGCCAGAACGATTATATTGACACAGTTGTGTAAATTCCTCTGTTTCAGACCCTCCATCAACATTCCAAAGGCATTGTCAACTGACTGCAAGGCTTTAATTACCTAAGAGAGAAGGAACTGAGGGTTAAAACTGTCATTTCAGGTTGTTTAAGCTCACTGAATAATTACCCAATCAGGCAAAAAAACAAAAACAAACAAACAAACAAACAAAACAAAACAAACAAAAAAAAACCAAACAAAGAAAAAACATTTTCAGATAGCTTGTTAACATTAACAAAGAAAATCAAATTGTAAAGTCAACCATTCATACTACACAGCCATGGTTTTGTATGTAAGCATCTCACCCTTTCTGGGTAAAAACAAGAGCACAGGAAGCTAACAGAGATATATCAAGTTATATAAACAATGCTTGTCTCTGACTAGTGAATTGGGGTTCATTTCCATTTAACTGTTTATAAGTCTCTGTGTTTCATGATTTTTCTCTACTTTATCAATATTATACATTGAAATGACCTAAAGTTTGCTGAAATTTCAAAGTTGTAGTTTTTCAGGGTGTTCTTAGTGACATGGTGAATATCACAGTCAAGGGTTAGAGCAATGTGTTGTCTCTCTTACTGTTACTGCAACTATTTGTTATCTTTGTTTTCTTCTTTAGAGGCAGAATTTTACAAATCAGGTAGAACTAAAGACATCAGTGTATTATCATATGAAATCTTCAGAGAACCCAGTCCTGGGTGTGGCTTGTGCAGTTGGAATGTCCTCTTGTAAAGGCTTAGCAAGCCAAGGGCCCCACACTTACTTACTAAGAGACAAAGAATGGAACCCAACCCATGACCTTTCTTAGACTAATCTATCACTAAGTCCAAGACTCTCACCTGACTCTTGGTCTCAGAGTGTTACAGTCGAGTCTGTCCACCCTGTCGTATGTACCAGTGTCCCATTCCCCATCGCCATTCTATCCTACCCTCCCAAGCACACCAAGAGTCAGTTCTGCTCTTCTCTTCCCCCAGCACCTGATACCTTGCAGCCACTGGACATCCCGTGGTGAGAACCATATGTCCTAACTCACCACACTGCTAACCAGCCTTGGCATCTTTTAGGAGTTTATAGTCCACGGAAGGAGAAAGCAAGCAGCATTGGGAATGATACTATGAAAAGGATAGAGTAGTTATGGTATGGTTTGGATGGAGAAAGCTCAGCTTCTCTTTGCACTGCAGACAGACACAGGGCACTGGGAGCTTCCAAGGATCCTGCTGCCTGGAAGCTCTACACAGGAATACTTTCCCAAAGGCCCACCATTCCCTCAGATGAAACCTTCCTCCCTATGATTCTCTACAGTGGTGCTCTCCCAGGCTCTGAGCATTGTCAGCACTGAAGCCCGTCTGTGTCTAATGTGCTTTCCAGGATGACTTGGTCCCCTCCTGACTTTGTATTCTACTGAAGATGTATATAGTGATTCCTTACCGGATAATGAGTAACGTGTGACTCTTACTGAGGTATGAAGGCCAGTCTGCATGGTATAACTGTGTGTGAAGAAAAGAGGGAGGGAGAGGAAGAGGGAGAAGAAGAGGGAGAGGGGAGAGAGGGGAGAGAGGGAGGAGAGGGAGAGGGAGAGGAAGAGGGAGAGGGAGGAGAGGAGGAGGAAGAGTAGAGGAAAGAAGGAAGAGAAAGAAAAAGGAGAGGAGGAGGGAAGAATAGGAGGCGGCAGGCAGAGTGGGTGAGAAAAGGGGAAGAATCAGAGAATGGGAGGGGAAGAGGGAGGAGAAGGAAGGGAAGAGGGAGGAGGGGAGAGCAGGGTGGAGAAGGAGAGGAAGAAAGGAGAGAAAGGGTAAAAAAGGGAAAGAAAGTTTTTGGACTCCCATGGCTTCCTCACTGGTCAAATCCCAGCGGCCTCTAAATCATTTCACACAGCTCTCTCAAGTGTAATGTTCCATTGCTTATTAGCTAAATCTTATTCTTAAAGGCTTTATTACATTTTTTTAAATGAGCTTTTTTTTAAAAAAAAAAATTAGATGATGTTAAGTCTGTCTTTATTCATTCAAGATAGTTTTATGTACTACGGCATCGTCTTTTCCATCCCGAGGACTGCCTAGCATATTAGACCCACCAGAAACTCTTCTGTGTAGCCAATGAAGATGGGATTTGGTGAGAGAAAAATCTAGAAAAAATTAATAAACGTTTAACTTACTGCATGGACCAAAGCACACTAAAATAGCCTTTGTGCTTTTAATTTACAAATGTTGGGAACTTTGAACTAAAATACGATTGCAAATAATGATAATGATAATAATAAAACTGCAAAGCCTTCCAACTATAGTTGTCCGTTTCTCTGTCCATTTTCCTGTTTGCTGTGAGCCTTTTACGCAGGTGTTGTCCTATCTCTCTTCTGTCATCCCTCTTCACTCTCCCACGTGTCCTCTTCTGTGCTTCCATGCTTCCAATTCCAGACCCTTCCCTGCTCTCAGCTTTCCGTATGAATTCAGTTGCCATTTGCTTTTGGCAGAGGGCAAAGATGCACCATCTTCTCCCGTCCCCACCCACCTCACACCCCGTCGATCAGCTGACTGAATCTCAAAAACACACCTTCCTCCACTCTTGATCCTGTCCTCCTTCCAGGTCCAAGCCTGCCCTCTCTAGTAGACTACTGCAGAGACCAATGTTTCTCCCTCCTCATGCATGCCTAATAAAAATGATCTCTCAGTACACACAGGACTGGCCAGTCCACTTTCCTTATAACAATGTCCCAATGCCCAAAGAGTTCTGCATGACTAGACGCTAGGCTTTTTTGTAACCTTCTCTCTGGTTCCCAGTGCCCTAGTCAGGGATTCAAATTACTATGTACACAGCACTTCAAAGAGTGTACTTGGCATGGATTAAGTAGCTCACAGCAATGGTCACCTATTATTATCATTCTTTACTATTCTGGTGCTGTCTACTGGGGAAGGGGGCCAGTAGTCTATATGTATGTGGCCCTTCTGTGTTGTCCCGTAGTATATACCCAGTCTACTGGCCATTGACAATCCCATTTCCTTTTTACTCAGGGGAGAATTTCTAACAGTTGATTTTTAATGTCAACTTGGCACAGATTAGAATTGTCTGGAAAGGAAGCTTCACTTGAGGGATTGTCCTGATGGATGTGAGAGGGCCTGCCTTGACTGGTGGCTGCCCACCTCACTACAAGGAATTGATTTACCTTGATGTTGTTTCTGACTTTCTGGACTCCGGGTGCCTGCCCGAGACTGAGGCATCCCATCCTATAAACTGAGTAGCTGGCAGATGTGGCTCCCCAGCAAGAGAGCACCACGATGGAACTATTCCAATGGTGGAGGCACCCACCTTGAAGGACAGAGCAATCATGGTGCTTGCAGTAACATAGGTGTAATTAGGCAGTCATTACTATTTTAATGCCTGTACAATAATAGATTTTTCTTGTGTATGCATAATCTCTATCCCCTTCGTTCTGTTCCTCCAGAGGACCCTGACTACAACCTTCTCCTGGCAAACCACAATCCCACCGACATCTACTGGAACAAGACCTCATACACGCCTCTGAGCGCTCAAGTTCTGCACATTTCTCATAATTACTCTTAAAACTTAAAACTAGATACTTTTCAAACTAGATCATAGAAAAGAAAGGGGGAAAAAGTTAACGGGACCCAGTACTGAAGGAAGATGAAATATTGTAACTTGTGAGTTGTTTAGGAGCCCACAGCCCCAGCCTGGGACTGAGAACAAAGCAGAACAGCCCCCAGGCCTGCCAGGGCAGGGCTGTTAAGGCATTCCTAAGAACATCTTGACTGTAAAGATAAAAAGGTATGCAAGGACCAGCAGGGCTATATTATCTGAGTCAACACCATCTGGCCGGAACCTCCCCTCTGTCTATTGCCCCTTGACATACATCAACTGGTTGCTATGTGAACAAAGATAAGCCCCCAGACCACAGGAACAAAGTCCTGATGCCCTTTTGTTAACATGTAATCTTTCTGTTAATGTTTAAATAAGCCAATAGTGTGTCACTATGCTGAATTCCACACCCCTAAGCCCCTTACCCCATGAAAACCCCTAGTTTTCAAGCCTTGTGGCCGACATCCGTTATCTCCTGTGTGGGATGCATGTCGGTTCGGAGCTCCGTAATTAAACGTAATTAAACGTCCTCATGTAATTACATCAAGAGATGGTCCTTTGTGATTTTTTTGGGTGCACGCCGAATCTGGGAATTGGGTGGGGGTTTCCCCACTAGATCTAACAGTACAAGTCAGATTCAGAGGCAGATAAATCCAGAGACAGTGTTCCTTCCTAAAATGACTAATCTCATCAAACATGCATAGCAACAAACAGACAGCGGGTAAACCAGAGAATAAACACTGAGTGGGCGTTGTAGTCAATGAGTTCCTCACCCTCAGAGCCACGAGAATAAGTGTAACATTTCACAGTGAGTTTAGAACAGTACCAGGAGGCTGAAGAGGCCCACGGAGTGTGTGAGAACTGGCCAGGGCCTTGCTTGCATTAGGAACAACTTCGGCTTAAAAAGAAGAAGGAAAATAGACTTCCCTGGTAAATAACAACAAAAGGAGCTGCAAGCAAGCAAGCTCACATTTGGATGGCCATTGTTAAATGAGGTTCCTCAGGGCATCTCACTCCTGGGAGCTTTTACGTTATGGCCAATGGGGGTGGGGGTGGGGGGTGGGGCTCAAAAGCAGAATGCCTTTGTGTGTTGAAAACAGTATTCCAGGACAATGGTCCTGTGGGAAAGTTGTATGAGAGTGGCCTTGCTAATGAGGAAATTGATTGAGTGCCTGAGGTGCTTGGGACCGCCATGAGTGGCAGTGTGTACGGTAGGCACCCAGGACACAGCACAGAAACTGGCAAGTGCCTTCACGTAAAATGTCCATGTTACAGTGCTGAGTGGCCATGCAGTATCTAGCCTTGAGGTTTCAGCATGAGAATTAACAGTGCCTCATCAAAGTCTCCATCGGGTTGCCAATCAAAGGAATTAAGGTATCGATAATTAGGCAGTTATCCTTCCTAGAACTTTTAACAATTTTATGATTGAACTATTAAACTGAAATATTGATTTTAGACTTTTAATGACTTGGTTTCATGTATTCCTTAAATGTGTGTGTTCAGTAGAGAGTTTTAAAATCCTGTCTTATGTTGTAGGTTAGGCCTAAATGATTTTCCATCTGTTGAGAAACAAACAAACAAACAAAACCAGCAAGAAAACCCCATCTTACTCCAGCACTGACTGGTCCACTCGAATGCCCTGCAGAATCAGGCTCTTCCACATAGATGGTATAAAAACTGGGTCTACAGGTAAAATTGAAACAAAGGGAGACATTAATAATTTGGGATCATGAGCATGCCTGCCCCCTCCCCCTCCTTATCCAGGCTAGAGGCCAGAAGATACATTTGACTTGAGTGCATTAGAGTCTCCTAATGAGACGTAAATAACACCTTTCCAGATAAAAGCACTACTGTGGCTCAGTTGTGAAACATCTTGTTTTTGTAGCTAAGACCTCTGTTAATGGGTCAGCCCTTTCTATGTGCTAGTGTCTGGCCTTTGACTGACTCTCTGTTCCTCTATCAGCATGTGGCTGCCGATGTGAAGTTTACCTGATGCTCTCAGTACGCTCTGACTAGTCTGTGACTCTGGCTCCTTTCAGCCTGGAATCTATCTATCCTCAGAAACAAGAACCAGGGCCTCTGTCATTCCTGCCCCAGTTCAGTATGGTCATGATATCTGTCTGCCTCTCCAACGAGGGACTGACTCTGTCTCTGTACCTGTTCTCAGAAATCAATCTTAGGAAATGCCCACTAAAAAGCAGTGACAATAGCTGGTTTAGTGACACATGCCTGTGTCAACTCCAAACACCACTCTCACCTCCAGGAGGATAGAGTTTACTGTGGAGCCAAATGTGACTGGCCATGGCTGCAGATTTAGTTTACCCCGAATTCTACGTTCCAACACAAAAGCAGATTGATGGAGCTCTTACAGTCACAGAACAGGGGAGGTCATAAATCAGACACTTTCAAATACATTGATGGGCAGGGGGTTACAGCAAAAAAATGGGGACAACTCTGCTCACAGCCCTAGAAGCTATCTGATAGTATTCTTAGCTCTTCAGTGGTTGGAAACTAGGGTTTTGTTATGCTAATATATTCTGATTTTTTTTTTTTAACATGTTAGTCACTGGATGTCAGGTCTGAGCTGGATAAGGAGTGGCTATTTAGAGGGCTACACACGGCTTAAAATAAATTGTAATTTGGCTCTAGACCTGTCTGACTCTCTACAAAGTGCTAATGAGTGAATCAGTCTTAGAGAAGGTTTCAGTTTGCAAGACATTTCTGGAAATGTCTGTCATAACTGTCGTCAGTCTCAGCACTCAGTAGGCCAAGGCAGGAGTATTGCAGGAAGTTCAAGGCAGCCTGGTCTATATAGTGACTTTCAGGCTGGCAGGGCTATGTAACCAAACCTCTCAAACTGCCAGAAGTGGCTGGGAGCAGGAAGCAGGAGAAGTAAGAGGGAAGACAGACAGACAGACAGACAGACAGACAGGGAAGGAAGGGAAGACAGACAGAAGGATAAAAAGGGAATTCCAAGGATTTTGTTTTGTTTTGTTTTTCACGGGTGCTAGTACAGAAGGTTCTAGTCTTAACCATATATACATCACAATGGAGCACTCTTAGACAGAGCTGTCACTCACCGGTCAGCTTTGGGCAGGTCCAGCCATTGTAACAGTGTTGTAATCCTCCTTTCATATGGGACAGAACTGAAATAAAAAGTTTAAAAAATTTAATCAAGTAATTCCAACATACTCTTCCTTAGGGGGAGGAGTCGATGCCTCATGCATCCATTCTGTAGTACAGGATCAAAACACTGAAAGGGGCGTGGCACGCTCCACTGAAAGGGGCGTGGCAGGCTCCACTGAAAGGGGCGTGGCACGCTCCACTGAAAGGGGCGTGGCACGCTCCACTGAAAGGGGCCCACTGTCAGAAAGACCTTCCACACACTCGTCTCATCAAAAAAAGGTCACTTTCTTTCCTTTTTACTTGTTTCTCCTTTAACTTTGCACAACTAAAATGAAAGCCGTTGATTATCAACAAGTCAAGTTGATAACTTGTAACTGTCGGCTTTTACTCATTATACATCACATGTACTAGTTGTCTATTTGCAAACAGTGTACTTTGAGGTAGAGGTTGGTCTCTAAGTATATCTATAGGGGATAATCTTGATTATGAATTGATGTAAGGGGAGCCAGTACACTGTAGGTGGCGCTATCCCTAGGCAGGTGGGCAAAGCAGCATCAGCACTCATCCATGGGTCTGCTAATGTACAGAGCATGTGTGCCAGGAGCCATTGAAATACTTGATGGAGTGCTGTAACTAGACTGGCAAAGGTACCTTTTGACTGATGATTGAGAATAGATCACAGGAGAAAAGAAACAGAAAGTTGGGGAGACAGGGGCCTTAGTAATACAGATAGATGAAAGTGCAGACTAAAGCTGTAAAAAAAGATTTTCAGGCCAGGCAGTAGTGGACACACATTTAATCTCAATACTCTGGAGCCAGAGGCAGGCAAATCTCTATGAGTTCATGGTCAGCCTGGTCTACAGATCAAGTCCTAGAATAGCCAAAGCTACACAGAGAAACCCTGTCTCAAAAACAAAACAAAACAAAACAAACAAACAAAAAACAAAACAAAAAAACCCAAAACCCTCAGACTGCGTCTTCTGTGAAAGTCAAAAGCATGGCTGACAAGCCGGGGAGTAGAGTCCCCAGGCCACGCCTTCTGAACTCTTTAAGTATGGAGAAGTCAAGGTCAGCACGAACAGGCAGGTGATCACACAGGCACCCATCCATTCTGAGCTCTTCACTCTAGATGTGATCAGCTGTCTCGTGCTTCTGCTTCTGTGGCATCTCTCAGTGACAAGATTTCAACCCAGAAGTTCAACCTTAAATAAATACCTTTCTTTCTCCTGTAAGTTGCTTTCCGTCATGGTATTTAACCACAGCAACAAAAACAAAACTACAACCGCAGACACAGTGCCTGCCACTGAGCTGAATCCAGAACCTGTATGATAGAAGAGAACTGACCCTCTACACACACACACATACACACACTTGCACAGATACAAACACACAAGCACACGCATGCACACATATGCACATACATACACAAACACACACACACAAATCAATCTTTAAGGCAAACAAATAAATGAGGAAAGCGGTCTACAGATCCCTGCCTAGTTAGATCCTTATGGGAAGGCCCTTTGCCTACTTGCTGTAATTCCTGTAGATGGTAGGGAAGGAGCCATTGACAGCCACATCTGATCCCGGCCAGTAGTAGCAAGCAGCTTTTAAACCTTGATACATTGCCGTTAGCCAAATCTATAAAGAGTGAAAGACAACAGGATAATTGTTTAAGAATGAACACTATAACCTCCTGCTAACAACTATTTTGACTGAGAATTTGTTCTTGTTTTTACAGTAAATTAAAATGTATGATTGGTCAATCTCCTCAACAATAGAACATGGAGTAAGGTAGTAACAGTTCATTATTTCTCCCACATCGATAGAATCGTGCGCGTACTTCTTCACCTTTGAAGGAATTGCAGAACAGTATGGGGGAAATTAGCTATCTTTTTGAGCAAAGTTGAATATGGGTCAGTTGATGATACAAGACCAAATGTCAACACAAAACCACCTCAGTAAGCAGCCATAAATTTAAAAAAAAAAAATCAAACCATTATAATAAATAAATAGTGGTAAAATCTTCACATCTTCAGCCATTAGAAACTACATGAATGGCGAGAAACTCGAGTAGACTGAGAACACCGAGCCATTGTTCATGAAAGCAGAGGCCAGGAGGCCAGGAGGCCAGAAGGCCAGGAGAGTGAGACTGGTACATACCGGCTGCCCGCTCCACCAGGCGGGATTGCTTTTCTCCACTGAAGAAAGGGAAAAATTCTTGTTGAGGTGCACGTCATACATGTTGTTGTCAATGATGCCGTGTGACTCCGGATACAAACCCTATAATTTTTAATCACAAAAATAAGATTATGAAGTATGCTTTAGTAAACGATAGGCAGACTGCAATAGCGACAGATCTCTACTCACACCTAGGAAGAACGGTACACTTTTCAATGGAACAGATCTGAAACTAAAGTGTCAGGAAGACGCAGCTTCTTACCCTCCATGTCTCTTGGCCTCAGCTGCAGCTAGCAGCAGATGGTTCGTTCTGACTTCACTGTTAAATGTTTAACTGTTACACTGTTAAATGTCCCCCAGAGGCTCGGTTGTTTTGACACTTGGCTCCTGGTGCTTACACTGTTAAATGTCCCCCAGAGGTTCAGTTGGTTTGACACTTGGTTCCTGGTTGAAAGTACTATTCTGGGAGAGGGTAGAACCTTTAGATCAGTGGTTCTCAACCATCCTAATGCTGTAACCCTTGACTACAGTTCCTCCTGTTGTGGTGACTGCCAACCTCAAAATTATTTCATTGCTACTTCAGAACTGTAATTCTGCCACTGTTACGAATCGTAATGTTAAGTATCTGATATGCAGGATACTTGATATGTGATCCCAAGGGGGTTGCAAACCACAGCCTTAGAGCCACTGCTTTAGAAGGTAAAGCCTCGATGGAAGAAGGGGGATATAGGTCACCAGTACAGGCCTGGACAGGAGGTGTGTTTATATATTTACTTTCTGTGCCTGTGCATGTGCATGTGTGCTGTGGGTTATGTACATGCTACGTAAGGGAAACACAGGGAGGTCAGAGGGCAACTTTGAAGAGTCATTTCTCTCCTTTCACTATGTGAGTCCTGAACACAGAACTCCTGTTCTCAGGCCCGTGTCAAGCACCTTGACCAGCTGACCATCTCGCCAGGCCTTGGAATTTTATACCCCTGTCCTACTTCCTGTTTTCTCTCTACTTCCTGAGTACGCGTGAGCACGACCAAGCAGCCTCTAGCTCCTGCTGCCGCGCCATCCACTGTGTCAGGATGGATCCCTTCACACTGTACTCCAGAATGAGCAGAGTGCTTCATGCTTAAATGGCTTTCTGTCTGCTATGTTGTTCTAGCAATGAGCAAAATAACTAACATACTGTGTAACACAAAAAAGCTAACATCTCTTGCATACTTAATTACCTGCTTGCTACCCATGTTTTTTCATTTAATGAGGAGAATCTATTTGCTTTGGTTGTCTTATCTTTTTTTTAAAGTCACTAGAATGAGTCCACTTATGAAACAAAATTTCATCAAGTAAAACTAGCAAATAGATTGATAGATAATAGATAGATAGATAGATAGATAGATAGATAGATAGATAGATAGATAGATATTTGTGTCTAGAATTTTCCACATGTAAGTATCAGTGCTTACAGAGTGCCACACTTCCAGCTGACTTCCAGTTAAGGAAAGAGCAGTGAAAAGATCCAGGAGAAAGGTGTTTCTCACATCTCACAGATTTCTGTGGCCTCACAAAGGTGAGTTAGCCTAATGTGAGGTGTGTGTGGTCAATGGATAGAGAACACCGAGCCATGCCTTTCTAGCCTGGATTCAGTGGTGCACTTATGAAGTGTGTAGCACAAGCTTGCCCAGTTCTTGCTCAATGTGTCCCTATCTGTGTAGTGCAGTCAATTCCCTGCCTGTGGCCTGTCAATTTTCCACTGATCCAAGCACTTACCGTGACAATGGTATAATGATTTGGGAAGGTTTTGGTGGGATACATAGCTCTCATATATTTAGAATGGATTCCACATGTTTCTGTAAGGCAATAGAGTAAGACATTAGGCAGGTGTTTATTGTGGATAACTAAATACCAGCATGTTTTCCAGAAACTAAAAAAGGGGTTAGACATGGAAAGAGGGTGGAATTCTGACCCTGAAACTTTGTCCATTTCTGGGAGTCAAATGGGCTTTTTTTTTTTTTTTCTGGGAAGAGTCAGGAGGCATCGATGTTAAACTTTGCAAGGCCATGTGGTTTCTGCTGTAGCAACTCAAATTCTATTCTTTTCGGGAATGCACCACAGGTGAGCCAATCCATACACAAGGAAACTCACTGAGATACAATAAATGTTACCGGTAGACATCAAAATTCAACTTTTACATGCCACAAGATTTTTCTTCTTCTCTTTTAAATCGTTAAAAACAATCCAGTTCTTAGCATATATGGAGTCAAATGCATTAAAGGCAGAGTTGGCTGAGGAGCCCCAACTTGCTGACCTTTAAGATAAAAATACCCTGAAATACACACTACTGGCAGTGCTTTCTCTTGGTTCCTCGCTTTATGTGTCTGATAGTTACAGTAACAATTTCTACCCAGAATTTGGCTCTCAGCTGCAGTTCCTACATTTAAAATATTGAGCATAACAGAAGTCACCAGTCAACTCTCCTCCGAGGCTGAAAAAGCATTTGAAGTGTACAACTGCAAAAACGGCGGAAAAAAAAAAGCGCCACCTGGTAAAATTCTCAAAGTTCACGCTGCAGCTTGTTATTTTTGGGTCAGTTTCCATCTATTGACGCTTCCTGTTAGGTGTTTTTCACAAAGTGTGGCATTAATTGTGCTCCCATTGTTCTTCTGTTTTCGGTGTGAGCAGTAACCCCAGGAGAGGAGGTCAGACCTGCTGGAGCACACTGCCATTTCCTGTGCAGCGTTAAGGCGAGGAGTGTTTCCACACCCAGGTCTCACGACCTCGAATTCTCAAAGCCCACTCTCCCATTATAGATTCCATCTAAGTTAAAACACAACGTGAAATTGGTCAAGGGCCAAAATGTCACACGCTCTGCAGCTGAAAACAACGCTCTCCCAAACAGCCTTGAGTTTGCTCAACTTCCCAGCCATGGTTTGTTTTTAATAAGATTCAGAAGTGTCCCCCATCAGACTCTGCTGGAAATCCATCTTGAGTCCGCTGTGTACAGCCCTCGATGCAAAGAGGGGAGGTGGAGGTTTCTTCTGCTTTGGACGTTATAAACTCAAATTACCATGAAGTTCTATGATAAAATAAAATGAGATTTAATCTACTTTCACCATTTAAAGAATGACATGGGAGAAAAAAAAATGAACAGGAAATATAGAGTCAGTTTCTGTTTTTATTTCCTTAGAAAATGGGTGGGAGGACTCAAGTTTGCAAATGCCGGAAGAAACTGGGTATTAATGAAGTGTAACTGAGCAGCCCCGCCCTAGGTATGTAATGCCCTAATCAGGACCCACCTGAAACTGTCCTCAGACTCGTCTATTGCTTTGTGTCCTGTGACTTAGCCAGGACACTAGAGGACAGCCTGCAGAAAGCATGGCCTCCCTGCAGTGTGTTTCTTCTGAATCTAAATAGAAACTTAAATTTAACCTAGATCCAACAGAAAGCCTCTAGCCAGACATGATGGCTTGCTTCTGTAGGAAAAGGAAGGCTATCAGGACAAGGTTTTGTTTTGACTACAAAACGTTGCCTAGAAAATATTAATTTTGTAACATAATTTATAGAAAAAAAACATTTTCAGAGAAACAAAAATCTAGGGCAGATGGCTCAGTTAGCTTCGTGAAGTTGAGAAAGCAAGTTTGGATCTCTAACACCCACATAAAAAGCAGGGCATGGTGGTATGCATCTTTAAACCTAGACTCGGGAGGCCAAGATGGGCAGATCTTTGAGAGGTCACCTGCCAGCTTGTCTTGGTGAACTGATGTACTCCAAATAAATTGATTGAGGAGAGTACCTGGTATCAGCTTCTGGCTTCTACATATAAGAGCACACGTATTCATGTGCATGTACAAACACTCAAGAAAGGAAAGAAAATGCTAAACAAACATAATCCAAAAATGCAAACAGGATAAGAATGCATAAGCAGGCTTACAGCCTCTACAACCATAAGGACAGATATGAGCTTCAAAGCAATCCTAATAAAATATGAACAAGACCTTGCCACAGAGTGACAACATACAAACAGTTCAGCAATAGCCACAGACTGGAGACGTGCCTTTTGATTGTTTACAAACCTTGCTTGTACCTTCCGAGAAGACTCGTCAAATGGCTAACCTGTTTTATATCCAGAATTCAGTGGAACCCGGAAAGTGTGTATGTGGGGGGGGGCGGTGTTGATCCTCCCACTAATTGCAAGTTGCGTGCCTAAACTCGTTACACACAGAGAATAGATTAAAGAGAGGTTGATGCTAGGAAGCTGAAGGAGGAGGAAGCCGTGTTGCTCTTCGTCCCACAAGTGCAGCCATTCAGTAGCAACACATGCATCAGTCCCTTCCGTGGGAACTCCAGAACCGTCCTCAGAGGCTCCAAAAGACAGGCACAGCCACATGGTAACTGCCACAGTCCCCTCTCAAACAGCATGGTTCTGTATCCCACGAGATCCTCTGGGAACCTCGAGGTTCCAGCTTTCCTCAGGGGGGAAAGAGAATTAGAACATCCTTCTAATGGCCAAACTTCCCAGCTAAACTCCAAGTGGCAAGTTTTTCTCTCGCCGGTTTTGAAGAGCTGGGGTGACCCAGCATATTCTAATTCCCCAGGAATCAAAGAAAGTAAGAAGGATGAACTAGTCTGTGCACATTCACCCAGTTCCTCATGTTGACTAAGCTCAGTGTGAGTAAGGAGTGGACCCCAGTCCAGAGACTTCCCTGGATTACATCTAATCCCCCGTCTTTTCAGGGTTTCTGCAGAAGAATGGCCTCTGAGCTGTCCACTGTCTAAGTTACTTTTCATGAGAAGGAAATAATAAACCTAACAAAAGCAGCTTAAAGGAAAGGGGATTTATTTTGGCTCACAGTCCTTTGTTGTAGGAAATTCAAAGCCACAAGAGTTTCAGGTACTTGGTCACATTGAATTCAAAGTTAAAAAACAGAGGACAATGACTGCCTTTCCTTCTCTGGGTTTTTTCTTTTCACACCATTCAGGATTCTACCTCGGGGAATGGTCCTACCATTCTGTATAGGTCTTGCCACTTGATCAAGACAAATCCCCCAGAAGCATCCCTAAAGTCCCAGCTCCCAGATGGTTCTAAATCTCATCAAGCTGACAACGGAGTATGTAAGCTAAAAGATGTATCTATTATACGAATTAGCATGCTGCCTCTCCATCATCAGAACAAGTGGAGCTCACGATTCCAACTGACTTCTCTGGGGTCAGAAAGAGTTAAAACCGTCTACTGATGATGAAACTGTGCTTTGGTCTTGCTTGCTTGGATGAGATCTGACATATATTTCATACCTGCACATCCCCTAAGAACAAAGAAAAAAGTTGAACCTACTATGAGATTGAGAGACCTCTAGCTTATATAGTATATAATCAGGCTGATTGGTAACTTTCTATTACAAACCAATATAGCGTGACTAAGAGAAGTGACTGTCTTGTCTAATAATAGAGCTGAATATAGTCTATAATTAGTAAAGGAACAATGAAGGCAACAAGAAAACAAGTTCAAAAGAAAGGAACAAGACAAATTTTCAGAAGCTTGCCTTAATTAAGCAGTAAAGTATGATTTCTCTAATAGAGAGCTAAAAATAGCTATTGCAAAGAGGCTCATTAGTGATACACAGACTGCATTCCATAAAATAGATAGACAGTATTTCAAATGTACCAAAAAAAAAAAAAAAAAAAAAGAACCGAAGGCTGCAATAACTTCACTGAAGACTTCCCCAGAGTTCTGCAAATTCAGACAATTCAGATCAAGAGGAAAATAGGTCAGAAAAGTCAAGGATTTCACTGGAAGTTATTCATACAGAAGAACAAAATTTAGAAATCATGACAAAGAGAAAATAAAGATGAGGAGTATTACAATCATCAAGTGGACCAATATACACATCGTGGGATTTCCAGAAGAAGGGGAGAAAGAAAGGGAGCTTAAAGGTTGATTCCAAGAAATAAAAGCTAAAGAATCAGATCTGGGAAAGGGGACAGACCTCCAATTCCTGAGCATCTACAGATACCCCAAAGACATGAAACTAAGCAAACCAACCATACTATTATACATGCAATAAAATTATCAAAAGATACATAATGAAAGCATCAGAAGGGGGAACCTCTGTAGGACTGTAAGTAGATCCCCCCCCCCAAAAAATCAGAAGTAAGAGGCTGGAGAGATGGCTCAGCAATTAAGAGCACTGACTGCTCTTCCAGAGGTCATGAGTTCAATTCCCAGCAACCATATGTAATGAAATCTAATGCCTTTTTTTTTTTTTTTTTTTTTTTTTGGTTTTTCGTGACAGGGTTTCTCTGTATTGCTCTGGCTGTCCTGGACTCACTTTGTAGACCAGGCTGGCCGTGAACTCAGAAATCCACCTGCCTCTGCCTCCCAAGTGCTGGGATTAAAGGCGTGCGCCACCACGCCCGGCTCTAATGCCCTTTTTTGGTGTGTCTAAAGACAGCAACAGTGTACTCACATACATTAAATAAATAAATAAATATCTTAAAAATCAGAAGTGAGTAAAATAATGAATTCAAAGTGCTAAAAGAAAGATTAAAAACCTACCAAACAACAACAGTGTATCCAGAAAAATTCCTCTCTGAGAAGATAAAGAGGAAGAGAAAGAGAAAGAGGAAGAGGAAGAGGAAGAGGAAGAGGAAGAGGAAGAGGAAGAGGAAGAGAAAGAGAAAGAGAAAGAGAAAGAGAAAGAGAAAGAGAAAGAGAAAGAGAAAGAGAAAGAGAAAGAGAAAGAGAAAGAGAAAGAGAAAGGAGAGACAGAAAAGTAGAAAGGGCGAAACAGGTTTCTACAGGAACCTGAGTTCATTAGCACCAGACTTGTCTTGAAAAGGATGCACACACGAATCACATAAGAAAGTCAAGAAACGCATGAGCAAAGGTAAGCATACAGACAAAGACAGACGATTTTAACTCTCTGCAAGTGGTAGCAAAACACATTTACTTCCAACATAAAACATAGAAAACAAAACAATAGTGTAACTAAATATGATGATGGATATATATTAATACATAGGTAGAAATTGTGACTGTGTTGGGGGGAAAGTGTCACGGTCTACACAGTTAAATTTGTTACTGTAAAATAGCCTGTTATAATCATAAGATGAAAATATGGATATAAGTGCCATGGTAAATACAAGGAAAATATCTACAGAAATTATATAAAATGAAATGGAAAAACTCAAAGCATGTTTTAAAAGTTGAGCACACAAGAATTTTTAAGAACTAATGCCAAGCATAAAGCAAGGTGTGGAAATGACACTAAGAGATCTTTCCATATCTCTGATTATGTAAAGCTTATACATCTAATAAAAAGATGAAGAGTGGATTAATATATTTAAAAAAACAACCCAAATATATGTTAATTATGAGACTTGGTTTCTATTTAAGAACACAGACAAGATCGAAAAAGCTATTGGATTGTGAACAAGTTTATACAAAATGTGTCATGTAAAGTGGGTACATTCAGAGGCCCACTATACGCACTGCACTCACAGACAATACTGCCTCATACACCTGAGGGTAGACCTAGTGCCAAGGGCTCTTATCAAAATACAGTAGAAGGCAGAGAGAAAAAGGCCTGCTACAGAGAAATGAAGAGGCTTACTGCTTGTAACTGCCAACCTTGCCAACTTATATCTCAAAAAAAAAAAAAACCCTACAGAAGAAGAAATTTGTTGAGTTTTTTCTGTCTGCTTGATACTTATTTTCACCTAACTTTCCAGGGAGGTGGCTTGCAACCCAGACCAGATCCATTCCATCTCACTGGGAGGGCTCCAAGTCTTGTCTCTAGGCGTCTATATTTACAGACAGACTTCCACACTGAGATGAAACATCACCATAAGCCTACTACAGTATGCGTGCGGCAGCCATGTCCTCATCCACTGAGTAGTTATCCCTATGTCTCACTGCTGTGTGGTTTGAGATCATACTCAGTTCCCACAACTATTGTAGCTCACCCTTGGCAGCTTGATGGGACGCTAGAGACGGGTAGTTAGACTTCCTTAAGAGTCATGCCTATTTCGCCTGATGGCTACTATAATGCAGATCCTATTTCACAATACCTGCTCTTAATCCATAGATTCCTTAGCTTTTGGTCAGTGTGACCAGAACCCAGATAAGCAACAAGAGAAGCAGAATCTAGCTTGGCTTTTGTTTCTAGATGGTTCGAGGTTCAGTCCTTGGCTACTGAGCTCTGTGAGACTGAGCAGAGCACACAAGAGTGTATAACAGATGAAATTCTCCTTCTCCTGTCAGACAGGAAGTGGGAAGAGAGCGGGAAGAGGAAGCCGGGAAGAAAACCCCAAGGACCTGCTCACTTACTTTTTCCAAGTAGGTTCCAAAGTTTTTGCAAAAGTTCCCAAACATCCTGCAATAAAACTGTCAGCTGAGAGCCAAGTGTCTAAAACACAAGCCTGTGGGCAGGGGTACTTCAGATCCGAACCATCATACTCCAGTTCCCTGGAAACTAACAGGGAGGTCATTTGTGTTGACAGACTTAAGTAGTGAGGTTTTAACGCACTGGCTATCAAGATGGCATCCAAATGGCTAAAAATGTGTTGTAAGCAGAAACTAGAAAGCTATGGTTGAAATACTTGTAAATGACATTTCCAGTTCTCAATGGGATGAGAAAACAGATTCAGTCCAGTCTCCTATTGACCTCCCTTTAGAACACAGGCTTTCATAGCCATGTTACCAAATACACTTAAATAATGAGGCATAAAACCTGAGAGATGTCAGTTCACCCTCCACACCCAAGGTGCTCGGCAGAGGGGCAAGCTAATGACTTGGAAATTTCTCATTCTCTTTTGCCAAAGACGCAAAGTGAGGGAAAATGTCTGGAGTCATGGGGCCACTGCTGCAGAGAAGCAGGCTGCCTTTCCACATCATCTTGGCATGGGGTTAACTGAAGAAATCATTGGATCTTGTCTTTTCATTTTACCAACGAAAAAGCCGAGTCTTGGAAAAGTCGATCAGCTTACCCAAGCTGAAAGAGCCACTTAATAATAACTTGAAGAAAAATCAAAACAAGAAACCAATAAAGCCATGATTGTATTTGAGAATTTTGTAAATACAAGAGTCTGGGGAGAAGGAAATGAAAGACAGGAATTGCAGAAGAGCAGATGCTAGAAGCCCCCGAGTTCGCTCTCATCCTGTGACCTCAGGCATTCGCTTTTATAATTATGACTGTGTTGAGTTTCAGGAAGGTCCCAGTGCCCTAACCCAGAAGCATCACACTGTAATAAAGGTGATGATGAGAACAATATTTATCATAACTGCAAGCCTTGCCATGATCAGACAGTGACCCTATCCACTTGGAGATGACTATCTTACTACAAGCCTGAGGTCTCATGCTCCGAGTGGCCGGAGTCAGTTTCTACACAATCCGATAGCAGAGGTGGCAATGGAGCCTGAAGATCAGAGCTTCTAGTAGAGTGTTAGAAGATGGCAGATATACCCAGCAACCTTGCGGAGACTCCGAACCCAGTTTTGACAGATGCCACCTTTGAGTTGGTATACATAACGGGTTCCCATAATTCAGAAGTTACACTCTAAAATGGAACCCCTCAAAATAGACAAAATGATAAGCACCCCACTTAAGAAAAAGTCAAGGAGAACGATCAAGTAGGAAAAACTTTCCCTAGTGAAAATGTATAGATCACAGGGCTAAGTCATGGAGATCTTGAGAGGACCGGGGGCTAAAACAAGCCACCAATGCTGTCAGAGATGGGAGCAGTAGGCTCCTTATTGCTCTCACATAGTTGGTTGACCCGACTTACTCAGTTTGTTGATATTAGGCAAAAGGGTACTCCATGTTTGTAAATACTCAGCTCTAAAACCGTCCATGGAGAACAAGATAACTGGTGGCAGGTCAAACCTGAAAATGGAAAACAGAAACTTTATTAGTAAAGAGCTGATAATGAGAGCTCAGTTCAGATCGACTTGGGCAGTCTGATGCCAGATGGTCCACTGTCAGCATATTTATAACAAGGTACAGCTTGGGAAAAAGGTTTCCAGGCAACAATCACTCCCATTCCAGGTGCACAATAAAGCTTAGAAACTCCTTTACAAAGTACATATAACTGTGAAGGTGGGTTCTATAGCTAAAGGGATTAGAATCCAATGGTCTCTGACTAAGGTCACACAGAGGTCAGCAGGCTAAAGTACATGTGACATTCCCCTTAGGGATGGATTCTGTTCACTGGGAGCTAGGGAGGGAGAGTGTGGTGGATTTCGGGGAGGTCTACCTCTATAGTAAAAGGCAGTGAGGTCTGCCTCCACAGATGGCTAAAAAGGTCACCAGGTCATTAACACAATCCATTCCCAGCCTTCTGGGCAGGAAACCAGGTGGTTTGGTTTGGTTTTTTCGAGACAGGGTTTCTCTGTGTAGCCCTGGCTATCCTGGAACTCACTCTGTAGAGCAGGTTGGCCTCGAACTCAGAAATCTGGTGCCTCTGCTTCTAAAGTGCTAGGAGTAAAGGTGTGAGCCACCACTACCTGGTTATATTCTTAATAAACATTTTATAAACTTAACTCAGATCCTATCTCTGTCTCCTCCATATCTCTGTGTCATTTTTGTATAAATTAAATGTGCATATAATTAAATATATGAATAATTAAAAATACCATACCTTCTCTGAGACAGTGAAGATTTTCAAACATCTACCTAATTTTTCCATTAAAAGTTCTAGGCTCTTATTTTAGGACCTGGTCTTTCTGGTCTAATAGCTATCAACTCAGAACTTTTAGTTCCAAGATCACTGTCTCAAGAGCTATAATTTAATATGATACACTTTTCAAAAGAAAGAAAGAAGCCGGGCGTGGTGGCGCACGCCTTTAATCCTAGCACTTGGGAGGCAGAGGCAGGCGGATTTCTGAGTTCGAGGCCAGCCTGGTCTACAAAGTGAGTTCCAGGACAGCCAGGCTATACAGAGAAACCCTGTCTCGAAAAAAAACCAAAAAAAAAAAGAAAGAAAGAAAGAAAGAAAGGAGGGAAGGAAGAAAGAAAGAAAGAAAGAAAGAAAGAAAGAAAGAAAGAAAGAGAGAGAGAGAGACATTTCTCTATGTTGCTTCAACTGTCTTCCACCTCCTTGCCTCAAATGATCCTCCTGCCTCAGCCTCCCAAGTACCTGGGACTCCTTATCCTGGAATACCACCGCGCCTGGCTCTGTAAACATTTTTCTTAATGAAATGATGCTCTTTTAAGATGTTGATTCTTTATAAAGCCAAATATTCTTTTCAGCATTTGCCATTCCTACCCCATCCTCTAACTGCTGGGCCCAGTGAGACAACACTGCAGCATGACCCCAGCCAGTTCTGAGGCCGAGGCAGGTTTATTTCTTCTTAGTCTGCTTTTATACCCTTTTAATTACATGCAAGTCAGTTCTGGGTTACTGGAGAGTTGTGAGCAAAAGGAGAAAAAGAAGATCACCTTGATGGGGAGGTGACAAGAGACATGTTTTTAGACATAATGAGATCAGTCACACATATAGGAGGAGAGACACAGTGAGTGGTTGTGCCCCGGCAAAGGTCCTGTCCTGCCACTGTGAGCCTTTCTTTCCCTGAATTTCTTCCCCTCCACTCAGCTGGAAGTTAACTATAAGGATGTTAATTGACTGAAAAGAGTCCCAGCTGGAGTAAATTTAGTCTGAATTCCAATGCTGCCCGTAGGGAACGCCCTGGGAATGTTGGTATATGCCAACAAATATGTCCAGAGAGAGTGAGGTAACCCAGACCCAAAAAGACACACATGGTATGTACTCACTTACAAGTGGATATTAGCTATAAAGTATAGGATAACCATGCTACAATCCATAGATCCAAAGAAGCTAGGTAGCAAGGAGTCCCAAGGGAAGATGCTTGACTCTCACTCAGAAAACGAAATAGTCATCTGGGTGGAAGAGGGAGTGGGGAGGGGAACAGAGTAGGAGCAAGTGATGAGAGGGATGGGGACAGAGAGGGTTGGGAGAGAGAATGGAAATCAGTTGGGGTCTCTTGGATAAGCAGTGATCCTCCTGCCTATGGGGGTGACTCTAGCTGAGACTCCAGCAACTAGAAATATGGAGTCTAAAGTGGTGACCTCCTATAGCCAGGCAGGACTTCCAGTCTCTACTGGAGGGGAGACACCAACTTACCCATGAAACCCTTGACCCAAAATTTGTCCTGTCCATGAGATGTGCAAGGATAAAGATGGATCAGAGATGGAAGGAATGGCTAACCAATGACCAGCACAGCTTGAGACCCTTCGCAAGGGAGAGAGCCAACTCCTGGCACTATTAATAAATATAATCAGATAATACAGGAAATAATTTGTCATCAGCAAAGCAAATAAATGCCTGTTGACTGTGAATCCACAAGGAGTCTGAACTTCTGTTAACAATTATATTTTGAGAGGATAGTGTGGAAATTCTCCTTGGCTTCCCCCCTTACAGCATCATGTGCCTGCTATTAAAGGAAGATGAAGTCACATGTCATTTAGGCTTACCCTGGTGGACACTGGGGCTCCTGGGATGAGGCACAGGCTTCTGTCACCCATGGGCTTTCGCCTGCAAAGCAGATCATACAGTCTAAGACAGCTGTGCCACATACAGAGAGAAGCAGGGGTTTAACTGGGTGTGCCTTCTCCAGCTGCTAAAACACTGCCGCTCTGAAGATGGATGACTAACGCCTTCCAAGACACAGCACGCTCTATCTCACATAGTGACAAGGGCAGTGGGCTCTAAAGACTTTGAGATCAGTGATTTACACTGCTAAGTGCCAAGAAGGGAAGCCATTCCATCCAGAAAAACAATGCAGAGTCCTTAAGCGAAAGATTATTTCTTCATCAATGACTTTATTTTTCTCATGTCCTCACCTCAAGGGTATTTTCATAATGGCTGTAGTAACACTAGATTTAATAAAACCTAAAGAAAAAAGGAAGAAAATCATGAAAAAAAGAAATGGCTAACTGGAATGGTTGGTATCAAATGGAAAACACTGAAAAATCTTAACAAAACTTGCTGCATGAATGTTTCCCTTAATAAAACATTCCAGCTAACTGAAAAGAAGAAATGACAAGCCAGGTGTGGTGGTACATGCCTTCACTCCCAGCACTCGGGAGGCAGAGGCAGGCGGATTTCTGAGTTCGAGGACAGCCTGGTCTACAGAGTGAGTTCCAGGACAGCCAGGGGTACACAGAGAAACCCTGTCTCAAAAAAGAAGAAGAAGACAGAAGACACATGTGACCCTGTGCAACTCCTAATGACACCTCCCCCAGAAGATACAAGCAGACATGGTGTGTATGAAGATGAAGATCAATCAATCTATCAATAGCAGAGTTTCAACAATGGTCTGGATCTAACTTCTAAATTTCTGGAAATGTATGGAATGGTAAGTTACTTAAGTCACAAAGGATTCCATCAGCAAACTTTAGACTAGAAAACTCTCTAGAACAAATGATCCCATTTCTCCAGAATATAAAATGTCAGAGGCACAAAAAGGGAGAACATAATTTTTTTACAAGACTTGAAATACATGAGCCAGTGGCAATAGCAAGTCTTTATTTGGATTTGCTTCAATCTTTTAAAAACTATTATGAGACAAAGATTGGATATTTCAGGACTTGAAGTAATTATTTATGGGTAGTGTTATAATGTTATTAAATATTTGATTTTTAGTCACATACTGAAAATGTTCCCATGTTGTAATGCTAATGCCAGCTTTGAAATAATCTCTTTTGAGAGGGAGGAGAGACAGAGACAGAGGGGAGGAAGATGGCAAGAAAATAACATGTATATTTTTGTTTTTAAAATAATAGAAAGAATACAATGTTGTAAAGATGGCTCAGCAGTTACGAGCACTCACTGGTTGGTCTTCCAGAGGACCAGGCTTCAATTCCCAGTACCTACATAGAGGTTAACAACTATCTTTAATTCCAGTCTCAGATCTGTCACCCTCGTCTAGATCCATGGAGAACAGACACAGACATCTGTGCTGGCAAGTACTTCTACACACAAAACTATTTTAAAAAGAAAAGAAAAGAATTGATTTGTAGATAATGCAGTTCATGGTCCTAGGCTCCATGGCCATGTCCCACTGTGAATCATCTAAGAGGCCAGACTATGCATCACTCAAGTACCTAGATAAACAGGATTTATCTAGGTTACTCCTTTCACAACTCAAGATAACAGTTCACTAGTAGACAACAACTAGAGATACACAGGGTTGAATTCTTCCTAATAGCAATTAAACAGCAGAGTTTTCTGTGGGAGTATGAGTAATTTCATCCCAGCCAGAGGTTACAAAGTCAGCAGTGTTGTTTCAATGCTTTCTCCATCCTTTACACACTCTTCTCTTTGGAGCAGGGTTACAGTCTAGTTGCTTATCTTACTGAGTCAGTCTACCTTTGCCTTGCTCACTCTGCACTTATCTGCAAGTCACGCTACGTTTATAAAAAGTATGCATTGTCAGCAAAAGATGGGACTGGCCAGCAATGATGCAGTGCTGGTGGGCAAACAAGAGGAAAACACAAGATGACTGACTCTCTCTGCCTCTGCTTGATCGAAATAAATCAGTTTGTCAAGCTTTCTAAATTTGTCAAAATATAAAAACTACAAGCAAGTTCTTCTAAATCATTTAAACTCCCTCCAAACTACTCTCTGAAACTATTTCTTTCAGTCTAAAAGATTGTATCTTTAGAGTGAGAAAGCATTACATTTAATTTGGAAATAAAAAGGCGATTGGTTAGTCTACCAGACTAATGATGTATAAACTTCAGCCCTGTTTATAGCAACAGCTTTTCATGGTACGAGGGCCAAGCAATGAACTCAGATAAAAATTTACATGACCCCAGCACAAGCCTTCAGATAAAATAATGAAGTTCAAAATTGGGGCAAAAGAAAGGAGTATACAAGGACAAGAAAAATTATGGTCAGTGGAATTAGAAAGCTAAGCCAACCACAAACCATACTTGGCTTTCTAAATACTCAGAAAAAAATAAAAATCTATGACTCACTATGGCTCAGTAATACTATTAAGTATTTGGAAACTGTTACCATCTCAGGCCACTTCCCAGGAAGCCTGGTTCTGATTATTTTTAATTATTTTTCATATAAAAATTTGAAATATATATAATCAATATAGAAGACATTCTTTACTCCTAGACTATAGTGAGTAATGTTTCTGAGACATGTAAGTCACACAAATGAAAGATAAAGTGACCATATGCTAGGAGGGAGCCAATCTAGTTTTTGCTCTCATAGGAAAGTCATAAATAAGGACTTAATTAAGGGCCTAAGGCATGCCCCATGTTAAACATAAGAGTTACATATGCATCTTTCTCGTGGGGAAGAGAAGATGCCTCTTGAAATCTGCCCTGTCATAGTAGCTACTGCTGACCAATGAGCAGCCTACAGCTGAGCTCAGCCATGGGCCAGAAGGGACCAGGACACTCTACCACTTGAAACCCCTTGTTTGCACAAAAGATCTCCATGGGAACTTTTCTGTTAGCCACACTCTTCTTTCTGGCAATGTGTCAGAGCTATAAAACATTGCAACAAAGATACCTTATAGAAGAAAGAATTTATTTGAACTTAAAGTTCCAGAGGATATGAATTTGTTGTGTCAGGGAGGGAGGCTTAGACCCAGGTGGCGTGGCAGCCAGAGCAGAAAGCTGCGGCACACACAGAGCAGAGAGAGCAAACTAGAAGTCATAAAGGGATTTTATTTTAGTTCTGAAATCCCCACCCACAGGGACACTCTTCCTCCAGCAAGGCCACGCCTCCAGAACTTCCCCAAACAGCAATCTAACTACAGACCGAGCATTCAACTTCTTGAGACTAAGGAGGGCGGTTCTCATTTCTTTCATTTCTAGATTAAGAGAACCCAGCACTAGCAACATTTATATGTTAACTTCTGTCTCTTATTCCAAAGCTTAGAATCCAATTTAATTTCTCTAGTGTGTTTAAAACATCCATTCAGTGCAGCGTGGAGTTACAGGGACAGGAAGTTCAGTGCTCACGTAATGGGTAATTTTCATAAGTCATCACGTATGCTGAAGCATTCGCAAACTTCCAACGATATCAAATCCCTATGAGGCGTCTGGTGTAGCCAGAGTCACAGGCTTGCGTTGGGACACTGCATCTGCAGTAAGTCCCTAAGGGTTCTCAGTCTATCGAACACTCAGGACACAAATCATTCGATACCTGTTTTAAAACCTTCCCCACATGCTTTCGGGTTGGGAACTGCCAGCTAGTATCTCAAACGACAAGTGCACATGGCATCATCACTGGACTGGAACCCCCTTGTGGCTATATGGTGACAGGGGTACAAAGCTCTTTTATCTTTTTATAAAATAGACTTCCTTTCTAAACCCCATTTCATCTCACACTAGAAACATTCCATCCTTTCCTGTACATGGAGTAACAGCTAAATTTTCTCCCTTTCTGTCTCTCTGTCTCTGTCTCTCTGTCTGTCTCTCTGTCTCTGTCTGTCTCTGTGTCTCTCTCTGTCTGTCTCTGTGTCTCTCTCTGTCTGTCTCTATGTCTCTCTCTCTGTCTCTCTCTGTCTCTCTGTCTGTCTCTCTGTCTGTCTCTCTCTGTCTGTCTCTCTGTCTCTCTGTCTCTCTCTCTGTCTCTCTCTTTCTCTCAAAATCTTTGTAGCTCAGGATAGCTAGCTCTACGAGACTCTTGAGTTCCAGTGAAGCCCTAGAGGCAAATGCGCCAACGGTCTCTGCTTACCTTGGCACACAGTCTTGTAGTCAGCACAGCAGTCCTTCCTCTGTAGACAGTCATCCGCACAGGAACAGAGGGCTGTCTCCAGTCTGTTCTCCCCACAACGGAATAAATTGCACGTCCATATTTGAGCTGAAAAGGTATTCAATGCAGTTCTAAGCACTTAGGTGGATGATACAATACCACCCGTTGCCCCTGCGTTATTACAACACACTCAGACTCTTGATTTATCAGATTTAATGAATGGAACTACATCATACAAAACAAAACAAAACAAAACAAAACAAAACAAAACAAAACAAAACAAAACAAAAGCTGTGATTCCACTCTCCCTGCATGGGTAGCCGAGCATAATGAGGCTTCTTAAGTTGAACTTGTACTGTTTGTAAAGAGTAAGACTTTCTTTTTTTTTAAGATTTATTTACTTATTTTATGTGTGTGAGTACACTGCCACTGTCTTCAAACTCACCAGAAGACGGCATTGGATCTCACTACAGATGGTTGTGATCCACCCTGTGGTTGCTGGGAATTAAACTCAGGACCTCTGAAAGAGTAGTTGGTGCTCTTAACCAGTGAGCCATCTCTCCAGCCCATAATGAGACTTCTTAAGTTGAACTTGTACTCTTGAGTTTACAGATGTTCTGGATCCTGGTCCTATTCCTTTTCAAGTGTGGGAACTCCACATGTCAAAGTCTCCTGAGCACTGACAATATGGATATAATCAAGAGCCACCTTGCCCAGCCTTGTCTAAGGACAGCCAATAAAGGAGGGACAGAAGTCACAGAAGATATAGGAGAATCCCATGGAAACCAGGTAATGCTTGCAGTCAAGCACAGTGTAGGCCCCTCTGTTTACTGAGAAGGGGAAAATGACAATAATTAACCTTGTGTAGATATCCAGAACAGATGCTATGTGCAGAACTGCGCGGTCTTGAGAGATAATGAAAGCCTAATTTCCATGATCATGTGACAGGGAAGGTCAAGAAAAGCTATGTGAAGAGATACAGATCATGCGACAGTAAAGTTAGAGGAAGGCTATGTGTAAGAAATGTACATCGTGTGACAGCGTAGGCAGAGCTGCGATACTGCCAGTCAAAGAACATCAAAGCTTGCCAGTGACAAACCAGACCCTAGAAAAGAGGCTGAAACTCTTCTCCCTGAGCCAATGCTGCCAACACGTAGATGTTGGCTTTCTAGGAAAGAAAGGACTTCAGCTTGTTTGTTTGTTGTTTTTAAAGCTACCTACAATGTGGTTATTTTGTTATGGTAGCCCTGGAAACTAACCCACGGCAGAAGGCTGTGATATCGGAATGATGTCAGCATAACTAAAATGCTAGTGAACAGACTAACATGCTAGTGAAAGACCATCAGAACCCTTACTTGATTTCACACAGGTATCTTCAAAGTCCCAGCAGCAGTCTCCTCGTCCTGTGCATCCCGAGTCACAGCGGCAGCCCTCCAGTCCTCTGTGCGATGAGTCAAAGCATTTTTTCCTGCAGCTGCCTGTCAAAGGAAGGACAAAGGACAGACACACTAAGAAGTTGGCCAGTGCTTCATCCCTAGCGGATGAGAACAAAGGAGCAAAGTGACTCCACTGAGTCTCAGGAAAGGGGCGGGGCTTTTGCAAATTAGCAATGCAAAGAAGGACAATGTATAGTTTGGAAAGGTTGCTTTCAAAAGGTGTGAGGACAGGTGCTCTCTACTCTGCTAAGATGCTTGAAGCCCAACTGTGCTAAGGAAAAGTCATTGTCATTAGAGTACACACACACACACACACACACACACACACACACACACACAAGATTTGCATTTTAGAAACCCACTCCAGAAAATAAGTGGCAGAGGTAGTGGATGGAAACTCACAAACCAGTCAAGGATTTTAACTCAAACCAACAAACAGAAAGTTGAGAGTCTAAGGAAAATAACAGCAATGTTCATAAAGATAACACGAATACAATTTAAACAAAGTAAAGTGCATTTTAGAGAAGATTTTTATGACAAATAGAAAGGGAGGAATAAATTAAGAATTACTCCTAATGGAGCCAGAGAAAGCACCCAAGGAGCTGAAGGGATCTGCAACCCTATAGTGGAACAACAATATGAACTAACCAGTACCCCCGGAGCTCGTGTTTCTAGCTGCATATGTATCAGAAGATGGCTTAGTCAGCCATCAGTGGAAAGAGAGGCCCCTTGGTATTGCAAACTTTATATGCCTCAGTACAGGGGAATGCCAGGGCCAAGAAGTGGTAGTGGGTGGTAGGGGAGTGTGGGGGGGGGTGTATGGGGGACTTTTGGGATCATATTAGAAATGTAAATGAAGAAAATACCTAATTAAAAAATTTTTTTAAAAATAGAAACTACTGTAAAAAAAACAAAAAAACAAAAAAAGAATTACTCCTAACATGGAGAAAGGATTTCAAACAATATAACTCAGTGCTTCTCTATGTCTGAGCAAGTAGATACCTACTAGGGAGTCTGGATACTGAGGCTGACTTTCAGGAAAGAGAAACTACAGATACTAGTTTTTAAATCACCAGCATATTCATGATTAAAAAGAAGAATGTTATAGCTATGTTTAAGATAATATTTTATTGTTTACTTGAGAATTTCACACACGTACAGAATGGATTTTGATCATATTAACCTCATGCCTTCTCCATGACTACTTCCAGGTCTACCTCCCACGCCCAGCTTCCTGTTCTCTTTTCATATTTTTATAGTCCAGTGAGTCCATTTATGTTGCCCAAATACACATGTGTTTGACACTATCCATTGGATCATGGTCATTCTACCAGGGGTCAAAACTGATTCTCCATTCCCCACCCCACCCCCCATCAACCATCAGTTGTAAATAATTTCTCAAATAAGGTAGGGGAGTCACTCCCCACTTCCCCAACCCCCATCCCCTTTACAGCCTATGCTAGCATGTTACCAGGTGTGATCTTGTTCAGGTCTTTCTTAGGCAGGCAACCACAGCTGCTGTGGGTCCTGCTATGCCCAGAAGGCAGGTTCAGCATGGTCCTCCCTGACAAGCCTGTTCCTCTTCCTTGATGCTTCCTGAACTAAGTATGTGTCAAGTTAAATATAATTTATCTTGGCTATGAATTGAATGAGAACTAGATAAATACTATCTACAATTTCCTTATGATACTTGCTTTCTCCTTTTTAATTTCCAGTTAAAGGCAACAAGTGCATGCTAGTATGTTTGGGTGAATTCTGTTTTGCCAACATGAATTCCATTCTTTGGAAATCACTACATAATTTTAAATTTATGAATTATCGGGCAGGAGAGATGGCTCAGTGTTTAAGAGCACTGACTGTTCTTCCAGAGGTCCTGAGTTAAATTCCCAGCAACCACATGGTGGCTCACAACCATCTGTAATGGGACCCGATGCCCTCTTCTGCTATGTCTGAAGACAGGTGTTTAAGACAGGGTCTCATGTGGCCTGGACTGGTGTCGAAACTCTTAACAACCAAGGGTAACTTTGAATTCCTGGTCCTCTTGACTCAGCTCCCTGAATATTGTGATAAGAGGCATGTGCCACCACACCCAGGTCATGGGTGCTAAGGATTAAACCCCAAGGCCTTAAGCATTCTACATGCCAGACAAGCAGTCCACCAGCTACAGCCCAAGCTTCCTTCTATTTCAAGCATTGCGATGGGTATTGAAGTATAGTGGTGGGAAAAACAAAAGACGAGGCCATAGAGACTTTACATTAATAAAAGATTCCTTAAACAAATGGTGTTAACAGAATAATAGTGAGTTTCAGTATGGTAGGACAACTGATCAGTTGCAAGGGGAGAGACTGACTCTGTAGGTATTCTTGCCTCATATACACAGAAACCAATAAATATGGAGGCCAAACAAGATATAAACACTTTGGGAGTCAAGGATAGTGTTCAAAATGTACCAAAAAAAAAAAAAAAAAAAAAGGAAGAAAGGAAGGAGAGTAGGAAAACCAGATGAAGACAGTTGTAAAAATCAAAGAAATTAATGTTTCTAGTGGTGGTAGACCTCTCAAATTCAGCCTACTCTATTTGACCCCCAAAATATATGAAACAGCATTCTGATTATTTTCAAAGTATTATTATAACAGATGGGTTTAAAATCGAGCAGCTGAAACTTCTTATCTGAACTAGTATTGTTCAACCCCACCTCTACTGCATACCCAGCTCAAGTAGGAAAGAAAACTTAGTATTTTCAAATGTTCTTGCAAAAAATCAAACAAACAAAGAAACAAACAAACCAAACAAACAAACAAAAAACCACGAGGCCATCCTTGAGGAGGCATCTCATTTTCACTTTATGTATGAGCTCTACCCATACAAATGGTTCTAGGATCCAAATACTTATTGCCACCAGCTTCAAGTCAAGTATTGTGCATGCGATTGTGCATGCGATTGTGCTAAACGCCCAACTGTCCTCTCTGTTTCTATTCTCACACTTCCATGTTTGGAACGCAGCCGCCTTAGCTCATGCTACATGTGGAAACAAACCAGATTACTGCATTCTGCAGCTCAAACTCTGCAGTCCAAATCCAAGACGAAGAGCTGTGATATACCAGCCCCGAGAGATTCACTTCTTCCTGGCTGATCCCATCGTGTGACTGCCTCACTGTGACCCAGGTAGGTCTAGATATCATGACCTTCCGGTTGTCTCCTCAGTGGAACACAGCAGACATCCATTCTCCTGCTTTAGACCTGTACATCTGCTGTTTCTAGTGGCCTTAAGTTTCTTCCTTGGAAAGAATCCTCACTTCTTCGCTTCCATGAGCTCATAACTCAAATGTCAGTCGCTTTGCACCCACATCCAATCTCACATACCTGCCATACCTCACATAACAGTTTCTTCTTTTTGGTTTCCCTCATTATTTTTTCCTTGGACCCCCTCGCTCCTCCCCAATACTATATGGCTGAAGATGGCCTTCAACTTCTTACCCCCCTGCCTTCTCAGTGCTGGGACTACAGGTGTCCTCCACCATATCCAGTTTATGGGGTCCTGAGTACCAACCCCGGGTCTGTCCATGTGCACTAGGCAAGCACTAAACCAACTCTACCAACAGGACTACATCCTCAACCTAGAAACATACATTCTTGAAAGGACCTTTGTCTGTCTTCCTCACCACTACATCCTAGTTAGAAAACACAGAACACAAGTTGATGCTCAGTTTTCAGTGAGTACATGCAAGAAAGAAAGAAAGAAAGGAAGGAAGGAAGGAAGGAAGGAAGGAAGGAAGAAAGAAAGAAAGAAAGAAAGAAAGAAAGAAAGAAAGAAAGAAAGAAAGAAAGAAAGAAAGAAAGAAAGGAAGGAAGAAAGAAAGAAAGGAAGGAAGGAAAAAAGATGCACACATGACAGAAAGTTTTAAAGAATGCATAAACAGTTTAAAAGCCCACACATTGCCAATGAGTAAGGATTACATGGAGCAGAGGATGGTTAAAGTTGTTCAGAATTTAGGCTTAACAGAAGAGACCTGGGCACAAGAATTAATAATAAATGGGCTGACCGTGCTAAATGCCACAGAATATTGAAAAGAATGAATGAGGCCAAAGGGGCCTGATTGAAAAGTGAGCATGAGATGCCACTACCAGAGCTGAGCACCTGCGAAGAAGGGACTTAGAATAAAGAAGCAGCGCTCTGGGAACCGGGGCAGTAGGTATGAGGAAGTCAATGACCAAAATGCTGAGACAATGGGGGATTTTGTCCAGAGATTAGTCTACGCTTTTTAAAGTCAAGGTATGCAAATTGGAGAATAAAATAGCTAAGAACTAATATCCATTCGTATGTATCAACCACATTATGATAACACTGAAAGAGCTTGCCAATGTTCACTCTAGCCAGGATCGGCCACGCCCCTCAGAGACAGCAGTCTGGTGACCACAAGATGACAGGAATTTTCCAGCTAATGTCAACTTTTTTTTTTTTTTTTTTAAATCTCTGTGTTCCTATGTTGTATAGAAGAACTGTGGGTCAGTTCTCAGATGGAAATGTGACTGGGAAATTGTCAGCTAACCTCCCCGGGAGCCTCCCTGCTACAGAGTTGCTAAATCCTTTCTCAGTAAAATGTATCAGTCGCATTGAGAGGGACATCAAGTGAGTTCATACTTCAGCCGAGTTAAAACACCAACACAGTCTACTGAGAACTATAGAAGAAGTAAGTCAGCTCAGAAAGTCAAGGTGTTTCTCATGGGGGCCTGGCAACCTGAGTTGAGTGCCAGTAAGTCTCATAATGAATGAGAAAACCAACTCCCCAGGTTCTTGCCTTCTGATTTCCACATGTATGCTGGACACACACACACACTGCACATATACATGATACTAAATAAGATTTTAAATTTTTAAATTATATAAAATGCTTGCATTATTACTTATAAATGGTATATTTGCTATCCATACCAGTAAGATAAAACAAAGGGAATATGATCTTATAATTAAGATTATATATCACCTATTTTTCTTTGTTTCTTATAAGAAAAAAAAATGAAGCTTTTAGTGTGATCTACTTTTTAAGAATTTGGCATTGATTAACTTTATAGTGGGATATGAATGATGTGACAGTGTTAATATGCTATCAATGCACAGAGGAGATAACAATAGCAACAAAGACTTTGAGGGTCAAGAGGCTGGACAGAGCCATCAGACGAGTCTAGCTGCTATAGGAACTGGGGCAGGATGTCTGTGATTAGTCCGTCCCGTGTCCGTCCCCCCCCCCCCCCCCCGCCCCCCACTCCTCTGGACTTTGTTTTCCTTTCTGTGTGTCAGGGTAAAAGAGGAAAGTCCACGAGCAACAATGAGTAACATTAGTTGTGAGGGAGGTAGGGGAGGGCTTGGGGGCGGGAGAACAGACAGGTTCCAAGGAGTTAAAGTCAGAAGAAAGAAGAGACTGTTTGAGGGGTTGGGGGGGCATGTATTTTGCAAAAAATGCCTGGGGATGTACCTTGTTCTTCAGGTTTCCTGAGTCCCAGTCCCAGCCCCAATCCAAGCGATACAATCACCAACAAAGCAAGAAGAACCTATTACAGAAAGGAGAAGTCATCGCTGTGGTTTTTAAAACCAAACAAAATGACCGATACGTACCTTTCCTCTAGACTGCAACCAATTCACAGTCCAGGCAGCATGCTAATTACCAGAGGTATCAGACGCAGCAGCAACAAAAGCACGTGGTTTCATTTAATGTCCGATAAAAAGGAGATTTGGAAAATAATTATTTGTTTTTCTTCAAACCTGCTTTTGAAACCAGTTCCCATGTAGCCTAGGCTAACCTCAGACTTACTGTGTCACCGAGGATGATCTTAAACTCCCTCATCCACCCTACCTCCTCCAGGCCTTGAGATCAAATCCAGGACTTCACACATGCTATTCTAATAACTGAGATACTTCCTAGTCCCATGAGAAAATGTTCTGTAGATCTTGTACTATAGATGTCCAGATTCAAACACTCCCATATTTCAAATACATTGAGTTTAACTCCAGACTTACATATATATATATATATATATATATATATATATATATATATACCTTTCCCTTCTTTTTTTCTTCCTTTCTAGACTTTCCCTTGAAAGTCCCTATTTGTATGAATAGACTCCGGCATCCTGTAGACCTGTGAAAGCCTTAAGTACCTCATTGCTAGTTAGCCAGAGGACAAGGAAAATAATTAACACATGTCAACGCACAGTGTGCAAGTCGTTAACCGAAAGGGTTTTTCCTTCGTTCTTTAGTTCATGAACACTTTTGACGTCACATGATCTGGGAGCTTCTTGACCAGAGAGTGTTGAGTTCACAGGAATCACTCCTGCTCACAAAGTTATGTAGCATAGGAGACTTGGAGCTTCAATCAGATTAAACGGTGATGTGGCTTGATTCTCTTTTACCTAAGTCGTGAGTTCAAGTGATAAGAATGGGCGAGTGGGGCTGTACGTGCCATACAGGGTCCAGTGAGATGGCTCAGTGAGTGAGGATGCTTGCTGCCAGGCCCAGTGACCTGAGTTTGATCCCTGGGTCCCACAGAATAGAAATAGAAAGCACACCCCCCCCACACACACCCGAAGCGTTCTGTTTTCAAGCTTCTGTATATGTGCCCCCTCCCCAATAACTGTAATTTAAAAAATTTAAAATAATGCTAACAATGGTAATGAGTTCAAATTACTTTTGAAAATAAAATAAGTTTGGTTATAATTTAAAAGCAAAGAACAAACCTTGCAAAAGAACAAATAAATACTGTAATGAAATTGCTTGTGTAATAAGCAATTGCACAAACTATTGACTTTGAGAGGTTTGCATTTTGAAAATCAGCTGAAAAAAAGATGCATTAACATTTACCATAAAAGTTAACACAGTGTCCAAGAAAACACATTAATGCATTATTAAAGCAGTTCTTTTCCCATGAAGTCTCAAACTGCATCTAAGTAACAACAGGGAGAGATCTTCGAATGTGTACTTGCTCAGTCAAAGGCAGTGAGTGTAAACTACTTAAGAATAGTAGGTGGCCCACATCTTTGATCCCAGCATTGAGGAGGCAGAGGCAGGCCAATCTCTGATTTCAAGGCCAGCCTGGTCTACAAAGTGTGTTCCACAGCAGTCAAGGCTACACTGGGAAAGAAAGAACATTAGCTGTTAAGCCTAGGTGCAGAGTCCAGGAACCACAGATATCCCTACCAGACTTATCAGAAAGCACTAAAGCCAGCGTTGGTCAACTCCTTACAGTAAATTTGGTGCGTTATAGATTTACAGATTAATATATTCTGACCTACACCTTTTCTTTTGTGGGTTTTTTTTTTCTGTTTAAATTTTCTAAGGACAGTATCTGTCTGTCCTTATGTTTTAAAATTTTGTAATGTTAAAATTTATATTTTTCATGGTTTTGTATTTATTCCCTGTGTTTATGCTTGCCTTCCTTCCTTCCTTCCTTTTTTTTTTTTTAAAGAATTACTTATTTTATTTAAATGAGTCCACTGTAGCTGTCTTCAGACACACCAGAAGAGGGCATCGGATCCCATTTACAGATGGTTGTGAGCCACCACGTGGTTGCTGGGAATTGAACTCAGCAGCCAGTGAGTGCTCTTAACCCCTGAGCCATCTCTCCAGGCCTCCTTTCCTTTCATTTAATGTGTACTTTATTTAAAGCTTCTTACCTTATGCTGAATACAAACTAGGAAAAATGTTCTAGATTCAGAACATCATTCTGAAACATGTAGAGCCCAACATTTGGTTTCAGCTTGTCTAAATAAAGTATAGGAGGGATGTGTAGAGATCTGTAAGTGTGTTATTTTTCAGTTTTGTTCTGTTGTTTGCTTTTTGAGATCAGCCCAGCCAGCCTTAAACTCAGTATGTAGCTGACCCTACTGCCTCTACCTCCTAAGTATTATAATTACAGGTTTGTACCATGATACCCACTGAAACCTTTAAAGTTTTCACTGAAACTTAAAAGAAAGAAAGAAATGGAACAATTAGAGTCCTTTTCCAGATACGATTTTAAAACAGTGAACTTCCGCCGGGCGTGGTGGCCCATACCTTTAATCCCAGCACTCGGGAGGCAGAGGCAGGCGGATTTCTGAGTTTGAGGCCAGCCTGGTCTACAAAGTGAGTTCCAGGACAGAGAAACCCTGTCTCAAAAAACAAAAAACAAGCAAACAAACAAACAAACAAACAAAAAAGTGAACTTCCTTATAAGGGAGAAGAAGCCAGATAGTGGTAGCACACGCTTAGGAGGCAGAAGCAGGTGGATTTCTGAGTTCGAGGTCAACCTGGTCTATAGAATTCCAGGACAGCCAGGGCTACACAGAGAAACCCTGTCTCGGAACCACCCCCAATCCCTACCCCAAAATAAGGAAGAAGAAAATGTGCTAGAAAGAGTAAATGTCTATATCCTTGGGCCAGAGAGCTACCCTCCTTCAGTTCAGTGTTTACATTATAAACACAAGGACCCAGATCATCAGGGTGGGGCCTGTCCATTTGCACAGCTGCAGAAGGCCCAGGAGCATCCTCAAGGCTCCAGGGCCAGCATAATTATGCTAATCCACAAGCCCCAGGCCCCATTGAAACCCAGTGTCTCTAGAGAAAGAGTAGGAAGTGTCCTGGGGAAAGAAACCTGAGCCTGTGTGCCTGCCCACAGGTGCCTCAGGAAGAAAAAGAAAAGAACAATCTAAAAATACATTTAGGACCCAGATTTAGCTCCCAAGGGGTTTGATTCCTTGAGTGACAAACTAAGACAAAGGTAAGGGCAAGAAAGCCGCAAGGAGGGCTGTGTAAGTCCTGGAAAGATAAACTCTGAGGAGCTACTGAGGATTTGTTGTCCTCACGGGTCATAGCTACAAACTGCTTGACCTTTCTTGGGAAACAGAAAGGAGAGCTGACATATGTTAGCCCGAGGAATCTGAGAGCAGCTGCAGCCAGCCAGATGTGAAAAAAAATACTGCATTTGGTTTTGGCTGGAGGTGCTGGGTGAGTAGTCAGGCAGGAGACATCCAAAAAGAAGTCGGAGATGATGGTGGCTTGGGTTGGGGGAAGGTATCATTTAACATCTCAGGGGAACACACAGATTGCCTAAAGAAAAGATCACTGGGTAAGAAGGATGTAGAGTGAGGTCTTGAGTAACATTCAATGAAGATAAAGATAAGTCCGTCAAAAAGCAAGTATGTCTTGGAAACGAGCGTTTCAAGATTATCCAGGAAGCAGGGGGAGAGAACGTTTTAAAAAAGAAAGAAAAAGATAAAACCCTCAACAACATTCATGTATTGTTAGGGACATTCAGATAGGAAACAGGGGAGGGGGGTGGATTAGTCTCTAAAGGAGCACTTAATTCATATGGGGGGGGGGAACAGAGCAAAGTGAGGAAGGAAGCAAAAGAAGTAATCTCCACATGGTAAATAAACAGAATGAAATGTTGATAAAGATCAACAGATCCTTAAGACGTATGTGTCAAGTGATTTCAGTTGCTAAATTCTTGCTCGTACAGTATTCGTACCAGTCAAAAATTGCTTGCGCTCTAATTATAAACACGTGGAAAACAAAATCAGTCCAGCACGGTCTCAGATTTCTGTCAGAAATGCTGGACACAATAACTTAGCATTCTAACCTAAATTGCAACACAAACAAACCTAATGCTGGACACAATTACTTCACATTCTGACTTAATAGCGACACAAGCAAGCCTAAGTGGGAAGGCAGGCACTTCAATCTGCCACCAAGCTTGTAAGACTAAAATGAACAGTTTTGCTTACCACACAAAGGATCTTGTATTTCTTGAGACTGTCTTTCTTAATGGGCTCCTCTGTGGCTAATGCTAGCCTGGAATCCATTGTTCCCGTAGCTGTGTAAACCTGTCTAGCCAGAAAATAAGGCTCTTTCTTCCCTCTGGGGAGGGAAAAAGGAACTGTCCTGCCTGCCCCAGCTGTGACTGACTTTTAAATCCGGGAGAAAAGCAGAGCTCTGTAGCGATTGGTCAATTGAAGAGGGAAAAGCCTTGTTAACAAACAGCGTTGCCCACAGAATAAAGTCCATTTCTCTCTCGGACATTGTGGACAGCAGTTCTTTACAGCTTTAGAAGTAATAATGCATACTAATCGGGATATGTAGATAGCAAGAATAGAATATTAATCACACTTATAAAAAGCTACTCATTTGTTTTGTTTTTGTCTGTGGAAAGAACTTGTGTCACTTCTTATCTCCTAAGCACCAGGATTACATCATGTGTCCCCCAATTTACAAATTGCTGGGAACTGAATCCATGGCTTCATACCAGCTGAGCTCCACCCCAGCTCGGTTGCTTTCTGGGTTTTGTTTCTGTTTGTGTGTTTGGCAGTATCATATACCATGTTAGTCAGAGTGGTTTTCCAAGCCCTCCTATCTCAATCTTCCAAAGGCTGACAAGAAGCCCTGTACAGGGAGTTTGTACATCCATATAGATGTCATGCTGCAGTTGCAAGCTAGTACATTTATTAAAGGACTGGAGGACTGGAGAGACAGCTCAGCAGTCATGAGCTCTTGCTTGCTTCTGCAGAGAAAGTTCAGATCTCAGCACCTCTGTCAGGCTGCTCAGCAGTTCCAGCTCCGGGGACCCGATTTCCTCCTCTGTCCTCCAAGGCCCCCTGCACTCATACACACACACACACCCCGCCCCCAACATACACACACACACACAATATACATTAAGTAATTAAAACAAAATAAAATGTGTTTGATTATAATAGAAATTCTGAAACTACTATAAAGATTTTTTTAATTATGAGAGGAGTGTATCTTACATTTTAGAATGTCTACAGTTTAAGAATTATTTTAAAGCAAACGACAAAATAGTATGTGTGGTGGTTTGATAGGAAGGGCTCCCATAAGCTTATATATTTGAGTGCTTAGTCACCAGAGAGTGGCGCTATTTCTAGGAATCAGATGGATTAAGAGGTGTAGTCTTGTTGGAAAAAGTGTGTCCCTTGAGGGTGGGATTTGAAGTTTCAAAAGTCCACTGTCTCCTCCCCCTCTTCCCCCACCCCCCTCTCTCTCAGTCTCAGTAGATAGATGGAGAAATAAATAGATAGATAGGTAGGTAGATAGATAGATAGATAGATAGATAGATAGATAGATAGATAGATAGATAGATAGAGGGATGGATAGATATATTCCTACCTATGGATCAGGATGCAAAACTCTCCAAAGCTACTTCTCCAGTACTGTCCAGTACTGTCTTCTCCAGTACTGTGCTCCCAGGCAAGATGATAATAGACTAACCTTCAAAAATATACCTAAGTCCACACTTACATGTTTTCTCTGATAAAAGTTGCCTTGGTCATAGTGTCTCTTCACATTGATAGACTAAGATACTATGTTTTCACTGTTTTTTGCATTATATGGTATTTTGTTAGGGTTCTCTAGAATCACAGAACTTATGGGTAGTCTCTATATAGGAAGGGAATTTGTCTGTAGTCCAACTCCCCAACAATGGTCAGCAGCAGCTATGAATGGAAGTCCAAGGCTCTAACAGCTACTCAGTCCCACAAGGCAAGCAGTCAAAGAAAAGAGTCTTCCTTCTTCCAATGTCCACAAATTGGAATCCAGCAGAAGGTGTGGGGTGTGGACCAGATTAAAGGTGTGTACCACCAAGCCTGGATCTGGGACTTGCTTTATTCCAGATGATCTTGAACTCAGAGCTCTCCCTGCCTTACTCTCCTGGGATTCATAGCCACTATGCCTCAAGATCTCCATGCCAAGTGTTGGGAGCTATTAAGACAACACTATTGTCCTGATCTCTGAATTGGGCCTCCCCCCCCCAGAAGAAAAGGGGGTCAAAAGCAGGCCACCGACACATCGCTCTGAGAACAACCACAGATTGTTCCAGCCCTAAATCAGCGCCGGATGTCCTGACCTCAAGATGTACCCTGATACCTCCAAGTTCCTGCTTGCTTCCCCGTGTAGTCGCCAAAAGAAAAATTTCCGCTGCCCCATCCCTCCTGCTGAGAAGTACTTCCTCTTTTTCTGCTGCCCCATCCCTCCTGCTGAGAAGTACTTCCTCTTTTTCTGCTGCCCCATCCCTCCTGCTGAGAAGTACTTCCTCTTTTTCTGCTGCCCCATCCCTCCTGCTGAGAAGTACTTCCTCTTTTTCTGCTGCCCCATCCCTCCTGCTGAGAAGTACTTCCTCTTTTTCTGCTGCCCCATCCCTCCTGCTGAGGTGCATTTCCGCTGCCCCATTCTTCCTGCTGAGAAGTACTTCCCCTTTTGCTTGTGCATTTAAACCTTGAGCCTTGCTAATACAGTGAGACCTTGATGTTACTCAGACTGCTTCCATGTGTCGTTCATTGCACAAGGTTCTCGCCTCTCTCTACCCCCCATTTGGTTCTTAGGAGAAGGTCCCCTTGAGACCCTCGAATAACTTGACCTGCTGGACGGGTCAGACAAGATCCAGGTCAGAAACTTGTATCTCCCAGCCTCAAGATCACAGGTGAGCCTTCTAATTCTAGATTGTAGTTCATTCCAGATATAGTCAAATTGACAAACAGAAATAGCCACTACTACAGTATTAAGTAGCTTTCCAAGTAGGAAGGAGTTGGACTGGACCAAGTTTTATTAAGTCTCCTTACCCACTGGGCTACTATGAATGCAGATGAGAATGTGCCACAGACTTGCTTCATGATGCTAAGGTTGGATCAAGCAACTGACAGCTGCAGAACTTGAGTCTTTGATGTTTTCTTCCCTTCTCTGTCTCCACCCCTATCACTGGGGCCTCTAATGGCTTCAACATCTATGTAGTCCAATTCTTGGCTTCCTTTAGTTCCAGCCAAAGGGACCCTGTTCTCAGGTCCAAGACAGTTCCATCACTCTAACTTGACCTGATAGAGTACTCATTCCTGGCAGCTGGAGGTTGCTCAGCCCTGTTTGAAGGGATACAGTTCATCAGGGCAGGAATAATTCGATGACTCTATGATGGCTGCTTTCTCACGCCTTAAGAAATGTTTTCACGAATTATCTGATGTCAAACTAAGGATAGCTTTAAGGATGTTTGCTCAATTAGGAAATGATTGCTTAGTATGTGTAAGTTCATAGGTTCAGTTTAAGTATTTAGAAATGACATGTGCCCCTCATAATTGTTTTATTCTTCTCTGTCAAATGAGTAGATTAAAGCCCTGGTTGTTTAAATGATGTGGTTACTTTCTCAGTATTGCCTGTTTGCTAAACATCAGAATAAGACCTGGAGCCCAAGTCTTCTAATTTCCCATTCCAAGCCTATTTTAAACAATCAACTAAAAGGTCCTTGTGGTGGTTTGAGTAGAAATTGCCCCCATAGGCTGGTCTGAACATAACAGAAAACTGCAATAATAAGTTTCTGTTGTCTAATGTATATAGACTGGGGCTTCACATTATGTTTACTCTGTCATGAGATAAAGATTCAGGTCAATGGAAAAAAGTAAATAAATAACAGTGGAGTCAAAAGTCATACTGAACTCTTCAAGTTGTGATGACATTAAAGCCAGTGAGTTTTAGAATACAGTATTGTGGAATATTAGTTCCATAAGCACTGCCTGCCTTGTCAAACAAACTCTGAGAACGCCTCTCTGGTATAGAGATTATTTAAAATGCCCCATTACACCCCATGGAAAGCACTGATCTGGGTAAACTTGTGCAACTATAACACAGCGAAGATAAATATGAGAAGAATATGCTTTGCTAAAGGAACACTCAGAAATGTTAAGAATAGCTCCTAGAGGGCTGGTGAGATGGCTCAGTTGGTAAGAGTACCCAACTGCTCTTCCAAAGGTCTGGAGTTCAAATCCCAGCAACCACATGGTGGTTCACAACCATCCATAACGAGATCTGACTCCCTCTTCTGGAATGTCTGAAGACAGCTACAGTGTACTTACATATAATAAATAAATAAATCTTAAAAAAAAAAAAAGAATTTGCTGTTACCTTTAAAAAAAATAGCTCCTAGAACCATATCAAATCTGTCTTGTGTTAGTCAAGTCACTCTCCCAAGCAAAAACATCTATATCACAAAAGCCAAGTTTCTTTGATGACTTTGTGGGTGTCCAAGTCTATTCAGTCATTTCCTTGGCCCATTATGTACCTACTTTTTTCTACGCAAGCCCTATCTGTAGAATCAGGATCATTAACTGCTAAAACAAAAGGAATTCTTTTCAGAAGTGGAAGATTCTATTGAAATCATGAAGCCCAGGACTTGCATAGTTTTAAATTAATAAATTCTGTCCCTTGACAGTTTTATACATTCATATTGTGTGCTCTGGTTATTGTCCACACCCCCAATACACCCTCTCTTACCTGCAGTTCATTCCTGTTAGTCACCCTTCATCTTGACAAGTCTCTTTTTCTTTCTTTCTTTCTTTCTTTTTTTTTTTTTTTTTTTTTTTTTTTTTGGTTTTTCGAGACAGGTTTCTCTGTATAGCCCTGGCTGTCCTGGAACTCACTTTGTAGACCAGGCTGGCCTCGAACTCAGAAATCCACCTGCCTCTGCCTCCCGAGCGCTGGGATTAAAGGCATGTACCACCATGCCCAGCGACAAGTCTCTTTTTATCCATATTCATGGCGTTTTGTCTTGTTTTATATCCCAGAGTTTAACAAGGGCTGTCTGTATGACCATGGCTTTGAAACTGTCCATTAGGGCCTGCTGGGCTCAACAGCAGATACACAGCTAGCTACTATGCCTCCCTCTATCCCAGAATCCATTAGCTGCTGATAGCTTATCAGTAACCTGCAGAACCCTGGGAGCTCCTTCACAAGCCATGACTGACTGTTGGCTGGCCTTGACTTGTCCAGATCCAATGAGCAAACCTGGTATGAGCTCCCGATTGCCACGCCATGGGATGCTTAGAAGATGGTGCTTCACAACTCTTCACTGGCTTCTGGCTCAGATAGTCTGCCTTCTCTGCAATGTTCCCTGAGCATTGATACCACGAGATTGTATCAGCACTATAAACGGGCAGCCATGGGTCTCTACCTCCATTCACTGCAATCAGAGGCTTCTCTGATTAAGGCTGAGAAAAGCTTTTGCTCACAGGTATAAATGCAAATATTTGTAAGAAACTTGGATGTTACACCAACCTAACTAAGGAACCTTAGTTATTTCCCCCTAGATCCTAAGATCTCTTTAGTCATGAGTTCTTGACGGGGTTTACAGTCTAGAATCATGGATTCCCTCTCATGGTATAGGTCGTAATCAGGGTCAAATCAGGGGGTAGTTAATTATCACCATAATAATTGTGCCACTACAGCACCAATGGGCACATTTGCCAGACAAGTGGTTACTGTAGTCTGCAGTGTTCAGAACTGGGTACAATAGTTTCTGCCTCCCAGAGACCCTCCCTGCCTGCAGGCTACATATTACCATTGGACACTTTGAAAGCCATCTAACAGAAAGGAAATCTCTATCTCATTTATTTACTTGTATTTTGTATTCAAGATGTCTGGTATTTCTGGCAATAGGATCTTCTCATCTAATTCCAGAGGACAATCAAGTAAAATTACAAAAGCCTGCATTTGGGGGAGAGGTCTTTGGAGCCTCCCTGACCAATAACTCCCATGGAGGTATCTCACACCTGGCACTGGAGTTTTCTTTTAGTGGCCCATTAATTATAGGATGAAAATGATGGCCATCTGCCATCAAACACTCCATTGTGTCTTTTAACTGGTTAACTAGATGTAGGTGCCCTATTTTGCTGTCTATTGTTGTGATAAGCATCACAATAAAAAACAACCTGGGGAGAAAAGGGTTAATTTCATCTTATAATTTATAGTCAGCCTTTAAGGGAAATCAGGACAGGAACTGAAGCAAGGCCCCGAAGGAGTACTGCTTACTGGTCTGCCTCTTTATCACTTGTTCTTATACACCCAAGACCATCTGCCCACAGTGGGTCGGGCCCCCCACACCAATCATTAATTAAGAAAATGTCTCACAGGCCAAATTCCTGAGATTCCTTCTTCCCAGATAGATTGCATCATGCTGACAAAACCCAATGAGCACAGGCCCCCTTCATAGTAACTTACACTCTCCCCACATTTTAGTTCACAGGGAGTCAAGCCTGTATCTCAAGCTAGCAGAAGTTAATAATGTAGGCAAGGCTCCTCATGTTCCTGGTTTTCATGGCAGCAGAGCTGTAAAGGAGGAGGCTTATGGAGATCAGCTGAGGCTGGGCACTTAGAGATGCTGGAAAAGGACATCGGCTAGGGAAGGTAGAACCTCAGTTCCAGGGAACATGCTGGGATTGGCAGGATCCTGGAGAAAAGCAGAGGTTTGGCATCATGTGGCAGAGTCAGAGTCTTGAAAGAGAAGCCAGGAAGTCATTGGTATGGGTGTAGCCTCTAAAGACTCCAGCATATGGAAGATACCAGGACAGGGGTGTGAGCCCCAAGGAAAGCAGCAGTTACCCAGTAGAGCCTGCCTGAGCATACAAGATGTACTTACTCTGTGTTCCCTGAATGGCAGAGCCAAGAAGTGGAGCTATGCAGGCCTTCGGAGCTCAGAAAATTGTGAGTAAGGCCCAGACACCAGACACTCAGCTCTTTGTTATGTTGGGTTTGGGGTTTGCTTGAACCCAGTTGTAATTGTGCCCTGGTTTTCCCCTTTCATAATAAGAAAATATTTAACTTGCTTTTTATTTATTTATTTTTTTTTGGTAACTCACACACAGGAGACTTTGGACTTGTAAAGAGACCTTCAATTTTTAAGCCATTGGAATTTTTAAAACAGTGTGGGAATTTTTAAAAGTTGGACTGTGTTTTATGTTGTGTTGTTATTACTATCAATGATGATCTTGAAGACAAATAAGAAAGGAAAGCCTATGGTTAAAGGGTGATGTGTTTGTGGGTCAAGTTGACAAGGGCTCAATTGTGCTGCTTAGTTTTCTCCCAGCTTGACACAAACTTGACACAAAAATTATATGGGGAAAAGGAATGTTAATTGAGAATATGTTTCCACCAGATTGTCTATAGACAAGACTTTGAGTCCCTGCCCTGACTCTTCTTCATGATAGACTACAGCTGTAAGATGCAGCAAACTCTTTCCTCCCCAAGCTGCTTTTTATCATGGTGTTTATCACAGCAATAGAAACCTAAGACAAGATCTATGGATACGTCTTGGTTTGTTTTTAATGCTTTTTTGTTATCGTTGTTCTAAACTTTGGAAGCCAGGTTCCTTGTTGGTTGAAATAAAATCTTCTAGAATTTTGCTAAGTCAGTAATGCTTTCTAATATCCGTTCGGGGATTTTACATATAGCTAAGAACAGGTTAGATGTTTTCTTAGATGGTGGATTTATTTTCAGACTCCCTGCAGAAAATATCCTCTCTCTGTGATCAATCTTTACAGATAAATTCAAAAAGATTCGAAAGCATTTGTAAGCTCTCTTGGCTAGTGCTATCTCAGAAGTGAGAGATACAGAGTCTATACATAGCCCAGTGCCCAACATCAATGATAATGATTTTAGGAGAGACTAAGCCTGTATCAAAGTGAGCCTTTAAAATGGGGAGCAACTGAGTTTTAATACATAAGCATTTGCTGTGTGGCTTGAACTCTTACAAGGCTTCTGGCTTCGGAAAACCTCTGCCACGTATGACGTTCTTGAGGGTCCTGCTAGCATCTTCGATGGCTGATTTTTAATTGTCATCATGGAGAAGCCATAATATTCAGTTATTGGATCAAGTATTGAATCTGAGATATTATTGCGATGGTATTTTGTAGATGTGGTAACAACTATAACCAGTTGGCTTTTAAAAATAACTGCATTCAAAATGTAAGTGAAGTCTGCAGAGATGGCCAAGTGGTTAAGAGTGGCTGAAACTCTTTGAGAAGACCCAGATTTGGTTCCCAACACACAAATCAGGCAACTGACCATGGTCTCTGTAACTCCATCTCCAGCTTCCTCTGGTTTCTATGGGCTCCTGCATACACTTGGTGTATGCTTACATTCATATGTACACACACTCAAATAAGTCTAAATGTTGAAATGATGATGATGATGTAATTGGTCTGTCTTAGGGTTTGTTTGCTTTGAAGAGATACCATGACCACAGCAACTCTTTTTTTGTTTTTGTTTTTGTTTTTGTTTTTGTTTTTGTTTTTGTTTTTGTTTTTGTTTTGTTTTGTTTTGTTTTGTTTTGTTTTTCAAGACAGGGTTTCTCTGTGTAGCCCTGGCTATCCTGGAACTCACTTTGTAGACAAGGCTTGACTCGAACTCAGAAATCTGCCTGCCTCTGCCTCCCGAGTGCTGGGATTAAAGGCGTGTGCCACCAAGTCTGGCACCACAGCAACTCTTAAAAAGGAAAATGTTTAATTGGGGCTGGCTTATGGTTTTTCTAGGAAATATACTAAATTTCTCTGAAACCTCTTGAGCTAGGCACTCACAGTTCAAATTACTCTCAGCACTACTGTCTTCCATGTTCCTACTAGTATGGTTTAATAAGCCTCCATTAGAGCATCCCACTGCTTTCCTAATTCTAAATCCCAAAATCCATACAAAAGTATGGTCCGGCCTATCACAGCAGTACCCCAGTCCTAACTTCTATCTTACTTAGGGTTGCTGAGAAAAAACAATACGACTATGGAACTCTTACAAAGGAAAACATTTAAGGGGCTATCTTACAGATTTAGAGATTCAGTCCATTATCATCATGGTGGGAAGCATGGCGGTATGTGCTGGTAGACTTGGAACTAAATGAACCAAGAGTTCTACATCTTGATCTGCAGGCAACAGGAAGAGAGACTGTGTGCCATAATGGGCATAATTAGAGATATGAGACCTCAAAACCTGCTTCTACAGTGACATACTTCCTCCAACAAGGCCATGCCTCTTAACAGCACCACTCTCTGTGGGCCAAACATTCACCTAAAAGTCTACAGGAACCATCCCTACTCAAATCAGCACAGGGATTCTTCTTTAATCATTCGTTGGTGGTCAAAGAAAAACCTAGAGACTGTGACATATCTTACTTGGTAGAGTGCTTGCCCAGAATTTGCAAAGCCCCGGGCTCATTCCTCAACACCACATAAAACTGGGCATCGTGGTGGTAAACACTTGTAGGAGTTCACTTGGGAAGTAGAGTCCAGAGGATGAGCAGATCATCTCAGCCACACTGGGACTTCAAAGCCAACATGGGCTAGATGAGATCTTGTCTCCCAAAACCAAATGGGGGGTGGGTAGGAGTAAAATCAAAAATTTACTGGATAGGATATTTAATCTTGGGAGGTAGCTTTAGCCTGCTCCCCGTCAGGCTACTCTGGTCAATCTTGTGGATTTTAGATCTGCCAGCCTCCAGGGCAGTGAACCAAGTCCTTTCCCTGCTCCCAAATACATTTCTTTAGAGAACTTTACCTCTTTGTACACAGTTCCTATTTTTATGTTTAGATAATGCAAAATAGTCCCATTAAAAAAAAAGAAAAAAGAAAAAAAAACCCAACTCCCCCTTTACTTAGAACACTAGACTTTGTGTTCTTGGCTTCCTAAGCATTGCCTTGATTTTAATTCCTGACCTTGATATTTTATACAATAATTTGTATGCTTTTGTTCCTAAATGCTTGCTAATTCTGAGACCCCCCCCCCCTTCACTGTAGCTTCAGATACTATTTTCCAGTTCTCTCCAAGATGTAGCTTCATTCTGCACTAGTGTTATGTAAAGGGATCGCTGACTCTGACCCTGGGTTTCCACAGTGCATTTAGTTAGCTCCCTCGTTTCAGAACCTCCCTCTTCCTCACATCCTCTGTGTTAGCGCTCTGCTACTGTCCCAGTGTACCTGAGACCACTTCAGGAGGAAGGGCTTATTTTCGCTTATTGTTCCGAGGTTTCTGCCCATGTCAGTATGCCTGTGACTTTGGGGCTGGTGGCACAGTATGCTATAAAGTACATGTGATATCTTACCTAAGGACAGATTCTATTAACTGGGAGTTAGGGAGGGAAGAATGTGGGATAATCATTTTGGGGAATTTGGGTGAGGTCTGCCTCCACAGACAGCAAAGAGGTCACTGGGTCATTAACAAAAGCTACTCCCAGCCTTCTGGACAGGAAAACACAGATATTTTAGTCTTTTCCAATCTGAAAATGCCCCTGTATGTTAATATTTCTGGTTTCACTACTGATCTGTGAAGAGGACCTTTGTACCCCCAACATCTCCTCCCTTCTAATTTTTTTTAAAGAAAAAATAGTGGTCATAATAGAGGCCAAAGTTGAGTGCATTACCTTCATTACTAGTCTAATTAATACAGGCAAGCATAAGAGAAGTATAAGACTAGTTAGCAAAGGACTCATGTCAGGGGAAGCCATCCTCAGCTCACCTATTTATTAATTAATTTGCCATTGCTCTGAGTCACAGAAACCTTGACTTCCAGGCTAGAGATAGATGGTAGGTAGACATGGACCAGAAGAGTCTGAAGAAACTAGACACACTAAGGGGGATGGGAAAAGCAGACTAAACCAGCAAAAACAAAAAACAAACAACAACAACAAAACAGAAAGAGAGAGTCACTCAAAGATGGCTTTGTGAGGAGGTGATCAGCTTCAGGAAAGGTGAGTTACAGGGGAAAGACATATAAATGTATGAGAAGATTGACAAATAGGACAAACAGGAGAAAGTAACTAATTTGGTTAGCAGTTGGTCCAAGGACAGATGTTAGAGCTGTAGCGTGGGGGCTGAGTTTAGAACTGTCTATGTGAGCCTGGTTGTCATCAGTATCAGACTAGGTCCAGGTGGCAATGTGATACAAGGTAGAGATCACAATATGGGCTAGAAGATGCAAGCTTGTGCAAGTGAAAAATAAGTAAAGTGAATGCATTACTAGACATCCAAGCAATGACATGTGGTAGATTAGAATCAATGACTGGGCCATGATAACTGTGTTTTATAGTACCCGTGTAGTAATGAAATAGACAATACCTTTATGGATCCATGTAGATGAGCAGTTATGACTTACAGACCACTGTGCTGGTTCTCTGCAAAGTCAATACCTCTGAGATACTCTTCCAGCCCAGCAGGACTGTGTCCTACTTTCCCTTAAGCACTGAAGTCCACTCTACCGTCAGTAAGGTTCTTGAAAACCTTTTCTAGTCATTGCAAAATTCACAACTGCCTGGCTAGAACTACCTCTTACCTCAGAAGAAGCTATGTCCAAGAAATGAAGGGACTTTGAAGGCTTATATATCACCCACAGGAATGAATAATAAACATGAGGGTTGCTGAAATGCAAACTTTGGGCTGGGACTTAGCAGGTGCAAGAACATTAAACTTCTGGGTTGACTTTAAAGAGCCCAAATCTGAAGAAACAAAAAGTGAGGACCATGATACAGTGTGAAGAATGCTGTACTAGTGGTACTGATGTTCCAAGGGAACAAAGCAAGAAGTACATTTTCTACGGGAAGTGGTATAGAAAAATAAGTTCTTTTCAGCCTTCCAAGATATAGAAGCAATATAGATCTATCGTAAAAATATATATATGTGTATATATGTGGATGTATGTATACAAACACATTATATATATTCATATTTTATATAATATATATAAAGAGAGTGATAGAGACTCTACACATATTGAAAGGTAAGAACACAGACTTCTTGCTCTATTTGCAAGCAGCGCTTTGGCAGCCTTCAGAATGCTAACCCAATGGTTATATTACATTGAAGGTGTCTGATCTGCTGATTTTCAGACACGTCAAAGAGGGAAGCTCAAATGCTCAGCCTTGGGAATTTCCCAAGAGAGCATGCCTCAAGTCAACCCATATTGCTGTTTAAAGTCTGTCCAGCAGCTCAGTTTCGAAGCAGCTCTTTCTTCCTCTACTCTCAATCTTGGACACTCAGGAAGAACTTCTAGGCAGCTGAAGAAAGGCAATAACAACCAAAATAAGGTAGAAAGGAGTAGAGGGACTTAAAAACTATCAGCAAGGTAACACATACCTGTAACTCTAGCACTATGGAGGATGAGGCAGGAGGATTCCCAGTTGAAGGCCTGCTTGAGTTAGGGACTATATCAACATCTAAAGATAGATAGATAGATAGATAGATAGATAGATAGATAGATAGATAGATAGATAGATGTTATTAGACGCGTTCTCACGCCCGGCCAGGAAAGACGCAACAGACCAGAATCTTCTGCGGCAAAACTTTATTGCTTACATCTTTGGGAGCCAGGAGGGCAAGCGCCCAGCGCCCAGCCCCAAAAACGAAAGCCCCTTCAATAATGAAACCGAAACCCCTTCCCTCTTTAGGAGAGTTATATTTCGCCTAGGACGCATCACTCCCTGATTGGCTGCAGCCCATGGCCGAGCTGACGTTCACGGGAAAGGTAGAGTACAAGTAGTCATAAAATACCCTTGGCTCATGCGCAGATTATTTGTTTACCACTTAGAACACAGGATGTCAGCGCCATCTTGTGACGGCGAATGTGGGGGCGGCTCCCAACAGATAGATAGATAGATAGTCATGTAATTAAAATAGTCTAAACCTGTACTAATGACTACACAACTTGGTGAGCATAGGAAGAATTAGTGGGTTCTTGGCTGGGGCTGTCACTTAGCTGGTAGAGTGCTTGCCTAGCATGTACCTGGGCCTGAATTCAGTGCTCAATACCACATAAACCGTGTATGGTGCTGTTCATCGTAATCTATCACTGGGGATATAAAGGCAAGACAATCAAGGCAAGATAACCTTCAGCTACCGAATGAGTTTTAGGCTAGCATTGGTTACATGATACCCTGTTAAGAAGGAAAGGAAGGAAGGAAGGAAAGAAGAAAGGGAGGGAAGGAGGGAGGCAGGCAGGCAGGCAGGCAGGCAGGCAGGCAGGCAGGAAGGAAGGAAGGAAGGAAGGAAGAAAGAGACTATAAAACACACACAAGGAGAATTTTTAGTGAAGAACTTTAACATCTTTTAGATACTTGCTGCCCTAATTTGCTTTTGAAAGCACTGACCAGAAGCATTTGAGAGAAGAAAAGGATTCCCCCTCTTTTATATCATGATCCATTACTGAGGGCAGCAACTCAAGGCAAGAACTCGAAGCAGAAACAATGGAAGAACACTGTATATTAGATTGCTCTTCATAGCTCGGTCAGCCTGCTTTCTTACACAACCCAGGCCTACTTGCCTACAGATAGCACTACCCACAGTGGTCTGCGCTCCCTGATCTGATGGAAGCAACTCTCCAATTTAGGGTCCCTCATCCAGAGTGACTCAAATTGGTGTCTAATTGACAAAAACTAACCAGCACACATCAAAACATATTTAATTTCACATGGAGAATTTAGCCTCTATCAAGTAATAAACGTTGAAGTGAGACAGAAGTAAGAGAAAGGGAGAAATCACAAAATAGTTGGAGAAGATTTGCTAGAACCAAAGAAAATGTGTCTAATGGCCACTGCGTGCCCAGTTAATGAATAAAATACAGACATCTAACAAAACAGATTTCCCAAGCTTCTGGAGAGAACAAAAGTGGGTACCTGTAATGCCTCTAGAATCCAAAGAGTTTAGGATTTCCTAGTAGCCATGATAAAAGACAGAAGACAGTAGACTAATGCCTTCTAAGAAGATAATCTTTTCGGGGCAGTGGTGGTACACGCCTTTACTCCCAGCACTTAGGAGGCAGAAGCAGGTGGATTTCTGAGTTCAAGACCAGCCTGGTCTACAGAGTGAGTTCCAGGACAGCCAGGGCTGTCAGAGAAACCCTGTCTTGAAAAACAACAACAAAAAGAAAGAAAGAAAGAAAGAAAGAAAGAAAGAAAGAAAGAAAGAAAGAAAGAAAGAAAGAGGGAGGGAGGGAGGGAGGGAGGGAGGGAGGGAGGGAGGGAGGGAGGGAGGGAGGGAGGGAGGGAGGGAGAAAAAGAAAGAAAGAAAGAAAGAAAAAAAGAAAGAGAGAGAGGGAGGGAGGGAGGGAGGGAGGGAGGGAGGGAGGAAGGAAGGAAGGAAGGAAGGAAGGAAGGAAGGAAGGAAGGAAGGAAGAAAGGAAGAAAGGAAGGAAGAAAGAAAGAAAGAAAAAGTAATCTTCAACCTAGAATTCCACATACAGCCCACACTCTTGTCCAGGATGAGAATGTAAGAAGAACATCTTAAGACATGCAGAGTTTTTACTCTACACGCTCATTTACAGCAAAACAAGATCCTAAACTATAAGATGGGAAGCAGCCACTTACCACCTCCAGGAAACTCCTGATCTGACATTTTGATCAAAGCAAATCAGTCCAGAAATTAAACAGACAGATAACAAAGGAGTACATGGCACAACAGATGTGTGGGACAAAGGGAAAAACCAGTTTAGACTGGCAGAGTGACCCAAGGGTCTGGCAGTGTGGCCAGCTACCCAGCAGATGCCTACCAGATTTTGAGCTTTGAATACCTCTGCCTGAACAGGGTCTCAGGAAACACTTTCTTGCCTCTGGAGGTCTCAATTCTTTTTTTTTTTTTTTTTCTGCCAGAGGATTTACTTTTTATTGTTTTTGTTTTTATTATGACACTGTGAAAATTAGAAAATAGACTGGTCCTGGAACATTAATTTAATTTCTTAAAAAATATTCAATCTTTCAGCCTGAAATTCCAGCAATGATCTCTTTCTGACCCTGCTCTGTCATACTACTTTGGGAGGTGGGTTGACTCACATAATATTGACTCCAATTTGAGATAGAAAAGAGTGACCATCAAATTTAAAATTCTATGGAGGAATCAAATTGCAATGCCTCATTAATAATGTTTACATTCCTTGACAGCATGCCAAAATGAAAATTTGGTTAGATAAGGTTATGAAAATGTTGAGCAAATATTAAACTAAAGGTAAGTCCTTCCTACTTCCTTCATTTCTCTCTCTTTCCCATTTTCTAGGTAAATCAGGCTGGTCTTGAACTTATAACAGTCCTACTTGTGCTTCCCAAGTAGTAGCATTACATATGTGTGCTATCAAAACCAGATAGTTCTCATTTTCTTTCTACTTTCCTCATCCTCCTTTTCTTCCTTGTTTTTGCTTTTTGTCTTTTGAGACATGGTTTTATGAATCTTAAATTTGCCAAGGATAGATTTACACTTCTGGTGCTCCTTTCTCCACTCCCTAATTCTGGGATTGTAGGTATGAAGAATCCTCAGTTTACAAGATGATTAACTCCAGGTCTTGTATGCTAGACACATACTCTTCATTCTTAGCTACAATCGCAGCCCTGCCACTCTCCTTTCTTTAAAACACCCATGGGACAGCCTAAAATCACCTGTGTAGATCACATTATGATTGACCCTAAATGGTTTACAGTTTTAGAAACTATTTGTCTCCTCAATTCTTAAGTGAGGGAAAGAACAGTCATTTTGGTTCATTGCACAGGAAAACTGCCCCAGGGATCTAGAGGCATCTGTGTAAGGTTAGAAACTCGGTAACAAATGATAGCCCATCCACACCAGCTATCCAATAGGCAATGTGGAACACCCAGAGTGCAGTGGACTCTGTTTTTCCCAGGTCTTGCTCTCTCTGCTCTGGAAAAATGACTTTTTCTAGAAGGTAACTCACCACTGGAAACCTCTGAGAAACTAAAGCCATGCTCTGAGGACCCTACCCCAGTTTATGTTTTTCTGGGAGATTCTTTTTTCTTTTTAAAGATTTATTTATTTTATGTATATGAGTACACTGTAGCTATCCTCAGACACACCAGAAGAAGACATCAGATTCCATTACAGATGGTTGTGAGCCGCCATGTAGTTGCTGGGAATTGAACTCAGGACCTTTGGAAGAGCAGCCAGTGCTCCTAACCGCTGAGCCATCTCTCCAGCCCTTTCTGGGAGATTCTATTAGCAAACATCACACAGTCCTTACTTTATACTTCACGTTTCCGTTGACAGTCACCATTGGCAAATGAAAACACATATATCAGCGGATGAAAATACAGGCAGTAGAAAAAAGTGACACCAAACCCTAAGAGTCAGGGCAGTGTTGCCATGGAAGCTGGGAGGGGATACTACTAAAAGGTGGGACACTAGGGTGTTGGCAATGTTCCATTTCTTTACCTAGTGAAGGTTCACTAGACATTTGTCCTGAGGTGTTTATTATCATTACTGTTGTTACTACTTGGAGTTTTATTAGAAAGAGACAGGGTCTTGTGCAACCTACACACGCCTCCATCTTCTTATGTAGCTGAAGGTGATTTTGAACATTTGATCCTTCAGTTCATACCTTCTGGCACTGCCCTGCAGGAGTGTTCCACCATGCCCAGGTTCTGCAGGGCTAGGGCACTGAACCAAGAGCTTTGTGCATGCTAAGCAAATAGTGTATCAGCTGAACTATATCCCCATATTTTCTCCCGTATGGATGACAGATTTCATTATTAAAAATATAATAATCCTAAAAGGCAGTGTCCACACCTAAGGCTAACACATAAAAGCGGCAAATCCGAGGCCACTTCCTGCTTTTAGCTGTGAGGGACAGATGCCACCACCTTAGCATCTTATTCGTTAAGATAGAGTCTGACCACATATCACCAGCTAGCCTTTAACTTGCTGTCCTCGTGTCTGTATCTCTTGTGAGCTGGAATCACAGACATAAACCGATATGCCCATCTTGCCACCTAACATTGATTTTTGCTTTAAAAATCTATACCTGAAGGAAGGCAGGTGGGACAATTTTGTATGTTTGTTTGGCCCCCTTGAGTGTAAGGGAGAGAATGCAGTTGTCACTGGATGATCTATACTCGACTCTCAGAAGACCAAATGGAAGTAGTAAAAATGGTAACTAGGCCAGGCAGTGGTGGCGCACACCTTTAATCCCAGCACTTGGGAGGCAGAGGCAAGCGGATCTCTGAGTTCGAGTCTAGCCTGGTCAACAGAGTGAGTTCCAGGATAGCCAGGGCTACACAGAGAAACCCTGTCTTGAAAAACCAAAAAAAAAGGTAAATAGACTTCTAAATAAAACATGGAGATCTTAAGCAAAGTTAACATTTTATGCACATTATAATTAATAAAAGATTGAGGCTAAAAGAGAATATAGCTGATTTCTAAAATTCTGTGTCACCAGTAAGATCTCAGAATATTCAGCTAGGAGATGACACTGAAACACGAAGTATCTAATTTCATATGAAATGGAAAATTTAGCGAAGCCAATGAATTAAAGTGAAGTGCAAATGACTTCCAGGACAGTTTCAAATAAAGTTACGGCCATAACACCTGTCACAGTGCATCATATGTGCTAAACACACACATACAGGGAGAGAGACAGAGATAGAGAGAGACAGAGAGATAGAGACAGTTACACAGAGACACAGAGACAGAGATAGAGAGACAGAGACAGACAGAGACAGAGACAGACAGGGAGACAGAGACAGGCAGACAAAGAGAGACAGAGAGAGAAATACGAATAATATTTTGGTGGGCAGATTTGATCTATACCTTCTGGTGTCCATTTACGAGTCCAGAAGGGGCAATGAGTCCACTTAACATGAGAACACCAACATAGTCTGAAAAGACACCATTGCCCTACTATGTTTTTTCCAATTTTACTTAAGTGCATGTTTGTAGATAAAAAAATTATACAGCTTTCACTATTTAAATGATCTCAAGGTAATATACTAATAACCCATCTAAAATTCATAGGAAGTCCCAAATTACTTTTATGAGGAAATAAAGGAGATATTAAACAGATAAAGGAAGGGAATGAGAAAAGGAAGGAAGGAAGAAAGGTAGGGAGGGAGGGAGGAAGGGAGGAAAGAAGGGAGGAAGAGAGAGAGAGAGAGAGAGAGGTAATATGAATAGGTAAACATACCTTCTTCTATTTTATAGTTAAAGGATTGAGGGGAGAGGAAAGGAGAAAGAAGAGAGAGAGGGCCTTAGGGATTGGAAGGGGAGAGAGAGAGAGAGAGAGAGAGAGAGAGAGAGAGAGAGAGAGAGAGAGAGAGCGCAGAGAAAAATCTAAACACAAACATTAGGCCAACTAAGCTCCAACCCTGACCACCTGAGCTCTTGCCTCAGAGCCCCTATGGCAGAAAGAAAGAACTGACTCCTGCACACACCTTATGTGTGCTGTGGCATGTATACAAGTGCATGCACACACACACACATACACAAACACACGTACACACACACACACACACACACACACACACACACACACACACACACACCAATCCCCAATGCAGAATTTGTTGAATAACAAACTCAAAAGGTGCAGTGGTTTTAATGGAAGCAGTTTGCCAGATGATCCCATCTGGCCAATGCGGGTCCTCCTATTCTGATCTTAATCATTAATACTAGCTGTCATATCACACATCACACAGTAAATATGGATAGCTGTAGTCTCCCCTCCCCTAGCCTGAAACCTGCTTGCTCGGGGTGGAGCTTCCTGCTCATTCGTTCTGCCACGCCCACTGCTGGAACCTGAGGAGCCACACACGTGCACCTTTCTACTGGACCAGAGATTATTCGGTGGGAATCGGGTCCCCTCCCCCTTCCTTCATAACTAGTGTCGCAACAATAAAATTTGAGCTTTGATCAGAATGAAATTGTCTTAGCTCCGTTTTTTCTTCCGCCCCGTCTAGATTCCTCTCTTACAGCTCGAGCGGCCTTCTCAGTCGAACCGTTCACGTTGCGAGCTGCTGGCGGCCGCAACATTTTGGCGCCTGAACAGGGACATGAAGAATGGCAGAGAGATGCTAAGAGGAACGCTGCATTGGAGCTCCACAGAAAAGGATCTTCGTATCGGACATCTGAGCAACGGACAGGTACACATGCTAGTGCTAGCTTAAAATTTCAGTTTTGTAAAGTGTTGCTGAGGATGCGGTAGGATACGAATTAAGCTTGAATCAGTGCTAACCCAACGCTGGTTCTGCTTGGGTCAGCAGCGTGTTAATCGGAACTAAAAACGGAAACAGGCAGGTTAGCCGCAGCTTTTTAGGAAGCTGCTTAGGTAGAAAAAAAAAGGGTTTAAAGTCATGGATCAGGCGGTAGGCCGTAGCTCTCCGAAGCTACATGAGGTGTGAGAAAAGAAAGGGTTTATTAAAAGGAATAGGCGGATTGCCCCAGTTAATAAAAAATGCATCATAAGGGAGGAAAGTGTCCCCAAAAGATGAGAGAAATTTCTCTCTGGGCCTTATAGCAGGAGTACTCTGTTACCTTTTGTGTCTTTTCTAATGTCCGGTGCACCAATCTGTTCTCGTGTTTAATTCATGTATGTTCGTGTCCAGTCTGTATGAATGAATGTTCTATGTTTTGTGTTGGATAATAAAGATGGTATAAAAAACTTTATCTGCAAAGCCGAGAGCTGCCACGTGTTTCAGCCAAGAATCAGACACGTGGCGAGAGGGCCCCTGCTGGAAAAACTGTTCGTTTTAGGAAATAAGGGCGAGTGCACAGCCTCTAAGTTTCAGAGTAAAAAAGCTAATAAATGGTTCATGATTAATGTGTTTGACAATGGTAAAGTGTTTTTTATTTTATGATTGTAGCTACAAAAATTATTATTCTCTGATTGGTCTAAATGTAACTGCTTCATTTGGTTCTTTTTTATTGGTAATGTGCTCTGAGTGTTTTCACAATCAGCTCATAAGTTGTTGGTTAAGATTAATAATTGTTACATTGCTACAGATGGTTAGTGTTAAATTTGATAACTCAAGTTTAGAGTCCTTCCGACACATGGCATAAGGCAGCCCAAGAGGCTGGGTCTCTAAAGATATTTCTAGTTTAGGTAATAATTAATGTGGTTCGTATCCTAAATAGTAAAATTTAAAATAAGATTTAAAGCAATGTCTCTTTATTAAAGCATTAAAGCTTGCTTTAATAGGTATTCATAGGTATTAATTGACATCCAAACTTCGTAATATGATAGTAATGCTTCTAATATTGATTTTAAAGATAATAAATTGTTTTAAACTTAGGTTTTGCTTTCCCAAGGTTACAGGTATTATCCTAACCTTGCACAAAAAACTTAAAAATTATGGTTAAAACTGCTATTGTTCCATTGACTGCAGCTTACAGTTTGATTTCAAATTTAAGATCTTTAATTCACCTGTATACTGTAATTAAGATAATTACAAGAGTAATCATCTTATGAGAGCGCTCATACAGCTCACTTCATACAAAACTGTGACAGAGTTATCTAGTTATGTTTGTCTTTGTGAATAGATTAGACAAACAGTTTGGTTATAGTTGCTGCCTGACAGAAAACTGTAGTACAGGCAATTTTTTCACAACACTAAAGTTGTGAAGAACGTTTTAACTGTAAGTCATCTTAAGAAAGAGTATCAAAATTTAGAGGCGTAGACAGTTATATTGTTTCTCTAAAATCGGTCCTTATTACAGGAGGGCCAGGATGCTCAGATTAAAAAGTATTTCACGTTTGAGTCAATGCAGGGCTCTGGGCAGCCCCAGAGCGGCTTGTGGCCTTTCTTCTGTTTTGCAAACAGTGCCTGAGAAAGATTTTTCCCTGTGTTCAAGAGAAATTCTTTTTAACAGTGTTGCAGATCTATTCAGATGTTTAAAATAAGGCTTAAATTCAAAGAGTTTTGCTTCTAGTGAACTGTAATCACTAGAAAATTTTGCCTCTAGGTATGGCTAATGTAACTTTACATTATGTAAGAAAAAATTTTATTGTTTCTGCTTCTATACAAGAAGCCAAGAGTTTTAATCTTTCAGTGTATATTGTTTCCTAAGTAAAAAGTATTTTATTAACTAATGCTTCTTAAAGTTTACCTTAAATCCTTGCTCTCACCCAAAAGATTCAGAGACAATATCCTTTTATTACTTAGGGTTTTAGTTTACTACAAAAGTTTCTACAAAAAATAAAGCTTTTATAATTGTTATTAATTGGTAATTAAAAATTGGTTGTGCCCAAAACAATTCTTTGGCCAAAAAGAAAACATTATTGTAAAGTCATTTTTCTCATCCTCCCAGCCGATCGTTGGCCCACGTGGGCCCAACTAGCTTCTGTGGGGCGGAGTCTTAAGACACAGTTTCCCCTGTTCCAGCACAGATGATCTAGTTGTGTGCTGTAGATGGTGTTTTAAAATGCTGAACAATCAAACCTTAATTTGTATATTAATAGTCAATGCCATATCTCTGAGCTCACAATTGCTTAAATTGTTCATCCCTCAGATACTATTAATTCTCAAATTTACAATTGCTTATGCATATTTCTAGTTAATAAATAAATAAATTATGCACATGTGACTCTTAATAACTTTGCAAGCCTTCTAGTTACAACTGCTCCTTAAGAAAATTGATTGAAAGTGCAATTAGTCACTGCCCCTTTACAGCCATGTATTTAAAATGTTTTGTCAACTAGTTACTAATTCAAAAGTTTAGGTATTGTAAAATTTTAAAACTTACTTCTTAAAAGACAAAAAAGAGAGAAATTGTATCCCCGTGCATGCTATTTAGTGCATTCCCATGCACACTATTAAAGTCTTACCTTTATTTTCAAAATCTAATATTTTAATGTCAAAGAGTTTAATAAATGCTTTATAGTATCTTAAAGGGATCTACTTATTGGCTTATAGATGGATCCTAAATCAGCTACCTTATTAAAAAAGGGAAAAACAGGTTTTCTCCACAGAACGCTTCAGAAACATATTAATTCGTGTGACGAGCTGGTAGGTAAGTTGACTCATGTCCTGATTGAATTGACTAAAAAACTAAATTAAGTTCATGTTTTAGATCCATCCTTACTTGTCATTTTTCCAGTTTAGACTAGCTTCTAGCCTTTTAACTTTATGGCAATAGTACAACAGAGACTGTATATTCAGACTTAGTAAAATTAGTCATTTAATAGAGTCATAATGATTTTTCTCCTTTCTTCAGTGTGACCAGCCATTCTAACTCAATCTTAGACTGGTCCTAATATTCAGTCCAATGTTAGAGATTCCTATATTCTAAATTACCTAGCAAGTTAATTCAGAGCACATCCCCCACTTCCCCTAGATCCCTAACCTCAGAAAGATTGCTGGCCTTACAGCTAGTAGAAAAAGCTATTAAAGAGCAATTGGTCACTTAATACATTGGTAAAATAGAAGGACCCCCTGACTAACAAATGGAAGGGTCCAGATCCAGTTCTAATTTGGGGTAGGGACTCAGTTTGTGTTTTTTCACGAGATGAAGATAGAGCGCAGTGGCTGCCAGATAAATTAATTTGTTAGATGAACACAGATTCTAAATCTTCTAAGGTATCACCTTGAGGACTAAAATTCCTCTTTTGCTTAAAAGTCAGCTTGAGGACTCAGGCTCCAAAAAAGCTACTCTCTGAGCCAGCTCCCCGACAGGAGGCCGGAGACTAGCCTCAGCTTTACAATTTGCATTTAAATAAAGTACCTAGAGTTCCCCAAAAGAAGTTCTGCTTTCCTACTTTCTCACTGTCCGAGATTTTGTCTTTCAAGCAGGTAAATCAACATTCTCGAGGCGGACCAGCGGATGTGCATCCCCGCGCCCCTAGAGCACACAGGTGGCTGCTGTTATCTCCTTTCCAAGGACATTTCCAGCATGTGGCTTTCAGTCTGAGTTAAAAATTAGGTTTACCAAGAGGGCTAGAAAAGTAGATATTTCTATATTAATAAAGATTGGTTTTTATTTTGATAGACAGGCTTAGCCCCTTAGCTGACCTCTGGCTTTTCACCCTTGCTGTTACTGCAAGGTGTCCTTAGGCTGTGGAAAAAACAGGGATGAGGAGGAACGACTTCCAGCTCCTATTTTAGCCACAAATCGTGGTGTTACTAACGACATAATTCTTGCTTAGGCTTTGCTAATTCTGAGGTTGATAATTCTCCTTTAGGAGCTGCACAGCACTCAGAACTGTGCATACTGGTTTGTGATTGTACAAATTCAGTATGGGCACCGCTTGGTGCAGAGATACTTACTGCAAGGGAAGGTCCGGCTTGACCATTTCTGAGTTTCCTGTGAGATAAACCCGGTTTTAAAGAGGTTGGTACCAAATTTTGGTTAAAAATAAAAAATATTTTCCGGCTCTACCTCGCCTCCCCAAAAGGTACCGAGAGCCACATGTGTGGGTTTTACCCACGGGAGGAATCGGGTCCATGTCCACCCAAGCCAAGGTTAAAAGCCCACTCATCTACGGATGAGAAAATCATTTGATCACCTCAGTTAAGCGTTGCCTTATTTAACTTAATTAATAGGGGGGAGAGAGATTGGAGACGTACTATTGAAAGGGCAAGCCCTTCACTGCCTCCCACCCAAATAAAAGAGCCGGTCGAACGCCTTCTCCCTGTTTCCCACCTATCTTCCAAAAATGCGGAGGAATATCAACTTAGTGTTATTTTCACATTGTTCAGTCAAACTTAGCCAGAGTTCCAACGCCCTACTTAAAATTCAACTAGAAAGTTACCTAGAAAGTACTAATTAGCATTATAAAGTCAGAGCCTACAGCTCCAGGCTTTTCAGTTAGTTGTTTACTAGATAAGAAAGGACAGTCTTAGCCTTATATAGTTTACCATAAGAAAAGTTAAGGAATCCCATGAAAGCAAGTTTTTTCTTTAGCCCTAGATTCCAGGCAGAACTATTGAGCATAGATAATTTTCCCCCCCTCAGGCCAACTTTTTCTTTTTTTTAATTTTGTTAATAAAAGGGAGGAAATGTAGTCTCCCCTCCCCTAGCCTGAAACCTGCTTGCTCGGGGTGGAGCTTCCTGCTCATTCGTTCTGCCACGCCCACTGCTGGAACCTGAGGAGCCACACACGTGCACCTTTCTACTGGACCAGAGATTATTCGGCGGGAATCGGGTCCCCTCCCCCTTCCTTCATAACTAGTGTCGCAACAATAAAATTTGAGCTTTGATCAGAATGAAATTGTCTTAGCTCCGTTTTTTCTTCCGCCCCGTCTAGATTCCTCTCTTACAGCTCGAGCGGCCTTCTCAGTCGAACCGTTCACGTTGCGAGCTGCTGGCGGCCGCAACAGATAGCGGGTAGATTTTAATTGTTTTGAGTTACAGATGAACTTAAGTTAAAGGGGCTTCAACAAAGAGTTTAAGGGTTTCAGAGATGGGCTGTTAAAAATGTGTACACTGGCTGGGCAGTGGTGGTGCATGCCTTTAATCCCAGCACTTGGGAGGTAGAGACAGGCAGATTTCTGAGTTTGAGGCCCGCCTTGTCTACAAAATGAGTTCCAGGACAGCCAGGGCTATACAGAGAAACCCTGTCTCGAAAAAAACAAAAAACAAACAAACAAACAAACAAAAAAGAATGTGTACATCGGGCCTGGAGAGATGGCTCAGGGGTTAAGAGCACTGGCTGCTCTTCCAGAGGTCCCAAGTTCAATTCCCAGCAACCACATGTTGGCTCACAACCATCTGTAATGAGACCTGATGCCCTCTTCTGGTGTGTCTAAAGACAGCTACAGCATACTCACACACATAAAATAAACCTTAAGAAAAAAAGGAATGTGTACATTGTATGTATTGATAATATAATGAACCACCTGCAGGGAAGAGGTGCTGCTGCTGCTGAAATAATAGGGCAAAACTGGGTCCCCGGCAGGAACTATGGGTCCAAGCCCAAGTGGACGAGCAGATAGGCAGCAGACAGACTTCTAGTAGACCATATCTACAGAGGCACAGAGCTGAGCTAGAACCTCCGGATGGTGGAGAGTGCTCTGCTGGTCCCTGGTGCACACTCACCTGGTATCAGGTGACAGGTGGGTGTGGGACCATTGTTGTTTGTTGATCAATTTATGGGCCCAGATGAGGGGGTTACACCCTTTTCTTGGTCCAGCACGTCAGATAAGTTGTTGGACCTGATATAAGTTTAATGTTCCTACAATCTCAGTTCAGAATGAGAAGTTTATAGGACGGCATCTCTTCGGTGACATATGGGTGGTGCTGGGTGACATATGGTGCTTCGGTGACATATGGGTGGTGCTGGGTAGATCTGTTTGTCCGTTCACCCTGGTTTACAATCATCCTCCAGTGTCTAAGCAGAGTCCAGAGCTGCCTGTAAAATGGGGTCCCTGGGCAAGGCATAGCCTGAAATACCTTTGTTTTTCACAAGGTAGAGAAACTTAGCACACAGCACAGCCTAAGCTCAACACAGAAAACAGTTTTTTGCTTCTGATGTTGCAAATTGCCATGGGTGTATCTAAACAACAGAAATTTATTACTTTATCGTTCTGTTGATTATAAGTCCAGTATTAATCATACCCGGCAAAAGTCCAGTTATCAGCATGCCTGGAGCCTTCTCTGGACTGGTGTATTATGGCCTTTCTGGCTTTGTTGGAAGCCACACACATCTTTAGCTAATAGTTTCCTTCCTCCACCTTCAAGTCCAGAAACTTCCCAGATTTTTTAAACCATTTTTCTTTATTTATATCCATTTCTCACTCTCAGCAAAGTGCCTGCTCCAATGAAAACAAAGGAAATTAGTTTTTGCTTTCTTCTAGTCTGTTTGAAAAAACACTATCTTCTTTTGTCAGCCTATGAATGCAAACTAAACTCTGTTGATGAGACATAACTAGAAACAGCATTTTACCAACATCCATTAGCCCATTTAAATTCTCTGCTACAGCAACTTGGACCTAGTGCCAGGGAGTGAAGCCCAGGGAGGGCAGTGTGAGTGGTGGTGTGGGGCCTGTCTTCATTAAAGATTAGGCATGTTAGAAGCAAATTATTTCTGGGCTTTGGAGTGGGAAGTCATGGGAACTAGAAAACATTTCCATCAGGGTAAGAGCTAGTGGTGAGATTAGTAAATAGATTGAGATGATGCAAAGATCTGCAAAAGTCTCATATTTACCTTGGTCAAGTTTGCTGAATGACCCGAGCAAGCTATATGCTTATATGTATATTTGCACATACATATATAGACATATGCATATATAGTCATACACATGCATAATCACACCTACACTCACACACCCAAGCACACACAAATGCACATCCACAAACATACAACAGTAGGCCTGAATATACTGTACTTCAAAGTTCCTGGAAGGAACCTTTAACTACAAATGATGACTGACAGACTTCAGTGTTTTGGAAAGGTTAGAATGTTGTAAGTCCAGAGACAAATTACCTTGGGCTGTCTTTAGCCCTCATACGATCCATGTATTCCCCTCCTTGGAGTGTGACCTCATTATCTCTGGCTATTTGTAATGTTCGGACAGAACTGTAGTTTCCATCAACTTCAAAGCTCATAATGTCATCAGATAGCACTGGAAGCCTGTCACAGAGATGTCCCCACTCTACTGTACTCAACCTATCTGTTAGACCCACGAATGTATTTTATAGTGTCTTTTTTAAAAAAGATGTATTTATTTTATTTATATGAGTACATTTTAGCTGTCTTCAGACACACCAGAAGAGGGCATTGGATCCCATTACAGATGGTTGTGAGCCACCATGTGGTTGCTGGGAATTGAACTCAGGACCTCTGGAAGTGCTAGCAGCCAGAGCTCTTAACCGCTGAGCCATCTCTCCATCCCTACACTAATGTATTTTAAAAAGTGTCTCTTTTTGTTCTTTTACTGTACACTCTTCACCAAACTGTTAACTCCTTAGCACATGAAATTTGGGGAAACCTAAATCTGCATTCCTGGTCTTGGATCACTAACATATGGTTCCAAAATATACCATACAATCGTCTATCCCCTTCAAGATGAGAGCTGTGTTTCCTTTGCTGAAAATGCACACACACACACACACACACACACACACACACACACACACACACACAGAGAGAGAGAGAGAGAGAGAGAGAGAGAGAGAGAGAGAGAGAGAGAGAGAGAGAGAACCAAGCATGTATTCACTAACAACCGAATCGGTCAGACTAGCTTCCCATCAATGTGTTATCAGTGCACACAGAAAGCTCCTTAACTCCTTGAGCCCTCAGAAGCGAACTTAACATTTGAAAAACAGCTAATTCTCATTAGAATAAATTCACTTTAAAATTTCACTTAAAAATTCAGTCTCGAATCAGACACAGCGTGAGCAATCTCTAATTGAGAACTGTTGCTTCGTTGGTCAGCCTCCTGTTCCTGTAATAAAATACCTGAGGAAAGCCACCTGTAAGAGGGATGTGTTTATTATGATGCATCGTTCCAGAGATTTCAGTTCCTGGTCATTGGCTCTGCTGGGTTGGAGCTAATGATGAGGCAGAGAATGCCATCATAGAGAATGTCATCCTGAGCACCCTGGCTTCCTTCTACAAGGCCCCACCTCCAACTGTGTCAGATTCTAGGGACCAATTGAGCAGTGGGCCTTCAGTGGGCACATGCAAACCATAGCACTATATTTTGCATTTTTTAATGCAAAAGGTCAACTAGAAAGTTACCTACCAAGTACTAATTAGCATCATAAAGTCAGAGCCTGCAGCTCCAGGCTTTTCAGTTAGTTGTTTACTAAGAAAGGACAGTCTTAAGCCAGATACAGTTTACCATAAGAAAAGTTAAAGAATCCCAGGGAAGCAAGTTTTTTCTTTAGCCCTAGATTCCAGGCAGAACTATTGAGCATAGATAATTTTTCCCCCTCAGGCCAGCTTTCTCTCTTTTTTTTTTTTTTTTTTTTTTTGTTAATAAAAGGGAGGAAATGTAGTCTCCCCTCCCCCAGCCTGAAACCTGCTTGCTCAGGGGTGGAGCTTCCTGCTCATTCGTTCTGCCACACCCACTGCTAGAACCTGAGGAGCCACACACGTGCACCTTTCTACTGGACCAGAGATTATTCGGCGGGAATCCCGTCCCCCTTCCTTTATAACTAGTGTCGCAACAATAAAATTTGAGCTTTGATCAGAATGAATTTGTCTTAGCTCCGTTTCTTCTTTCGCCCCGTCTAGATTCCTCTCTTACAGCTCGAGTGGCCTTCTCAGTCGAACCGTTCATGTTGCGAGCTGCTGGCGGCCGCAACAATTAGGCAGCAAGTGTTTTTACATGCTAAACCAATTTGCCTGCCTACACCACTGTATATGAAGGACCTAAACATTTGTGGGCTTGGCTATTTCCATACTGGGTGTGTGTGTGTGGCTACACTTGCCAAGCAAGAAATCCTAACATCCTATCAGTAACAGACTATGCATCGCTTTTCACAAAGACATTTTGGATGCTCACACATTGTTGGAGTCCACACAGATTCATTCTGTATATTTTAGTTACTTTCTCACTGCTGTGATAAAATTCCTTAACAAGAACCCGTGTACCAGAAGGACAGACGCAAGTCCTGTAAGCTGTCCTCTGATTCACATACATGTACCATGGCATGCCTCTGTACACATACATATAAATAAATGTAACAAATATTTTAATACCTACACAAAAGAAACTTCAGTGGTAAATGGCTTTTTTGGCTCGCAGAGACTGGCCATAATGGTTGGGAGATATGGCCGTAACAGCAAGAAGCTGGCCACCCACATTGTATCAACACTTGGGAAGTAGAGAACGACCATGAAGTGGGGCAGGCTGAGCTGTAGTGTCAAGGGCCATCACTAGTGACCCACTTTCTCCAGGTGGGGGCGCTGCTCAAATACAAAGGTCTATGGGGGAACATTCCATTTTCAAACCACAATAGCAACGTTCTGTTTTAACTGTTTCCAAACTTTTCTGACGTAGCTTTGGCCCTGAGTTGCCACAAGCTGTCAATCCATTCTTAGATTTTTCACCCCAAATTACTTTAGTATGTATATGTTCTAAAGCTAAAGGTATTTTTCTATATTGCCACAATTATCAAAATCAGGGCCTGGCATCACCCTCCATGTCCCGTCTAATGCTCAGTTGTTATTAGGTTTTGCCAACTTTCCATTAGCGTGTGTGGAGGTCTGTTGAGAGCCATGTTTTGTGTTCAGCTGTTGTAGAATAGTTCTTCCATTCTTGAAGCCTTTCTCAGCCACTCCTTAGCCCTCTTAACTCTGATGCTTGGACTAGTACACACCGGTTGCTTCGTAGAATGCTCATCAACCTTAGCTTGATACTTCTCCGTGAAGTACTTGGTTGCTTTGGAGAATGTCCATAAATAGTGAGCTTTGTATTTCTTCATGAAGTAGATTAAGATTGTGCAGTGTTGGCAGAAAAGAAGAGAAATATACCGTGCTCTCATGACATCCTATCATGCTGGTGTATGATTCATATTTTCTCATTGCTGATAATGTCTGATCACCTGGTTAAGGTGATGTCAGCTAGACTTCTCTGCTGAGAACTCTCCTCCTCCCCCTCCCGTCTCTCTCCCTGTCCCTCTCCCTCTCTCTCCTTCCTTCCTATCTTTTCTTTCCTCTCCTCTCTTCCTTTATCCTTCTTTATCCTGCTCTCTTTCTCTCTCTCTCATTCGCTTGCAGCTTGAGGCTGCGCACACTCTGCATTCTCTTGTGCTCTCTGCTTTCTCCTGTGTGCTTGTCTTCTCTTGAACTCTCATGCTCACACACACCTCTGTGTGTTCCCCTTTCACTCTCATACACACCTCACATACACATACCACATGCACTCTTCTTTCACTCTCACACACACTCTCCGTATATGCCTCATATTCTCTCTTCACTCACTCTTCACATTCTTTCTTCACTCACTCTTCACATGCTCTTCTCATGCGCTCTCACTTTTTTCTTGCCCCAGTCTTTTATTGATACTCCAATAGCAGGTAAAAAAAAAAGACATTGTATAATCATTGCCAAATCAAATTCAAAAGAATAACCACATCCCAAAAAGAATTAAGTATTACAATTGTTCCTCAAAGTTTCAAGCTTCCATTCTCAGCCTATAGCCAAAATAATAATAATTGCAAACCTATCATTATTTAAACTTTAACTTATTATACTTCAGAGCTCAGAACTCTGAGGCCAGCTACATGTATTTTCCTGTGGAGCTCTAATGATAAATGACATGGGCAACGCTGCCGGGCAGTGGCCAAAAAGAGTCAAGTTAACCCTTAACTCAATAGTTCTGCTAACTTTCTGCTTCTGCACATTGCACACAATGACTCTCCTAAGAGTCTCAGTGTTTTGATGTAGTTTTACTAATATAAGATTTTACATATTCTATACCTGTTTATCCAGGAACCATTCTCAAATGTTATGCAAAACTTATTTCATAACTTTAATAATTTTCCCTTTCTTGGGGTCCCAATGTTGGCTCTATTTCATTTTCTAATAATTTCTTCAAACTTTCTTTGCAAGTCAAGCATTAATCTGGAACTACCATTGTGCAGTTGTTACATTGTTTCCAAGATGAGAACACCCAGCATGCACCTGGGCCATTAGGACTGTGCTCTGCTGTGCTGTGCTGTGCTGTGTTGTGCTGTGCCCCATGCCTCAATTTTTAATTGTTTAAGAATCATTACATCAAGGAACATCTAGTTTCACAGAATTCACCAGAGCAGAAGGAGAAAGAAGTAAGAAAGTCAGATATAATAGCATAATTATGCACACCAAGGACAACTGAAAAGCAGTCACACACAAATGAAATCTATACAGCCATTGTTTAGGGCTAAGGTTAGGAGAAATGGGAATAACTATTTTTTACAAAGAGCTGCCTCGGACTACTGAGATGTCTCCATCCCAGACTACTGCTGGCAGTCCCTGTCATTGCATGCTGTCCCTAGTATTTTATATTAAGAAATATTGTTTAGCTGAGCAGTGGAGGTACACGCCTTTAATCCCAGAACTTGGGAGGCAGATGCAGGATTTCCAAGTTCGCGGCCAGCCTGGTCTACAGAGTGAGTTCCAGGACAGCCCGGGCTATACAGAGAAACCCTGTCTTAAAGAAAAAAAAGAAAGAAAGAAAGAAAGAAAGAAAGAAAGAAAGAAAGAAAGAAAGAAAGAAAATACTGTTTAATTTTCTGCTACCAGAAGTGACTACAGCAAAGCTTCTAGGAGACTGAGTCCCTGCTGAGTTATCACCTAGTTACTGGCTACATGAGAAAGATGCCCAGAAGAAATTCAGGAGGCTGTGACAGAGTGATTGTGCACAAATATCCGTGGTGCCAGGGATGAAGACTTATCAACTTGAATATTGCCCTGAATCCTTCAGTAAATCTCCACTGAGAAAAAACTGGATCCTTGGGTTTAACCCAGAAAATATTTTCCAGAAAAAACAAAGTATGAAGTAGAGTTGGGGTTTCTTTTAAACAGGGCCAAGGAGATGGCTCAGGGGTTCAGGCAAATGCTGGTGACCTGAACTCAATCCCTGGAACCCACAGTTGCCCCCTGACCTCACAGTTGACCCCTGACCTTGACACTCACACCGTGGCACTTGCACATACATATGTAAACAAATGTAAAAATTTATCTGTGAATTTATTGAGAATTTTATAGATGTATACAATGAAGTATGATCCGATTTATCCCCGTTTGCTGCTCCAATTCTCCTCGTATTGCCTCAGCATGCCCTCCTCCCAGCTTCATGCCTTATTTTGTTTACAACCCACTAGGTCTAGCTAGGGCTGCTTATACACACACAGATATAGTGCAACCAACTATAGTAGTGGTTCTCAACCTTCCCAAAACTGCAACCCTTCAATGCAGTTCTCTTTGTGGTGACCCCAACTATAGAATTATTTTGTTACTACTTTATAACTGTAATTTTGATACTGTTATAGACTATAAATATCTGATATATAGGATATCTGATTTGTTACCCCTGTTGGGGTCTCAACCTACAGGTTGAGAACCCCTGCACTAGAGCATAGACAACTCCATATCTTCAAAAATGAAAGAGTTTTCCGTCCCCCCAAACCACTACTTATATCTACCCAGTAAGGAGTAGGACCTGAAGATCATTTAGCCTATCTATGCCAGGATTTGCCTATTCAGTAAAGGGTGGGACCCGAACATCATTTAACCTGTTTATTCAAGAATATAGCTACTCAGTATGGGGTGGGACCTCAGGGCTAGTTAGCAAGTATACACCAGGATATTGGTATCTTCTCTGACTAAAGGCTGACATTACTACAAGTCTATAAGTGTAAGCCTACATATTTAGAAGGCAGTTTGACAAAATGAGCTCAAGACAAGCCTAGGAGCACATAAGACCTTATCACAGACCAGAAGACATGGGAAGAGGAAAAAAAAGGAGGAGAATATGGAGGAACAATAGCAACCTCAGCCACAAAAAGGAAAGACAACAAGAAAGCTGAAGATGTCCATCTACCAGCCAGGGAGACTGTCTGTCCTCCAGATTTGTATCAACATCAACATAAATCTCTATTATTTAAACTACACAGTCTTTCATATCATGTCCACAGCAAACAGAACACTGAATGTTAAGTCTTTCAGGCTACTCTTCAACTAGAAAATTAAACAGTTCATCTCAGTAGCTATGGTACAGTAAACAATGCTATATACAGTGATTGGATATCATTTACATTTGTTGGGAAGCTAAGTTTCTGCCAGACTATGACTGGAAAATCACCAGCTTCTTGCCCATAAGCTCTCAGGAAGCAGTGCCTGCTTCACTGTTAGAGCAGAGCAGCTTCAGTTGCCTGAAACCCACATGAGAGATGGGAGTGGGAATGTGTCTTTACTGGTAAACTGTTTGTCTAGCAAGCAGGAAGCCCTGAGTTCAATCCTAACCCAAACCCTAGCACACCTAACCCTAACCCCAGGTCCAATCTGAAACCTAACCCAACACTTCTTCCTGGCAGATAGTCTCAGGGGCGTCCCATCTCTCGCCATGAGAAATAGAAGGATCAAATATTCAAGGTCACTCTGCTACATAGTAAGTTCATGGTCAACTTGGGATACAAAATACCCTGTCTCAAAACTATAAAATAAAATGAAGACGCCATGGAAACTCAAGATGGTCCTTACACGATTCCCCAGAAGCCCCTCTAATTCTCCAACATTGTGTTAAATTTAAATATTTTATTGGGAGGGTACTACACTGGTATGCCTTTTTGTAAGTCATCTATGCTTGAGGTAGGAGTTCCTAGTAATGAGGGTACCCGAGTCACGTGCTTCTATAAGAAACTATAATAAGCTCATTGTTTTACCAAGCTGGATTTGAATGAGATTTTTTTTTTTTTGAGGCAGGGTTACTCTGTGTAGCCTTGGCTGTCCTGGAACTCACTTTGTAGACCAGGCTGGCCTTGAACTCAGAAATCCACCTGCCTCTGCCTCCCAAGTGCTGGGATTAAAGGCGTGCACCATCACCGCCCGGCAAGATCCTTTCTTTAATCTGTCAATGTCCTCTATTTAGGGTTTATAAACATTTATTTACATCTCCCCAAAGAGGGAAAAGTCCTGTGAGAACTTATCTCCAGTCATGAAAACCAATTAAAAAAATATGGACTTAAATACCAAAGCTAGAACAAAGTTTCTGGAAGAAAACATTGACGAATAGCCTTTGGATAGACAAAAATTTCTTCATACTAAGACAATAAAAAAAAAAGTTTTCAGAAATTTACCAGGATGATGGGAAAATTGTTTTAAAATGATGTACTTAGTACCGCCACTTATTTGCGAATTAACAATAAAGGGTTTATTCTTTTTTTTTTTTTCAACATTCAATAAACGATGACGACACGCCCATCACTGTGCTAGCAACTGAGGGTACCATAGTGAAGACATGGGTCCTATTGGGCAAGAATAACGTGGTATCAACTGCTTCACGAGGTCAGCTCTTGACAGTCACCCACTTGGTTCTGGCCACAGCCCTTGTGATTCGGATCTGCAAATGAAACTCCAAACAGGTCGCAGTTCCGGCTCCAGCCAGGAGAGGGTGGCCTTGCCCGGGATCAAGCAGCGCTGTCAGCTTACGGGGTCACCTCTACGAGCGGAACCAACAGGCTGAGATACAGATTTCAGAGGGGCTGGTAACGGGTAAGCACCGGGCGGGCTCATTCGCCTGGCACCGAAGGAAGTAACAGAGCAAGAGAGAGCGGCGGCTTCCTGCTGGTGGCTCCGCCCCTCCGCTCCATTCTTTCCCGACCCTGGCTCTCACCCGTCTGTCGCCGGGTTCCCCGGGAGCCCGGGGCTCGATGGTACCGATGGAGACGCAACTGCAGAGCATTTTCGAGGAGGTGGTGGTGAGTGCCACTGTCCGTAAGCCAGAGCCATGGCTCCGGGAAGTGCAGGCTGCGTGCGGCTCCAGGCTGCGGGCCTGGGCCAGCTCCTTTCCCGCCCCTATGTTGACATAGGCGTCTGAACCGGGGTGGCGGTCCCCCCATCCCCGGACTGCTGCCAGATCTAAGAAAGTGCTGTTAGTTCCCGCCGCGGTCCCCATAAAAGTGTCGTGCTCTATCTGTATTGCCCGGGAATATTTCTCTCGGGGACATCTCCCACCCCGCCCCCTTTTAGTAGTCAGATCGTTTACTAGTTTTTGTTTGTTTGCAGAAAACAGAAATTATAGAAGAGGCCTTCCCAGGGTGAGTATGTGGCAGGCAGATCTTTGTGTGTGTGTGTGTGTTTTTTTAATTGTTGTTTGTAGATTTATCTTTGTTAGATTCCACTTAAGTTGGTTTTGAGGAGTTAAAAAAAATCTACCTTGCAGGATGTGTACCTGTTTAAAACTAGCAGCAGATAATGTGATTTTTGTTTTTTCAGAATGTTTATGGATACCCCCGAGGATGAAAAAACAAAACTAATTAGCTGCTTGGCGGCCTTCCGGCAGTTTTGGAGTGGACTTTCTCAGGTGAGACATTTCATGTTGAACATCCACTTAATGACGTTTGACGCCTTCCTTTTTACTTTTTACATCTTCTTTGATCTTTTTCTTAAGATCGTTTAGGAAAGGGAAAAATAAGACTGCTGTCATTTTATGTAAATGTACTTACTGGAGAACCTGTGTTAAAAGTTCAAGGTAATAAGATTGCAGTGGGAAATGTTTTAAAAATTTCCTTCTATGTTATATTATGTAAGGTAGTTTTTATCCTCTTTGTATAAATTGGCTTTGAATGGAAACAGATATGCTAAACTTTTCTCGTAAAAGAAAAATGTCACTATTCAAAAAATGGCCCAGTATTTATAAATATGTCCTCATAAAGACACTGTGATAGAGTCCCCACTAGAGTAGTATTTCTCATGATGCACTGTAGACAGAGAAGTGAGCCGCTGGGCTTTCTGTGCCTGTGAGCTAGTATAAAATTTGCCACCCAGTTATGGATCCTAAAGGCAATATGTTCATGTTTTAAACTTTCTATTTTCAACAGGTCATGCTTTGACGTGAACCTGAAATATATAAGGCAAGCGTGACCAAGCTCCACACGCTGGCCGTCTTCCTGATCTAGCTCAGCCACCTGCCCTTCCTGTCTGAAGCCAGCATCCTAGTTTGTGTTCCCAGAACTGTTTAGCTATAAGACTGTCTCTCTGTGTCCTGAGTTCTAGGATTATAAAGCCATCTTCGTTCTTTTCTCTTTAAACAGTGCTGGGGTGTGGGGGGTGAACACAGGGCCTCACACACTGGTCTCCGAACATGTGAACATGTGTCCACATGCTAGGCACACAGTCGTCTCTGAACTACATCCTCAGGCTCACAATTATTATTACTATTATTATTTTCTGCTTTTTGAGTTCGAGACCACGCTGGCCTCGAACTCAGAAATCCACCTGCCTCTGCCTCCCAAGTGCTGGGATTAAAGGCGTGCGCCACCACCGCCCGGCTCAGAATTATTTTTATAGAATCACCATATACCATAGGTATTGGTCAGCAGTTAGCTCTGTACTTCTCACCATTAATAATAAGTTCTAAAGGTATTTCAAGGAATTTTTTGAGTTACAGTTTCTTTCTTACTTCTTATAGCGGTGTAGCATATTGTTATGTGTCCTTACCACCTATATTTATTAACTACCTTCTTGCTTTCAAATTTTTCTTTCTTTTTTTCCAGATAGAGTTTTGTTATGTAGCCCAGGTTAGACTTGAACTTTTAGTCTGCCTTCCTCTGCTTCCTGGTGTCATAGGATAGACCACCATGCTTAGCTAGATGTTTCTCTTCACTTTTTACTTACTTTGGGTGTGAGTGTGTGTGTGTGTGTGTGTGTGTGTGTTCAAGACAGGGTTTCTCTATATAGCCCTGGCTGTCCTGGAACTTTGTTGAACAGGCTGGCCTCAAACTCAGAAATCCGCCTGCCTCTGCCTCTCAAGAGCTGGAATAAAAGGTGTGCGTCACCACCGCCGGCCCACTACTTTTTTTTTTTTTTTTCGAGACAGGCTTTCTCTGTATAGCCCTGGCTGTCCTGGAACTCACTTTATAGACCAGGCTGGCCTTAAAGTCAGAAATCTGCCTGTCTCTGCCTCCCAAGTGCTGGGATTAAAGGCGTGTGCCACCACTGCCCGGCCGGCCCACTACTTTTAAGTAGTGTTACAGTAAGTAGTACTATTGATCAGGCATAGGATTGAATATTGGGCATAATATTGGTATAAATCAAAAGCTTTTTTTTTTGTCTTAGTTATGGAGGGGAGGTGTATAACACACATGATATAATCTCAGTGTAACGCAGATTTGCCTGGGATTTGATCTGTAGTCCAGATTGGCCGTGAACTCATGACCCTCCTGTCTCTATGTCCTCAGTACTGAGATATACGCATTCATAATCACCCCAGCAATTTATAATTTTAAGGAAATTACCTAATTATTTCTTATAAGGGTTATCTAGTTTACATTATCAATACCAACAACCAATATAATTTCCTGAAGGCATATAATAAAATAGTAATACTTTCTTATCCTTGTGTATCAAGCACTGGGAAATTTTATCTTGGTAAAATTTACTTTTTATCTTTCAATATTTAGCACATTTTATGCATTTTTAATTTTAAAATATTTGTTGGTCTTTTTATTTTAACTTTGTGTGTGTGTATGTGTGTTTGTGTGTGTGTGTATGTGTGTGACAGTACTTGTGTACAGGTCAGAGGACAACTTACAAGAGAGAGTCTCTACTATACGGACCCTGGGAATCAAACTCAGCAAGTGCCATGCCTGCTGCACCCCTGTCAGGCACATGGAATTGCTAAAGTCATTTCCTAAGGATTTAGTGATTTATGCTGTGGCCTTTCAAGATGTTTATATAGTGAGAGAGAAAGATACAAATACAATTGGCAATTCTAAATCAGATGATGGGTGGTGATCATCTGGAGGAGCAAGGTGTGTAGATCCTCCCAGGATGCTCTGGAAGGCAGGCTTCAGTGTGAGCATGGCTTTGGTATCAAGAGTTAACGTAGGGAAACTAGAAGTTCGATTTTTCTTTGGATTATGGTGGGCTCTGATTTGGGTTCATGGGGATTGGAGTCATTTAAATATTCACAGTGAAATATTTCATTTACAGTATTGATAGATTTTCAGGTATAATATTAGCATTTGTGTTACTTAGAAATTATGACTTCAGGCCCAAAATAAAAGTGTCTTCTAATTTTTAGGAGTCTCATGAACAGTGTGTTCAGTGGATTGTTAAATTTATTCATGGCCAACACAGCCCCAAAAGAATTTCTTTCCTCTATGACTGCTTAGCAATGGCAGTTGAGACTGGTCTCCTTCCACCCAGGTATGTTTGGGTGGGGATGAACGGTGGAAAGACCTTTGGTTATAAAGTTGCGGACTTGCTTTGAGGTTGTTATACAGAGACAAGAGATGGGAAGGGGCATGGAGCTCATATGTCAGTTGACTCATGAGGCAGGGCTTTTGTTTTAAATTTGTTTTGTTTTTATGTATATGCACTGTTAGTGATTGCCATGTATGTAGTGTTCCTGAGGAGGCCAGGAGAGGGCGCTAGACTCCCTGAACTGGGGCTGACAGTACAACAGCATTGTGAGCTGTGAAGTGTGGGTCGTCTCCAGCCTAGTGCTTGTTTTGTTTTCATAGTGTTTCATAATTATAGTTAGTGTGGCGAAGACTGAAATCCTTGCAAAGCTTCCCACACTCAGTCTACTGGGAACCTGTATTGGGGCTTTCATCCAGGTGTCTACTGGTGACTACACTGGTGACTACGGTGTCATCCTGGGACCTGGCTTGCTCCCAGGCTGGTAGAATTCAAAAGTTTGTAATAAGAAGTATAGTCAAGTAGCTTCGAGTCTTTGCCATAGCCTTAAGCCTGCTCAGATAACACAGCCCATCCCTCTACCTCTCTGAGGCATGTGTATCAGTGCCATGCTTCACAGAAGTATATGGGACTGCACTGCAGTCATCTTGACAAGAGTACAGTCTGCCACCACCTAGTAGATGATAAACATTACCAACAGCTTATGAGAGTGCTTTTTTTTTCCCTAGTAAATATCATTTAGTTCTACTCAATGTTTGAGCTTTCTTCTAAGTAAGAATTAGGAAGTATTTCATATACCTGGAATACTTTAACAGTATAGATTTAGAAAGCATGTTTGGCATGGCACTTTAACAGTATAGATTTAGAAAGCATGTTTGGCATGGCACTTATAATACTCAGCATCTACAGGTCATAGCCGTAGAGAATCTTTAGGATTCTCTCTTGTAACTGAATGTTCTTCCCCTCTCTCCCCCCCAGGATGGTTTGTGAATCTTTGATAAACTCTGACTCTCTTGAATGGGAAAGAACACAGCTTTGGGCCTTAACATTTAAGCTGGTTCGGAAAATCATTGGAGGAGTGGATTACAAGGTATTATTTCTTAATTATAAAAAGTGATTGCTTTCTGACATGAATCTTTTTAAAAATAGGGTGTGAATCTTACTTCACAGAAAGAAAGCAGAGAGTATTCATAACTTGACTTTTTGCATATGTGCTGAAGGGATTTAAAACTATTCAACTGGCTTACTGTTTTTTCCCTCCCAACATTTTAAAAGACACACAGGACTAATATATTTTTATGATGAAATGGGAAGTCACAGGCAGAATCCATGTTTGATGCCAGAGTTCTTTGTCTTGTGAGATGAAGAACACAGAGTGGGGTTTGTTTTCTACGTTGGTCTCTTTGGAATTGTGTCCTTCCTTACTGGATGTCTTCAGGGTTCTGCAGCTGACCGAGCACAGCAGCAGTGCTGTGTCTCCTTGTACTTCAAGGTCCGGTCAGGAGTGTCACAGCAACAGCTGAGAGCAGTTTTCTTCATGTACTTTTGTTACTGTCAAGGAATTGCCAGTGTGTGGCCTTATGCTTTATGTCTGCATGTTCTTCAATCTGAAATGATCCAGTAGTGACCCCAGATCAGTCACAGCAGACTTCTCAGGTCCCCAGAGTGCTACTCAACACACATCTCTGCACAGAGCAAAGCTGTGCTTTCTTACAAAGAAAGAGTAGAAACCCTTGTAAGAGTTGGAACCCTTCATCTATTTTTGCCAGAATATAGGAAGTTCCATTTTACTTTTAAGTGATTTTCATTGTTCATGCAGAATTTTGTCCTATTATAGAGCATTATTATTCTCAGGTTAGTATTAGTAATGAATTGGAAAAGTCTAAAAGTGTGACCTAGAAGCAGTGTATACTTCTGACACCTGGCTGTTGTGTCTCACATAGAGACTTCACACTTACCTTTTGGCTTGACTCAACATCTTCTTGTCTTCTTTATACTCATCAGGGTGTTCGAGACCTTCTCAAAGCGATTTTGGAGAAAATCTTGACAATCCCAAATACAGTGAGCTCTGCTGTTGTCCAGCAGCTTCTGGCAGCAAGAGAGGTAATCAGAATGTAAACATGCCACCCACGTCTGGGTTTGTTTATGTGTGTGCTTTTAAAGCATACAGTGGCTGGAGCTGGGGAGATGGCTCAGTGGGGAAGAACACTTGCTGTGAACCAGGAGAAATAAGAGTTCAGTAAAGAAGCCAGGCATGCACCCTGCTGCCCAATGCCATAGCCCTGTGTTGTGGCACAGAGACAGGCTGGTCAGTGAGCCTGGCAGAAACCATTAGGATGACACTTGATATTTACCCCTCTCCTCTGCATGCACACACTGTGCATATAACTCACACAGCACACACTAGTAACTTGCAATAGTTGTAGAATATTTAGTTCCTTCTACTGAAATAAAATCAGTTCTGTTTTTTAATCAAGTCATCTGCTGCTGAGCTATATCTCAGCCCAAGTCATTTTTGTTTTCAGAGATTTTTGCTTCATTGCTCCTGGATTGCAAAAGGAAATTTTAAAAATTTAATTTCTGCTCAATAGTTATGAAAGGAGTATAAAGTATTTTAAATCATTATAAGATAGTGGCCATGTTTATCTTTTAAACTATTAATAATACTGTAATAGTTATTCTTTTTTCTGTTACCATCTTAAATCTATGACTATTTAAAGCATTTTAAGGTATTACTACCCAAAATGCATTCTGTTGTTAATACCCTTCATTCTCTAAGAGAATTTCTCTGCTAATATTATATTTTAAAATAATAATTCTGCTTTGTAAAAGAATGTGCACACATGTACATATGTGTGCATATACCTTGTGGAATGGTTAAGTCAGGCAGTTTCCCATAGTTTACCTCAGTCTTCTGTCTTGTTTTTTGAGGTAGGGTATCATGTAACCCAGCTGGCTCTGAACGAATTTGCAGCTTAGGTGAAGATCGGCCTGAGCTCCAGATTCTCCTGTCTCCATCTCCCAAGCATTGCGATCTCAGACACAAGTTCCTTACATACATTTAAGATCTTGGTAGCCGTTTTCAAGTTCATAATGTATTCTGATTAACTGCAGTCGTGATGTATAACAGACCTTGAATTTATTCCTCCTGATTTCCAGAAGTGAGTCTTTTTTAATCAGCATGTTGAGGGCTCCCTCCCACACAGATACAAGCACACTTTGCCAACTAAGCTATTGTCCCAGCCCCATTTAGTCATTTGTAAATATACTTTTTTGTTGTTGCCGTCGTTGTATTTATAGGTTGTTTGTGTGAGCCTAGTCAAGAATAATGCTTTTTGCTTGTTTTAGGTTATAGCTTATATCTTAGAACGAAATGCCTGCCTATTGCCGGCCTACTTTGCAGTCACAGAGATCAGAAAACTATATCCTGAGGGAAAACTTCCACACTGGGTAAAATTTTCATTTTCTAAAATTTTAAATTCCTATCAAGATGTTATATAATTGTATTGCTTGTATGTACACATACTGTGTGTGTGTCTGTCTGTCTGTCTGTCTGTCTTTGTGTCTGTCTGCCTATCTTAGTTAGGTTTATATTGATATGAAATAAACACCATGACCAAAGCAGCTAAGGAGGAAAGGGTTTATTTGGCTTAAACTTCCATATCATTTTGTGCTATCAAAGGAAATCAAGATAGGAACTCAAGCAGGGAAGGAACCTGGAGGCAGGCGCTTCGGCAGAGGCCAAGGAGGCCGTGGAGGGTGCTGCTCACTGACCTGCTTTCGTGGTTTGCTTGGCCTGCTATTTTACAGAACCCAGGACCACCAGTCCAGGAAGGGCCTCACCCACAGTGGGTTATGTGATCACTGAGAAAATGACTTGCAGCCTCACCTATAATCTAATCCTATGGAGGCAGTTTCTCACCGGGGGCTCCCTCCTCTCAGATGACTCTAGCCTGTGTCATCCTTACATAAAACAAGCAAACACGAACCGTATGTCTGCACATGCCGCAGTGTGAGTGTGGAGTTGGGACGCTTTGAAAGTTGGTTTTCTCCTGTGTCGGAGGGACTCAGCATTATGTTAGCAGGTTTTCTCCTGTGTCGGAGGGACTCAGCATTATGTTAGCAGGTTTTCTCCTGTGTCGGAGGGAATCAGCATTATGTTAGCAGGTTTGCACAGCGAATGATTTCACCTGCTGAGCCTTTTCATCTCACAGCCCCTTTGAGAAGGTAATTACGTATTAGAGTGAACAGAGAACTCGAGACTGGGAGGGTTCCAAAGGAAGACTCAGGTCATGTGCACATTTTCACATGGTCAGGTATCCTTAGGCTCTACATAGTTTACTTAATGTTTATTTGGGGTAGGGGCAGTCTGTGTACCCCGTGTATGTGGTTAGAGGTCAGTTTTCTTGTCTCCCTGTGCTCCGGATCACTGATATTTCAGGCTTGGTGCCAAGCACCTTTCCCTCTTGAACCACGGCGCTGACCCAGGAAATGCATTCTCTTTTTAGCGTAACATATTCGTTTTGTATCTCTATTAACCCATTGAGACAGTTCTTATGTGCTTAAAAACTACAGTTTCATTGACTGGGTAAGGATGCAGTGGTGTGACTTGGCTCAACTTAGGGACACATGGAGACAAGTGTTTGGAAGAAAAAGAAAGAGCACTCGTCTCTAAGTAACTGCCTGTGCCAGGCTTTGTACTGATTCTGTGTAGTATCTGAACTTCCATAGATGATGCACGGAGATGCAGGATAACCTTGTTTGTGTATTGATTTATTTATTTTCTTTTTCTTTTAGTTACTAGGAAACTTGGTATCAGACTTTGTGGATACCTTCAGGCCCACAGCAAGGATTAACTCCATTTGTGGTAAGATCCATTTAAAGGACACTTAGTGTATTACATAGTACCTGTATCGTTAGTGGGCATAGCTGAAGGGCGGCCTCTTAGGGTGACTCGCCACTTTGACACTCTAGGAGTCTAATAATGACGTTTACTTTTAGGTGCTTTGATTAAGGCAAAGACAGCACTCATAGACTTGGGCATCTCTCACATACGACCATTCCAACAGTTGGGTTTCATCTGACTAGAAACACGTTTTATTTTATTTTGTATATCTTAGTTAGCCGGGCACCCTATCGTTATATTTTGGTTTTGGCTTTTTTAGACAAGGTCCTTAAAATCAAGGCTAGCCTGAGATTATGTAAGCAAGGGTGAACTCGAACATTTGATTCTCCTCTGTCCAACTCAGTGCAGGGGTTGCAAACATGAGCTGCCACACTCAGTGTATGTGGTTGTGGGGAGAGAACCCAGGACTGCGTGCCTGCTGAAGAATCTACCACCTGACCCTATTCCTGGCCCCTGAAAATGCTTCCTAAACTCAGGACCACTGGAAATGTCAGCTAGGTTCTTCTGTAGCCATAGTAATGAGAATTCGAGACTCTCCAGTCTATTGTAACCCAGGCACTGTAACCTAGGCACTGTAACCAGGCACTGTAGCCCATGAACTGTAGCCCAGGCACTGTAGCCCAGGCACTGTAGCCCAGGCACTGTAGCCCAGGCACTGTAACCCAGGCACTGTAGCCCAGGCACTGTAGCCCAGGCACTGTAGCCCAGGCACTGTAGCCCAGGCACTGTAGCCCAGGCACTGTAGCCCAGGCACTGTAGCCCAGGCACTGTAGCCCAGGCACTGTAGCCCAGGCACTGTAGCCCAGGCACTGTAACCCAGGCACTGTAGCCCAGGCACTGTAACCCAGGCACTGTAGCCCAGGCACTGTAGCCCAGGCACTGTAACCCAGGCACTGTAGCCCAGGCACTGTAGCCCAGGCACTGTAGCCCAGGCACTGTAGCCCAGGCACTGTAGCCCAGGCACTGTAGCCCAGGCACTGTAGCCCAGGCACTGTAGCCCAGGCACTGTAACCCAGGCACTGTAGCCCAGGCACTGTAGCCCACGCACTGTAGCCTAGGCATTGTAATCCAGGCACTGTAGCCCAGGCACTGTAACCAGGCACTGTAGCCCAGGATGAAGGACCTGCCATGGCCTTGAGCACATTTACATGGAAATATTTTTGTAATGCATGCAGGCCGATGCAGTCTTCTGCCAGTTGTGAACAACTCGGGAGCCATCTGTAACTCATGGAAACTGGACCCTGCAACTCTGCGATTTCCTTTGAAAGGCCTTTTGCCATATGATAAGGTATGTTTTAAATCCAGTGTAGGATTGGCCATCTAAGAATATCTATCCTGTTTTTTCAAGTATTCGATGCCAGATTGCCTCTCTCTCTCTTCTTTTTTTTTAAAGATTTATTTATTTTATTTTATGAGTACACTGTAGCTGTCTTTAGACACACCAGAAGAAGGCATTGGATCCCATTACAGATGGTTGTGAGTCACCATGTGGTTTCTGGGAATTGAACTCAGGATCTCTGGAAGAGCAGCCAGTGCACTTAACCACTGAGCCATCTCTCCAGCCCCCATCAGATTGCCTATTAATAGTCTAGAGAAGTAAATGGTGTGTGCTTCTGTTGTGTCTTTGGTTTCTGTGTCTTTGCTAGGGTCTTGCTGTGTAGCCTTGGCTGGCCTAGACGCCATAGTCAGCCTTGAGCTGGTATGGTCCCTTTGCCTTTGCTGTTAAGTGTTGGCACGGCAGCTGTGCCACCAGCCCTGGGCTTAGGCCAGTCCACTACCCCAGTGTACTCTGTAGAGTTGCTTCAGTCGTACACCTCTGGTTAACTCTCTTTACGTAGAGTTCTTGTCTAAGGCTCTACATTTAAAAACCTAATGACTCCGGATTTGAACTCAGGACACACACACACACACACACATTACTATTCTGTTGGCCTTTTACCGTTGTCATGTTTGGAAAGAGTAATTACCTTGAAGAGAACATTTGGAACCATATCCATTCGCTTTGGTTAGATTTCTAAGCAGAAAATTCTCCTTCTAGTGATGTTTATAGCAAATGTGGTCAAGGCAAAGAGGGTGCGTTTCTGTAATCACTGAAATTGGGGCATTTTCCTGCTGAGGAGCCGCAGTCCCTAACTACATTCCTGAGCAGCTTGCAGACTGTGCTGGCTCCAGTCTAGTTGTCGTTAGGACTGTACCTACAAAGCTAGTTGCTGTGGTTCATATCCCTAGAACTCAGAGCGATGAGGCAAGAGGTCACTGTGAGGCCCAGGCCATCCTAGGTCTCAAAGTAAGTTTTAGACCAGAGCAATCCTGTCTCAGAAAAGCACATCAACACTTGCTATACAGCTTCTATGTGAAGCAGACTCTGCTTATTCGGTCTGTAAATGATCCATGTATGTTTATATGCCACATGAATGCAGTGCCCGTAGGGGTCACACAGAGGTGTCAGATCCTCCACAGTGAGAGTTTTAAGTGGTTGCGAGCTGCCCAGTTGGTACTAGAATTGAATCCTGGCCCTCTGGAAGATCAGCCATTCCTCCAGCTTCACAAGGAATCCTTTAAAATGATTACTTGAAGGGCATGTGTGTATCTCCCTGTTACTAAGCACAAGTGGAGGACAGAGCATTAAGCACATAGAGAGCTGGGTGAGCTGAGGGATGGGGGTCTATTGAAAAGGAAAAATCATTTATGAAAGCAATAATTGTTCTTTAGTTTTACTTCACAGTTCCACTAGTACAGGTTTTAAAAGCATATCTGTAAAATCAGTTTAAAGCCAGGTGTGGTGGCACACGCCTTTAATCCCAGCTGATGCAGAGGCAGGCAGACCTCTGAGTTTGAGGCCAGCCTGGTCTACAAAGTGAGTCCAGGGTAGCCAGGGCTACACAAAGACACCTTATCTTAAAAAACTACACATAGACACACACAAAAAAATCAGTTTAAATTGCTCTCCCCTGACCCCATTTCTTCTAGAATTCCATCTAAGAGATCTATAAAAAATTGCAATCAAGTGACCATTATACAGATAGATGGTTTCTGAAGTAAACTTTGCAGTGACTATCCAAGTGACGGCTCTGGCAGCACATACAGAAGTAAGGATGGGGCATGTGTTAGGAGACTGATGGCGGCTCAGACACTGCAGCTAATAAGCAGATTCAGAGTAAGCCTCAACAGAATCTCTCTACACTTGTATCATGTCCCAGCTCTGTTAGAGTGAGCTGACACAGGCATAGCACTGCTCTCCCAAACTGGGTTTAAATATGACATTGGCCACTTTGGCACAGGACCCAGCAGCTTATACTGAGGGAGTCCAAGATACTTATACCACACCTGTAACCTCAGAAAAGGGTTCTAAGTTTGGATGTACCTTTATAGTGGTAGTTCTGTAAACTAGATTTAATTTAAGAAATTCTGTGGGCCTTGGGATATATATGGCTCAGTAGTTAAGTAAACTGACTGTTCTTCCAGAGTCCTGAGTTCAATTCCCAGCCACCACATGGTGGCCCATAACTATCTGTAATGGGATTTGATGCCCTCTTCTGGTGTGCAGGTGTATATGCAGATACAGAGCACTCATACATAAAGATAAATAAGAATATTTATAAAAAAAATTGTGTGTTTAGTTACGTAGAAACTTCTGGAAAATTGTCATTTTGCACAGAAAGGAAATAAAGATGCTTCATTATGTCTAATAAATATGGCCAAGGACAAAAACTTACCTAAACTGACAACTACAGACTTGACATTGTAAGGACAGTCTCTGAAGGGGAAACTAAATGTTTTGTCTTCAGGAAGAGGGGAAATGGAAAGGTCCGACTCAAGTGTTGTCTTCACTTGTAACCCTTAAGAGGCCTTGCCAAAGGCTTCCACCTTGATTTGGAAATGAGAGAGCCAAGGTAGAAACCTAGCCTGCAAGCAATAAATGTCATTTTCCCACTAGATTTGGCCTACTATGGGAAGGTAAAAAGTGCACGAGGAGAGTCTCCTCTTAATTCCAAACAGTTTGAATTCACCTTTGTTAATCTTGAAGCAATAATTTCTTTTTTATTTCCTTTGAAGGATCTGTTTGAACCGCAGACTGCTTTGTTGAGATATGTACTGGAGCAACCTTATTCCAGGGATATGGTCTGCAATATGCTAGGTTTAAATAAGCAGGTACTGTACCACGCTGGGAGCCGTGAATCTAGACCCGCACTCTGCTGTTTCCTTTGCTGTAGCTCACCGGGCAAGACAGTTAAGGACGCTCTGACGACCTTTGCAGTACACAGGTTACTCAGCAGTGTATTCTATATGGTTTATATATATATATATATAGTACATTAAGAATGTGTACATTTAAAGGGAGGTATTTTTAAAATTGGTTTGTTTTGCATTGCTTTTTTCCTATAAGGCCAGTTTCAAGTTCCCTTTTGCCAGAGAAACCTACACATGACTTAACCATATTTTTTGACCTTTTGTTGTTGTTGTTTGGTGTATTTTTATAACCCTGATATCCTCAGAGTGGCCGCCTTGCTGACTTTTCCTTTTTTTTTTTTCTTTTTTTTTCCCCTCTCTTTCCTTTTGGCGTGTCGGTGGTTGACGTGTGGGCGGGTTTGTGCTGACTGGGGTTCCTTGAGGCTGGCCTCATAGTCACCGTTTTGTCTCTTCTTTTTTTCTTCCTTTATTTTTGTTCTGTCCTGTCTTGTCCTGCCCATCCTCCAATGCTCTAGACCTTGAACATTGCTCAGGTATGTTCACAACCTTACTGTTGTATTGTGACTAACGATACGCTGGCCGCTTTGTAGCCGCTGATTCATTTAGACAGTACGTGTATGGTCGGGGCTTGAAATTGGCGGGACCATGCTGAGACCAAGGCCACTGAAAACCTTCTTGGGATGTGAGAGTTCTTTTTGGTGGATGGTTTTTGGTTTTTTGTGGTTTTTTGAAATATATATATATATATTTGAAATATATATATATGTATATATATATATTGGTTTCTTGTTTTTTTAAAGAAAGAGACAACACTTGGCACTCAGTAAGCCTGTCAGTTTTTGATCGTTTTTACCCCCCAACTCCATTTTACTGTTTTCATTTTAGGGCTAAAGTTAGCCTGATGGAATTTTCAGAGTTGGAAAGATTGGTGGTAGCCTCATGTCTTTCCAGGCTATTAACAAAAACAAATAACAACAACAAAAATACTTGTGTTGATTTGCCTTAAAAACCAAAACAATTTAAAAAAGGAATGAAAAATAGAACATTTTCATAGAGATACGCTGCCTTCAAAAGTCGGAGTGGTAAGCTCTAAAGAGGGAAGGCTTTTTGGAAACATGGGGATTGACTAAGAAATGTCACACTCTTAGGTGACCCCACACCTCTTTGTCAGTCTTTGCCAGATGTGCCCTTCTCTTAGAGCGGGCTTTTCAGGAGTGGCCTGCCTGTGGCAGGAGACAACCACTGTGCTACATCCAGTAAGCTGAACTCTGCTGCAGCCCAGGCCATTCTGGGCTTCGCACCTGTGAGAGTTTAAGCACAATAGTGGTCCTAGTTAATTTTTGTTAACCGTTTTTGAGCCCAGCATATTAAAATTGAGCAGCTTTTTGGTTTTAAGAAGAGGCTCTTTCTAGGCTCTGTAAAGTGGCGTTGCTGTTTGCAATACCATAGTGAAGGTTGTGCCAGTGCTTCCATTGATAAAGCCCTATTTTTACGGACATACGGCTTGGCCATAAACCTTGCTCAGTGTTGAAACTGCATGCCAAACTCACCACAGTAGCAATACCTTTTTTTATTTTCAGTTTTTTTTTCCTTCTAAAAAATTACCAAGTTTCCTTGTTTAGAAGAGCCTTTGTAAAGCGAAACTGAAATTCCCTGACCACCAAAGTCCCTGACAGTTACCTTCTGTAACCTGTCACATTAACTCTGACCCGCTTTCACTTGAGTTAGAGGTAAGTATTAGCTAACTTTGCAAGAATGCTTCACTCTTTGTCTGAAGATTAAGTTTGAGTAAGCATTACACCATACTTGACTCATTCCTCTTATAATTTGGTGGCTATCGGTCATTGAAGCTGCAAGTACATCCCCCAGATAGCCTTAGCTACCTATGACTCCCTCCTCCCCCAGATAGCCTTAGCCACCTATGGCCCACTCCTCCCCCAGATAGCCTTAGTCACCTATGGCTTCCTTCCTCATTGGAGGAAGGAGGCAGCTGTCCTCAAAATAGAAACTGACAAAATAATTTGAGAAGAGTTTTTATGATCTGATCATTTTAATAACAAGTTTCAACCTATAAAAAGTTTATGACTAAGACATAAATCCATAAAAAATAAAGTTTATAATGGAAATGCTGACAGAACATTATTAGTATTGGTCCCACCATAGTGTCAACATTGTCGAAACTTCACGATTCATCAGTAACTGTTGTCTTAGGCAGCTCTGTAGTGAGGGGTCTACAGATGCAAGGTAATATGCCGAAGTGCCTTGGTGGATTATTTTACATGTGGAAAGGAGGGTATGGAAGGAAAACCAGCAGTATAAATCCATATGACTAAAATGAATCCAGCCATCTTATTGCATCTCTTATCATCACAGAACTGTATACCCTATGCTGTACTTTCTTGTCCTTTCTCTAACAGTGCAATAATTAAAGCTTAGAGACTTTATGACCTGTCCACATTACATTTTCCAGTAGGAATTGGGCTATGGTTAATCCTAAAATTGGTCACAGGTCATAACAGCCCAGTTCTACAGCCACAGCAGTATAGCGTGTTGAGCTTGAACAGCAGTGGAAAAAGAGGAACGTTGTGTTCTGGGTTGACATAGAATTTCTAGTGTTTTTTTCTTAGGAATAAACGCGTTCTAAGTCATGTATACTTCCCCAGCTTGTCTGTGCTGGGCATAGGAGCGAGTACTAACTGGCTCTGGTTAGCAGCCTCCTTGGTTAAAGTAGGGATTAATAAAATTGAGAGATTTAGTCCTCCCAACTTGTTCTGAAGACAGTATTAAAATTCATTTAAGTTACTATTTAGAATTAACACTTTGTAAGTAAAATTTATGAAATGTTTAATGCAAAAGTGAGCTGTTATTTCAAAAGTTTCCCATACCACTTAGTAGTGGGTTTGAGTGGGCACAGAGGAGCTCTGTCATGTGCAGTTGGCCAGGGGTGGGAAGGAAGCAGGGCACAGTGGAGTTGAGGGTAAAATAGGGTTTAGTACACATTAAACTATTATGTAGAAAAATGATTTTTAAATACTGAATTGGATATTCTCATTATTAAAACAGGTTTAAGCTAAATATACATGTAGATATAATTTAAATGTTCGGTATTTATGTTAATCTATTCATAAGTAAAATTATTGAAGTACCTCTCATGTTTATGCTTCCTGCTTTGTAAGATAATCTGAAGTATGATGGAAACCCTTCGTTTTAGCATACTTATTTTATAGTGGTTGAAAACTAAAGCAGACTGGGTGTGGTGTCATACCCCTGGAATCCGAGGCTGAGGTGGGAAGACAGCCTCAAGTGTGAGTTCAGCCTGGGCTTCATAGTGAGTACCAGGTTCTCCAGAGCTACAGAGCAAAACCTCGGCTTAAAAAAGAGATTAAAGCAGAAAATGAAAGCAAATTTACTTTTTGCTTTTTGAGATGGGTCTTGCTGAGGCGCCCTAGGTTGAGAACACTGCACGACAGGCTGCCCGTACAGCATACATACAGCCCCCACCCCCTAGTGGCGGCTGTGTGCTAGACCAGCAGACTTTACTGTGAAGTACAAGTGTAGCTCATTGTATGTCCCAGGCCTTCCCTCGCTGATGCTGCCCCATGGTCAGACAGAGCAGTGTGAGTCACCCCGTCTTTATGTTTGCTTCTAGGGAATGTCCCTGGCTTTATCCAAAATAGTTAGCCCAGTACGTATTTGCTTACGTTAGACACCAGGGCCTTACTACCAGAGATTACTTACTGGAGTATTTGACCTCAGCTGAAAAGCTAGGGTGTCCTTAGGAGATGTGGCATATGTCAAAACCATCAACTTTAACTGTACATTTCCCAGTTGCTTTTATCTTGTCAAAGTTTTTCATATTTCTGGCATTCTTCCTTAAACCATTGAGTGACCATGGAAACATGCCTGAAAACATGGAGGAGGTAAAAATCTAGCCCTTAGAAACCAAAAAACAAATAGCTAATATAAGAAAGGGAAACTCCAGAGTGACCAGGTGCTCTTTCTCCTAATAGATTGATGGGCGGCCACCATGGATGGAGGGACAGTTGACAAATCAGCTAGTCTACAGTAGAAGCAAATTCACTAGTTTTAAAAAAAAAAATTCCTACTGGAAATCCTGGCTTTCCTTCTTTTCACAGATTTTTCTTACTCTTGCATCCTTTGAGTGATCTCGCTGTAAACGTGTGTTGTCTGACACCTTTCTGAGGTTGTTGGTGGTTGGCAGAACTAGTAAATTTCAAGCCCTGTACACAGTAGCTGCATGCTGACTTGAGAGCTAGTCTGTAGTGTTGTCTGTTGCACCTTGCTCTGCTTCGTCCGGATAATTATGTTTGGAGGAGAAGTGCTGGAGTCTAAACTGGTGGCGTTAATACTGCTATTTGTAAACTTGTAACGTGATTCAACCGTGATCAATGGCCTTGTAGTTTTGGGGAAACATAATATGAAACAACCATCGATGCTTAATTGTGGGGTAGATGTCTGTTTTCTTTGCATGCATCAGGAAAGTGCAGCTACAATGGAGCTTTACAACGTGGGGCTGGCGAAGCATGCAGAGGGGAGGGAGGCAGGGGGGCATTTTGTTTCCTTCCAAATTTGTCCCCATTTTGCATTTTTCTATAAATTCAAGAAATCATATCCCTTTTTCATGGCAAAAGACATCAATAATTAAATCTAAATAAAGTGTAGGGGAAAATCATCTATATTTTAGTAATTGTGTTCATTAGAAAGGCTTGCAACTGCCTGCTACTGAGTAATATAGCATTTATTATTTTTTTTTAAAAGTAAAGATGCTTTTAAAATATGGCTTAACTCTTTTGGTAAAGCATATTATACATCATTTTCACAAGCACAGATCTTTTTGCCTCTAGAAAGGGAAGTTGCATTTTCATTGTTAGTGTTTAAACCGACTCTTCTTGTTTTAGATTTTAAAATGATCTAATTTAAAGTTAAAGCTGCATTATGTTTGGCCTGCAGAGGAGGGAAGAGCAGATGGTGCTCTGGGATCAGTTTCTTTTTGGTTATGGAAAAGGCTTCCATCTCAATACAACATTATTGTCACACATGAAGAGCAGAGTCACCTCCCTCGGCAAGGGAACTGTAAACTTGGAGTCTTCACTTTAAAACACACAGGTTTACATTATTGCCTCATTTTCTTTGTCTAAATCTTTAATCTGTGGAAATTCAGGCCTTTCAATTTTTGAGTTTGCAAAAGTAACAGCATCTCCCTATAACGTCCGGACCCTCTAACCTGCTGTCCTGAGAAAGGAATCTACAGTGCTTTGATGGCCTTTTGTCAAATTGAAATAATTCTGTATCACAATTAAAAATTATGCCGGGCAGTGGTGGCGCACGCCTTTAATCCCAGCACTTGGGAGGCAGGGGCCGGCAGATTTCTGAGTTCGAGGCCAGCCTGGTCTACAGAGTGAGTTCTAGGACAGCCAAGGGAACACAGAGAAACTCTGTCTCAAAAAACCAAAAAAAAAAAAAAACAAAAACCAAATGGAAGTGGAAGACAAGTAAAAAAATGTTTCCATGGACCCCTCCTCTGTGCTAACAGGACAGGATGCAGCTTTAATAGACTAGATCTAACCATAACGTCAGTCAACTCCATCCCATGCTTCTTGGCCTCTTGTTATGATTAATGCCTGTTAGCTGGTGACTTGTGTGACTAATCAGGAGGCTTTTGGAATACTGTATGTAATCTCTGCCTACAGCACAAGCAGCGCTGCCCTGTGCTGGAGGACCAGTTGGTGGACCTGGTGGTGTACGCCATGGAGAGGTCAGAGACCGAGGAGAAGTTTGACGATGGGGGAACCAGCCAGCTCCTGTGGCAGCACCTTTCCAGCCAGCTCATTTTCTTTGTGCTTTTCCAGTTTGCCAGTTTCCCACATATGGTCCTCTCTCTCCACCAGAAGGTATGACCAAAGGGCGCCTCCTCAGAGCCAATCCTGCTGCTCCTTAGTGTGGCTTAGTTGGCTTTGAGCACTCCCGGCTCCTGGCTTCCGAGGGGGCAGAAGGCAGATCCCTAATGTTGCTTTTGTTTAGTTTTGTTTGTTTGTTTGTTTGTTTGTTTGTTTTAAGGCAGGGTCTCACATGTTGTCTGACTTGTCTAGAATTCACTGTTTAGACCAGGCTAGCCTCAAGCTTATAGAGACCCAACTGCCTCTAGCTCCCAAGGACTAGGATTAAAGGTGTGTGCCTCTGTACATGGTTTCTGTAGAGCCTTTATGGTTTTTTAACATTTTACTTTCTGACTATAAACTCTAGTTTGTCACTCATTCTACATATACCCACAATGCCAGGACACATGATACAAAATGAAAAGACACTGTAGTACCACTAAGGAGTCTTCCACTAGAGGGGAATGTACACGCACACACACACTCACTCTCTCTGGCTCTCTCTCTCTCCCCCCCTCATCCATTGCTGTGATAAAACACCATGCACCATGAGCAAAAGCAGTCTGGGAAGGAAAGGGTCGATCTCATCTTACAGTTACAGTTTACAGTCTACCATGAAGGGAACTCAAGGCAGGAAACCAGAACCAGAGATGGATGCAGAGGTCATGGAGGAATGCAGCTAGCAGGATGGCTTTCTCAGCCTGCTTTCTTACCCAGCCCAGGACCATTTGCCCAGGGTGCTGCCCACATCAGTCATTAACTAAGACAATATCCCTCAGAGGTACCTACAGGCTGGGCTCATGAAGGCACTTTGTCACTTGAAATTCCATCTTCCCAGATGAATGTGGCTTGTGTCAGGTGACCAGAAACCCAGCCAGCACACCATGGAGGCAGGTTTCCCACAGAATGAGTAAAAAGGGCGTAGACGCTAAATGAAGACATAGAACTAAGCTTTATCAAAGAGATGCTTAATGCTTCAACAATAAATAGACGTTTCCCAAGAGGAAAACATAGCAAAGTACTTTGCTAACAGTAGTATTAATATTTGGAAAGATACAAAGTTGAATGAAAACTGGGAAGAAAAATAGATTCAGGATGATATGAGGAAGCTGGGTAAGCAAAGTCAGGCACGGACAACTTCATGTGGCTACAGGAGCTTAGATTTTCTTTTGACAGCAGTGAAGAGACAGAAAAATAAGCAGAATGGAAAAACTGCAGCTATTGTCAACATGGAGTAACTTTGCAGTATAGAGATAGGTGGGCGTGACCAAAACAGTAGGAAAACAAAACAGCTAGACGAAGGCTGCTGATGGCATGTTCCAACAGTGCAGGAAGAGCCAGAGACTAGAGAGATAGACTGACTGGCAGGTAGCAGAAGGCTTAGCAGGAAGCTGCCTCCATTGCTGGCTCACTGGTTTCTACTTGGTGATGAGCAGGACAGGACAGCGAGTTCAATAAAGGGAAAACAAGTGGGACAGTAAGTGTGGGGTAAGCTGGTGTCAGCTGTGAGGCCTTAGGCACATCAAGTGGGTGTGGCCAAGTGTTACACCCATAACATCACACTAGCGTGGATCCCTTTACACGCACGCATGCACGCACGTTGCTTAAGTAAGTCTGCTTTGATGATTTCATACTCACATATAGTGTATTCTATTTGTTCTCAGCCCCAACGCCCTCCCTCTTGTAGTAAACCAGAGTCTGTATGTGTGTGTGTGCATGTGTGTGCACGCACGTCATTTTTTTCCAATGGCTGTGTCAGAAGAAAGGGAATTATAGCATAGCTCGGAGGTGCAGAGACGTCTACCTTTCCTGGTTGGAATGAGTGAAGTTTTTCTCTGCAGGTAGGAGGTAGACCTGCCTGCCTGGGCTTGAGAGAAGCAGGCACCAGGCTGGGAGGTCCACCAGGCTGGGAGGTCCAGGAGCCTCTTGCCTACAGAGTATTGGGCTTGATTCTCATGTTTAATTTTTTTCTTTTTTTTTTTTTTTGGATATGTGTAGTTTAAAGGAGCACGGAAAAACATAATGTAGCCTGGTGTGCATTTTATGCCCTGCATGGAGACTCAGTAGTTACTGAACACCCAAGCTAAGATACTGACTTCCAAGCACACACACCAAGTGTGTCAGTCCCTGTTGTAGACCAGTGAGTGTGACGATGGAAGCTAAGGAGCTCATGAGGAAGTGAGGAAGGAAGGCTTGCATACCAGCGAGGCTTGTTTGCCGTTTTTGACTTTTCTATCCCTGGTCTTTCAGCCAAGTTGCTTTTGAGCTTGCGGTAAGACAGACAGAGCATCATGGTGAGGGGATGTGTGAATGAGGGTGCTTGTTACCTCATCACAGCCAGGAAGCCTCCTCAGCACTCCACCCCATCTTGCATCATCACCATTAGGTGATGGCCAGACTGAGTATATGAGCCTTTGTAGATCATTTGAGATCCAGACTAGAACATGAAGGCGCTCTGTTAAAAATGACCCGCACCTTTCTACACGTGTTGTTAGTTGCTGAGTGTACATTTGTGCTCTAACATTTCTTACAGTTAGCAGGGCGAGGACTGATTAAAGGGCGAGACCATCTGATGTGGGTGCTGCTGCAGTTCATTTCTGGAAGTATTCAGAAAAATGCCCTCGCTGACTTCCTCCCTGTCATGAAGCTCTTTGACCTGCTGTACCCGGAGAAGGAGGTAAGTGTCCCCGAGTCCTTAGCAGAGCCCTGGAGCTTGTCCAGTGTGTGTGCAAGAGGACTGGATCACCGTGTGTGCCCTCTCATGCTAGTCCATGGCTCGCTCTGATCAGTGGTCTGGGCATTCAGTCTCTTTTGTCGTTGGTTTTCTTGTGTGTGAAATCAAGAAATTGAACCAGGTTGTTTCTAGCATCTGTCTGAGGTCACAATTTGAGTATTTGTGGAAAACTCTTCTTGTGTGTTCTAAGTAGCTGTATAGCTTTAAAATGTCATAATGCCCTTGATCTGTACGTGTCACCGAGTGGTCACGTAATAAGTGTGTGTTAGTGCATAGGTTTTGTTTGTTGACTGGGTCTCATGGTGCTCCAACCCAGTTTTCTGTTATATAACATGGTTGAGAAAAGCATAATTTATTTTGATGGTTACCATTTTCTACAAGAACCACTTTATGGAAAAGTTGCTTTTTTGGGGTTTTTTTTTTTTTTTTTTTGGCTTTTCGAGACAGGGTTTCTCTGCAGCCCTGGCTGTCCTGGAACTCACTCTGAAGACCAGGCTGGCCTCGAACTCAGAGATCCACCAGCCTCTGCCTCCCAAGTGCTGGGATTAAAGGCATGAGCCATCATGCCCGGAACCCAGGAGTGTGAATAGAACACTAACCACTCCTGTCCCTGCCACCAGGACACTCTTGTTTCATGCTGCATTGTTCTTTATTATTTTTTGTTGTCATTTTTAATGCTGGATAATTGTAGTTTTAAAGTAGATTCCAGCTATCTATAGTTCATAATTCTCATATTTTCCTAGTGTTTCTGTCTTCAAGATTTTATTTTACTTTTAAAGTTAAATCACAGTGTGTACATTAGGTGGACCACATTAACATGCCCAGTTGTGTTTTTATTTGAGTGTTAAAAGTTGAAATACATTTGTGAGAATTACAGAATTTATCACAATTTGTTACGCTTTTGGAATATGTTCAATTTTTCAAAATTAAACTTTAAACAACTTTTGTTCATTAGTTCTGTGATAGGGAAACCTTGGTTAAGCGTCTTTCATTTTGTTAAGAAGTAGAAACTTGCCAACAAGAACCTCTTTTTGAAACTTTTATGCTGTAAGGCCTCTCGTAATGTTGACTGGTCAAAGAGCTATTGGGGCTAAGCTAAGATAGGAGTTCTAACGCGCTACACCGTAAAGGATTTCTGAGCTGCGCATGACTATTTGATCCTCATTCATATGGCAGCTAACTACTCTTTTCCAGTGTATCCCAGTTCCTGATATTAACAAACCCCAGTCAACGCACGCCTTTGCAATGACTTGTATTTGGATTCATCTTAATAGAAAAGCTCAAAATGGCGACTCCACGCTCCAGATCCCAATACCCCATTCCCTGAAGCTGCACCATGAGTAAGTTATTTGTTATGTGGAGCTTAACTGTCTTGTTGCGTTAATAGTGGCTTGTAGACTGGTATTGATCTTAGTATTTGCGTGGTGTTTGATGTCTCCCACACGGCCCAGTAGGCTGATAGTTAACCCTGATAGTTAATATATATGTTACAGTAAGGAACTGGCCAATGGCAACGTCAGAAAACAACTTGACCGAGCCTTCTCATGTGCTTGGGTATCTTTCTACACATTTTCAAGACTAGTTCTGGTTTTTATGTGTTACACTTTTAAATTACAACTTAAGGTATCTTATCTCTTACCGACGTGAGACTATTTCAGGGTTTCCCAAGTGCTGGTGATTTGGACATGATCTAATTTAGGCATCTTTCACTCCCTGGGATGGCCAGAAGAGAGGGAGCCGATGTGGCTGGCAGGCACCTTCTGTGTGTCCCAAAGCTGTGATGACGCAGAGATGATGCCCCTTAGAGAGAACTGCTCTTCAGTCATGGTGTTAGGAAGTAGCTGGGCTTCCTTTCTGGGACTATCAGATCTCTTCATAGAGCCTGTCCGTGGTGAGGGCCATGTTGGGGGCTTTTATTTTATGAAATACCTGTAATCATCTTTTCATTGAGAAACCAATTATGAAGGCATTTGTTATTTAAGCAGATAATAAATAGAAATCTTTTTCATTAATTTGTGAGTTATTTCTTCATTCTATGGAACTTAGCCTAAAATAGTGTGCATTGTGTATAGTGTATAATACACACTTGACAAATATCCAGTGGCTGTTAACTTAGGATGAAGCGCCATCTGCAATATTACCCAAGCTTTAATAGGTACAGCCACTGTATATTTCATCAGAAACTGTAGTGTCTGTAAGAATAAACATAGTACTAGCAACTGCATATGATTGAAATTACTAAACTGCAATTAACTTCATGGGTATCATTTGAGTTTTTCTGTTGAAATGTTACAGGTTCCTCCAGCAGAGTCTGAGAAATAAAAGCTTACAGATGAATGACTATAAGATTGCCCTGCTATGTAACGCGTATTCCACAAACTCAGAGTGTTTTACGTTACCTATGGGAGCTCTGGTAGAAACTATTTATGGAAATGGAATTATGAGAGTGCCTCTCCCTGGAACGAGCTGTTTGGCCTCAGCATCAGTGACTCCCTTACCGATGAACCTCCTGGATTCACTGACGGTGCATGCCAAGATGAGGTGTGTGCTTATTCTCTATCTGGGAATTGATTTAAAGAAATCTGGTAATTTTTTTGTAATTACAGGTATGTGCGTGTACATGTGTGTATGGTCTGTGCATTTAAGAATGATTTCCTCACGTGCTCGCTTCGGCAGCACATATACTAAAATTGGGACAATACAGAGAAGATTAGCGTGGCCCCTGCGCAAGGATGACACGCAAATTCGTGAAGCGTTCCATATTTTTGTACCGAAGGAGCTGAAGGGGTCTGCAACCCTATAGGTGGAACAACAATATGAACTAACCAGTACCCCGGAGCTCTTGACTCTAGCTGCATATGTATCAGAAGATGGCCTAGTCGGCCATCACTGGGAAGAGAGGCCCATCAGACTTGCAAACTTTATATGCCCCAGTACAGGGGAACCCCAGGGCCAAGAAGTGGGAGTGGGTGGGTAGGGGAGCAGGGCGGGGGGAGGGGATAGGGAACTTTCGGGATAGCATTTGAAATGTAAATAAAGAAAATATCTAAAAAAAAAATGATTTCTTCAAAAAATTGAATGTTGTTAACTATAGAAACTATAGACTATGTAGAGGAGTGTAAGGCAGATGGTGACTTTATCCTTTTCACAAGAAAATGGAAAATCATTTTTGCATCTTTTTTTTCAATGAGTAAATTTATGATTTTATATATTGTGGAGAAAAGTGTGCTATTGTATCTCGGTTTTCTCCTGTAATAAACATCTTTTCATGTGGTTTTTCATCCAGAACAGTTTTGGATTGCTACAACAAAGTTTCTTATGAAGCCTGAGTGGCCACTCTATGTTGCTGGGTGTCGAGGGTTTGGTGGCTCCTATGTAGTAGGGAGATGTTGATGAAGGTTTCCTTCACAGCAGTCACTGTGGCGTCTGTAGTTGAGTTTGACTGTGTCTTTTTCTTAGAGTTTTTACTAAACAGCTTTCTGAAAGGAGAATTGCTGTGTCCTGGAATTTAAGATGTTATTGAATTACACACTGGGACACTTTTAGAGTTGTGTTTGTTTCCTGGAAGGCAGAAAAGCTTGTGTTGGCACTAGACCTCCAGTGCCCAGGGTAGCCAGGCTGGAGCTGTAGTGAGGCCTGGCACAGCATGCTGAGAAGTGGGTGTCAGTTCACACGGAGGCCGGCGTGTGGAGGCGCGTGGGACAGCAGTAGGGTCTCATCTTGGGCTGACAGTTCCCTCGGCGTGGGGAGTGGAACGCTGCCTGGTAACGCTGCTCACAGTCAGTCCTCGAGAAGGACTGTGCTCTCAAGTTTTAAGTACTGACGCAGAGTTAAGACAGCACTGTGATTAGGCCAGATACAGTGTCAGCCCTGCAAAAGCTGTGCTTTTTCCTCTCAGATGGTACCCATTGTGACAGACTGTGTGCTACTTCACTTGTATATGTGACAAATTTGAGCAAAGCCCTGCTAGAAGCGAACATGTGGGTCTTAGCGATAATTTATTAAATAATTTTGTGCTAAATGTTTTGTGATGAATGTGGTAAATGTTGCTCCTCTAAGGTACTTCTTACTGTTTGAGAGGAGAAGCTGGCTAAAAGCCCTCAGTCATGCTCCTATTTATGGTTTATATGGAGAGCTTGCTTTGCCCTGAGCAGGATCCCTGTGTGTATTCCAGCTACTACACCCCCAGCCCTAAAGTCCTGTGGAAACCGCAGTTTGTTTCCAGTTGTCCAGATGCCACTACCAAGAGTCTGATACAGCTTAAGCTTGTTAAGTGAGCCAGGTCCACTGGAACTATTGCATTTCAGGTTCCTACGTCTCTGCCTCTGAGAAGAACAACTGTGTTCATAGACACGGGTTCTCATTTTCTTCTTCTTTCCTCGTCAGCCTTATTCACAGCATTGCAACCAGAGTGATAAAACTGGCTCATACGAAATCCAGTGTTGCGCTGGCTCCAGCCCTAGTGGAAACTTACAGCCGTTTACTGGTCTACATGGAAATTGAGTCTTTGGGCATCAAAGGATTTATCAGTAAGAGAAACTTTGCTGCTGTTTCTAATGATTAACAAGTCAGTATGAGAATGAAGCAGGGAGCAAGTGTCTGACGTGAGGCCAGCCTGCTGAGACAGGACAGGGATGAAGCAGGCAACGACAGATGCATGCTTTGGGGCAGAGATGGGTGCTGTGGGAGTCAAAGGGCAGAACAGGCCTCCCTTAGTGTCTGAGGTGGGAGGGAGCATGGCAAGAAATATGCTGCTCATAAGCCCCAAGTAGGACTGGGCCTCTCCTGCACATTCGTTCTTAGATGAAGCACTGCTGCCGCCATGAGGCGAGGCGGGGCAAGGTGAGGCTGAGTGTGGCCATGGGAAGGAGTTGTCATCCAGTGCAGCGACAGCGTGTTTAGTGTTTAGCAGTTCTGAATAATAGGTACTCTCCGACTGCAGGCACTTTTCTGATTCATTTCACCTGCAGTATGAGTTTTAACCATAGTAACTTTTTCCCAGAAGTGAACCCAGCTTTCTTTTGGATGGAAGAAAGAATGAACAAGGAAAGACATTAGGTTTTTTGTTTTGGTCTAGGTTTTGACTTTTTTGAGATAGTGTCTCCTGTTGTCCAGGCTAGGCTGGCCTCCCGACTCCTTATGTAAGTGAGTCTGGCTCTGAACTCTTGCCTCTTGCCTCTGCTTCCCGAGTGCTGGAATTGTGTGCCCCCATGGCTGGCTTGTCTTGTCTTAGCTTTCTTCCTTTCCCTCCCTCCCTCCCTTCTCCTTCCCTCCCTCCCTTCCTTCCTTCCTTCTTTCCTTTTTTTCTTTCTTTGGTGTTACAAAAGTGATTCTGTTTGAATTACACTAGTTGCAATGGTGTACACCTGAAGTCTCAGCTGAGGAAGTTCACTGCCAGTCTGGGTAATGGAGCCCTTGGCTTCAATTGCCAGCAGTATTAAAACACACACACACACACACACACACACACACACACACATGGAAATGAATCTCATACTCAGAAGTGGGAAACCTTGACTCTATAAAAATACCCAAAAGGTAACTGTGATGTGCGGCAGACCAGAAGGGCTCTTTTGGTTTTGGTTGGTTGGTTTTTGTTTTATTTTTGTGTGGTTGCTTTCATTTTATTTTTCCATATTAACCTGAGGCTGGCATGTCAAACTCTAGAAAGGAAAGATAAACTCAGAGTGTATTTAGGCTCTGGATTTTTTACCCCTACAATTGTAGTGGAAATATGTAAATACTTGTGTGTGTGTGTGTATGTCTGTGTTTATAGTCATTTTCACATACATCCTGAGCGACATTCTTCTGATATATACAGGGATGTCCTTTTGCTAACTGGTCCCTGGAATTCTGCCCTGGTAGGTCAGCTCCTGCCCACTGTCTTCAAGTCCCACGCCTGGGGCATCCTGCACACACTGCTGGAGATGTTCAGCCACCGAATGCACCACATTCAGCCCCACTACCGAGTTCAGCTCCTGAGCCATCTCCACACACTGGCTGCAGTCGCACAGACCAACCAGAACCAGCTCCATCTGTGGTGAGTGAGCAGCCTGCAGGCTGCCTCCCCTAGGGTTTAGTCCACCCATGCTTGGAAGTGGGGGTCTTAATCCCCCTGCCCCCAGGTCCTTTTTTTTTCTTATTTGCTGTAAAATTAAAATTCTGCTTATAAGACAAAAGAGTGAAACCCAAGTTTTTAAAAGAATTTGGATTTACATGTTTCAAGTCATGATTAAAGTACCATTTTATGGAAGGCAGAGACAAACAGATCTATCTGTGAATTCAAGGCCAGCCTGGTCTACACAATGAGCTCCAGAACAACCAGGGCAGAGAAACCATGTTTTGAATACCAAAAAAAGGTATCATTTCAATTTTGATTTAAGTGAAAACATATTTCGGATGGAAATCTGTAACTTAATGGAGGAGGGGACACAGTCTCGTGTAGCATAAGCGGACCTTGAATTCATTTTTGTAGCCAACACAAGATCTAAAATCTGATCCCCGTGCCTCTGCCTCCTAAATGCTGATTCTCTTAGAGTTGTATTCTGTGAAGAGAGACACCATGACCATGGCAGCTCTTATAAGGGAAAAGCATTGAATTGGGGCTGGCTTACAGCTCCGAGTTTCAGTCCATTATCATCATGAAGGGAAGCATGGTGGCATGCAGGCAGACATGGTGCTGAAGAAGGAGCTGAGAGTCCAGCTTCTGAGGCCTCAAAGCCCACCTCTTAATCACATCTCTCTTCCAGGGAAGCCACCTGGACTCCAGGTCCCCACCTCCTAACAGTGCCACTCCCTATGCACCTATGGAGGCCATCTTTATTCAAACCACTGTGCTGACTGCGCAGGTGTGTGCTGCCTACCTAGTAGTGAGGTGCCATCTCTCTAGGAGAAGGGTTTTCTTCTAGTCTATGTGTACAAGGTCAGCTGTTTTGCATTGTAAAATTTAGCATCAAAAAGGGAAGGTTATTTCTATGAACGAGTATAAATGAATGAAGCATAAAGAATGTAATCTTTGTGCTATCACATGTTCACAACTCTGCAATTGGGTCTGCCGACATACATGTGAACTGTGCGTTCCTGCTTTCAGTGTGGAGAGCACTGCACTGAGGCTCATCACAGCCCTGGGAAGCTCAGAGGTCCAGCCGCAGTTCACGCGTTTCCTCAATGATCCCAAAACAGTGCTGTCCGCCGAATCTGAAGAGCTGAACCGAGCCTTGATCCTGACCTTAGCCAGAGCAACCCACGTCACAGGTAGAGATCCTGCAAGGGATGTTAGCATACACTGTGCAGCTCCTCTCACACCGTGAGAGCACATGCGAGGGAGGTGCCTTTCAGGAAAGCAAGCCCGTGGCTCTGGTCTCTCCTCAGAATCGGCTAAAGGCGGGAGGAGCTCATGGCACTGCCATTCTAAGGAAATTCCCAAAGGTTTTCTTTTTATGGATTTCCATCTGTATATAAATAAGAATATTAGTAATTAAAATAGAGAAGTTTAAAAAGAACTTATTCATTTAAAAATACTGTAGCATGTAACCTTAGCGTAAGTAACATGTAAAAAGTAGTTTCTATAGCACAACTCTGACAGGAGGGGAGTGGAGCCTTTGTTTTAGTTTATTGTTTAATGGTTGTCCTTTAATGTCTGCGTAAGCAAACGTAGGTTTTCATAGGTGGTCTGTCTCACAGCATCTATCTGCTTCAGTGTATGATGCTGGGGTGGTTAGAGCACATGAGGAGAGCATGGCGTTTCAGACGCCTCAGGCTTTTCAGATAACTGCGTGTCCTCTGTCTGTTTTTGAAAGTTCCTTCAAGATGAGCTGTATGTGAAACCCTGGCCCTGCCCATGGACTTTCGCACTTTGCTGCCCCATGGTCCGCTGGCCTATTTTTTAGATTGAGTACATTTTTAATGTATGTGTCTTTTATCAGTTCGTCCTTTGGAAAACATTCCCTGTAGCAAATGTGAACACACCTTATTATAATTCCATAACATTGTGTGTGTTGATACCACTATAAATTTTGTAAGAATATCTTTACATCTGGGAAAACACTCACACTCGTGGACAGGAGCCTTTCCAGTTTCTAATTTCCACCTGAAACATCAGCCTCAGCATCTGGAGAAGACGCTGTCCTTCTGTCTTTCGTTTCTCTTAAAACAACAGGGTGAATTAATTTTTGAGAGAGTGTCTGCCAGATGTTTACATCTGCATAATTACTGGCTTTTCTGTCAGATATTCTTCTACCTAAAATTGAAATTCTGTGCAGAAAGGCAGCTGTTGCACCTGAGTCCTGTCATTTCCCTCACACTCCTTGCACTGTGGCACACCATGCACATTCCACACACAGTGGGAGTGGGTCTGTATGTGCTCATTTGTACAGCATCATTGACAGTATTTTCATTCATTTTTAATTGACACATAAAAAGAATCTTACTATTTATGGGATATCACATGATATTTCCACACATATGTGTACATTGAGTAATGTCCAAGGCAAGGTAATTTACCTGCTTAAAATTTTTCTTCTGTTTGTAGTAACATTCAAAGTCCCTCCTGATAACTTTAATATTTTTAATTTATAGGACATTAGCCGTGATCTTAACTGAGACGGGTACCTTTTGTCCTTGTTGAAATCAGGTGGTGTATAATAGTGTAGTCTGGTGCCTTCTTTGAAGTGTGCAGAGAGCCAGGCATTTCACTGTACCATTGAGAAATGCTAAGGATAGCCGAGAATTATTATCTGAGTATCTCTGAACACATCAAATTCTTGAAAAGACAGTAGGACTAGCTATAGCAGCAAAGGCTTGTAATCTTAGCACATGGAGAGTTTGAGGCAGGAGGATTGCACAGTTGAGGTAAACCTAGACTTTATTGCAAAACCTTATCTCAAAAAATGAAAAGAAGGATGGAAAGGACACCTGCAACTGCTAGAAACCATCAGACCACACTTTGAGAGGTGTTTGTTTAAGAAAGGAAAGGGAAGATACCAGATTTACCAGTTCCAGCTACGGCGTTGTAAACTGTTATTTCCTGTAAGTAAACATCTGGATTTAGAGATTTGCATTTGACAGGGCGTGTGTAGTCCGACATCTGCTTTTTCAGTTCCATTCCCTTGGCCCAGGAAAGACTATTAAAAATAAAAAGGACTCTAAAGTCCTTTGTTGTCTCTTCACTAATGGTGCTCCTATTTTCTCACAAAAAGTCCTGGTCACTCCTAGTTATTCTCCAAGTAAGAGGTGTAGATCCTAAGTACAATGTAGGTCCCCAGAGAGCGAGCGTCCTGCACTGAGACATCTCAGTGAGACATCTCAGGGTGCTTTGGCTTGCTTTGACAGTACGTAGTTTGGGTCATGGAGATCTGACTCCTGTCTGTTTGTTTAGATTTTTTTACAGGATCTGATTCAATACAGGGAACTTGGTGTAAAGATATCCTTCAGACCATCATGAACTTTACTCCTCATAACTGGGCTTCACATACCCTTAGCTGTTTTCCAGCCCCTCTGCAGGTAATTTGGTTCGGAATTACGTATTAAATACATGGTAATCTCTTCTTCCAGTCACTGTGGCTTTCTAGGGAGTGCTTGACCTGGTAATAGCTGAAGAAAATTGGCTGTTTCCTTTTTGAAAATTCTTCTTCTTACTTCCAAAGTCTCTTGAATTCCTTCCCATCCTCTCGAGGATTAAATGTGCTCCTGAGAAAGCAATTGTGATGGCTTCAGTTTCTAAATGAACACCTTTAGAATCTCACAGGAGTTAGCACAACACCTGAAAACTTGTGTCCTAACACTAAGACGGAGGAGAATAAGCTTCAGTGAAACCCCTTAGAGCATAAAGGAGCTACGTTTGACTGTGTTGATTTTTTTTAACTGTACAACAGAATTATAACTGTGGCTGCATAAGGAGGAGGAAGGCAAACCTGGTATGTCTGTCTGCTCAGAGAAGCTCAGAGAAGTCCACAGCACGGTGGACTTGAGTGAAGCTAAAGTGTCGCTTGTCACAGATCACAGATTCTGGATCCCAGCCTCAGAGCTGCTGGCTGAGCAGATCTGGGCAGGGCCTGAAGACTGGCTGAGCGTGCGCCTCAGGGACCAGAATCCGAGCCACTGGCCTGCCATAGCCGATTCTCCTTGTGGAGACACTGCATATATAACCTATGTAACCTCACACTTCTTTTCCTTCCTCTCTTCCTTCTCTCAAAGATTAGCATAAAATGATTGAAGAGACTTTGAATTTAAACTTGCTTAGAATTTCTGTTTAGGACTTAGAAAAAAGGAACTTAGAGTTGCTAGGCCAGCCTGTAACGTTCAGGCTTTCTTTCTTTCTTTTTTTTTAATATTTATTTATTTATTTATTATATGTAAGCACACTGTAGCTATCTTCAGACACTCCAGAAGAGGGCATCAGATTTTTGTTACAGATGGTTGTGAGCCACCATGTGGTTGCTGGGATTTGAACTCAGGACCTTTGGAAGAGCAGTCGGCGCTCTTAACCACTCAGCCATCTCGCCAGCCCACATTCAGGCTTTCATTACTGCCTGACTCAAGGACACTTAGTTTTATAAGACACATAAACACAGAAGGAGGTATTTGTTCTGCCAGAACCAAATGCACACCAAGTTCCTCGCCTCCGATTGTCCAGTGTTCCTTTTTTCTGTATCCAGTGACATGAACTTCGAATCTTCCTTTTAGGCTTTCTTCAAGCAAAATAACGTGCCCCAGGAAAGCCGTTTTAATCTGAAGAAGAATGTGGAAGAAGAGTACAGGAAGTGGAAGTCAATGACTGATGAAAACGAGATCATCACCCAGTTCTCTGTGCAGGGCTTCCCTCCACTCTTCCTCTGTCTCCTCTGGAAGATGCTCCTGGAGACGGATCATATTAGTCAGATCGGCTACAAGTAAGCCAGAAGCCCCGGGTTTCAGTCTGCTTGGCAGTCAGCGTTGTCCATGCCAGAGCTCAGTTCTCACTCTTTGCCTTGTAGGGTCCTGGAGAGGATTGGGGCCAGGGCCCTGGTGGCCCATGTGAGAACATTTGCAGATTTCCTGGTGTATGAGTTCTCTACGTCAGCAGGAGGTCAGCAACTCAATAAGTGCATTGAAATTCTCAACGACATGGTGTGGAAGTACAACATTGTCACGCTGGACAGACTCATTCTCTGCCTGGTAAGAATACGTTTCTAAGCCTTTTTACCATGCAGTGATGGGATTGTGTGAGTGGGAGGCCGCGTGCTGACTTCCTCTGTTTGGCCTCAGAGAATTTCACCGACTTATGCTGTGCTTAAGCTTCCTTAAAGAAGAAGGACTTTCTGGATTCCCTTTTTCAGTGCATTTTCAGTGATTAGTATTATATTCACAGAAGATACAAAAGTAAATAGATTTTTCTGGTCTTGTTATGCTTTGAAATACAAATGGTTTATTCTCAGAGGCTGCAGGTCAGGAAATAGTGAAAAGCTATTGCTTGTCTTTGCTAGCTGATGTAATCATTCCCTTCAGTCGTCAGGAGTCTGACTGTTGTGTGTACCCAGCATCCTCCACGTGTTCCCTTGGCTTCTGCCTGTTAGTGTATCTCAAAGGTAGCTGGTTCGTCTGTTCGTCTGTTTGTTTTAGGGTTTGTTTTGTTTTCATGTGCATGAGTGTTTTGCTTGCACGTGACGTTGACAGTGTGTCTGGGGGCCAGCAGAGGGTGTCAGACCATCTAGAACTTGAGATACAGAGAGTTCTGAGGAGCCCTGTCGTGCTGAGAATCAAACCCACATCACCTGCAAGAGCAGCCAGCGCTCCAGACTCTGAGCCTGCAAACACTTCAACCCTTCAAGCCAAGTTTTACGAAAAGACTGAATTACACTAGGAAATTAAATACTTTTAAAAAATTATTAGTGTTTGGGTATGTTGGCATATCCCTGTAATCCCAGCAGATGCAGGGGGATTGTCCTAAGTTCAAGGCCAGGCTGGTCCACATTGAGAGCCCAAGGCCAGCCAGGGCATTCTGGTTGTACTTGTAGTGACTTCGTTCATTAATACTGACCTCTTCTCTGTGAAGCATAAACGTACAGGTAGTTGTAGTGTAGTAGGGGGACTAAGACAGTGTACCTGGCAAAGGTAATGCAGTGATGCGGGGAAAGAGCATCAGAAAACAGGCCGTCACGTGACATCATCAAAGAAAGCTTTACCTTAAGGTAAACATTCCTAGCAGGAGGAGTAGTGAACCACAAATAGGCCAAAAGGGTCAAATCATCTTTAGGAGCGATGAAAGATTGGTTTGGGGTAGACTAGACATCTAAGGAAATTGTAATAATATAATTTTATGCAGATACGACTAGTTCTCTTAATTTTTCTGTTTATTTCCAAAGGCTATGCGTAGTCATGAAGGAAATGAAGCCCAGGTTTGTTATTTCATAATTCAGTTGCTGTTGCTCAAACCAAATGACTTCAGAAACCGAGTAAGTGACTTTGTGAAGGAGAATTCCCCAGAGCACTGGCTCCAGAGTGACTGGCACACCAAGCACATGAGCTACCACAAGGTACCCACTCTGAGAGAGAGCAGCAGCGGGGATGGCTGTTCAATTGATTGGGCTGTTTGCATTGTGGGCCTGTGGTTTCCTTTATGGCCTCTGTACAGACCCACAGCGAGTTAGCTGTAGGCTATGCTAATGAATAAGAGTAAAATGTAACTGTACTTCAAGTCGGCATGATTCTGAATCAAATGAAGATAGCAGTAATAAAATTAGTATTGCATGACTTTTGGGGAGCTGGGGTGTTGCTGATTTAAGGAGGCATGTGCTTTAAAAAATATTTTTTTGTAGATTTCTTCTTTCTCTCTCCCTTCCTTCCTTCCTTCTTTCCTTCCTTCCTTCCTTTCTTTTTTTTTTTTTTTTTTTTTTTTTTTTGTAGCTCTTTTGTGCTCGCTTTTTTGGAGCTACTCTAACACATGTCTGTCTCCTCACCTACAGAAATATCCCGAGAAGCTGTATTTTGAAGGCCTGGCAGAGCAGGTTGACCCTCCTGTACCAATCCAGTCCCCTTATCTGCCCATCTACTTTGGAAATGTGTGTCTCCGGTTCCTTCCAGTATTTGATATAGTAATCCACAGGTTTTTAGAGTTGCTTCCAGTGTCCAAATCACTAGAGACTCTCCTGGATCACCTAGGGGGCTTATATAAATTCCATGGTGAGTTTGTTCAGCTTGTAATTCCATCTGACACCTTTATGAACAGATAGGCTGAGCACGCCATGTAGTAAAAGTGGTTCTGCAGGTTTGAAGCACTGCAGGGTGAAGTCATACAGGTGTCACAAGATGCACAGCACAGAGCCATGAGGTTTCTCTATAAAGAAAGTGGGTGTCAGGAGGTCTGGGAGGTGCAGTTTGAACTTTTGCTATGCACAGTTTGTATGAGCAGGAGGGCCGTAAGCATACATGAGTCATGGGGTCTTTTGGGAAAACTGCGGTGGTGGAAGATAAAGGCCTATTTGAAGGAAGATGGCTTTATTGAACTGAATTAAGAATGTTTACCTGTGAGTTTTAAAATAAGGCCAGGAAAGGAAAACACGCCTGACTGCAGGCTCACATTAAATGCCAGTTTCAGTTTTATAACCTAAAGATGGTGGTTCTGGAAGTCACGGAGTAAGATGGGTGGGTGGGAGTCATTGTTTTAGAATGATGAGGTTAGGTGTGGCTCACAGCCCATCTCAGAACTACACCACAGCCTCTCAAAAAGCCGTGGGCCATGCAGTGGATACACCGGAACCAGGAACACGATTTTGCTGGGCTGTGTTTACTTAGAAGACCATTGAAACTCTGGTCTTAAGACTGGAAACTAGAGCATGATACAGCCCATGACAAAAATGTGAAAGCAGAAGTATATTACTGAACAGAGTAAGTGTCAGGCTCAAGGGAGAATGGATGCCTTTAAAAGTAGTGCTCTGGATTAGGTGACATGGGAACACTGTCTCCAATGGGTGTGCAGTGACAAGTCCCACTGTGTGTGCAGCTGGCCATAGTGTCTGAGCCGGCACTATGACAGTTGTCTGGGTGACCTTCCTTAGATGCCACTGTGACAGTTGCCTGGGTGGCCGTCAGGTGCCACTCTGGGTTCTCACTCTTTGCCTTCTTTTGTTTGGTTAAAAATACATTGCAGCATTCTGCACCTGGTTCTTTCTCCCATCTGCTGTGCTGAGGTTGGTTATTAACGTCAGTATGTGAAGACCTCTACCTCTCTGTGATAATTTCTCAGCCCTTTGTTTGTGACTGTACTTGACATTTGCTGCTTTCCATCGTTTTTGTGCAGTAAATGTACAGAAGTAAAAGTGTCTGCTCAGGACAACCACAAATTATGTGTGTTGTTAGGAATCTTCTGCCTGATTTAGGATTAAAGTGCTCCCTGTGTGTGATGGTCCAGCGTGTGAAGTAATGTCAGTTCTCTGAGCTGTGTTTAGGTAGTCATGGAAGCACGGGATTCGCTTTCATACTTATCAGTAACCTGATAAACACGCTGAGCTGTTTTCTTCTTGACAGACCGGCCAGTGACTTATCTGTATAATACTTTGCACTATTATGAAATGTGCCTGAGAAACCGTGACCATCTCAAACGAAAACTTGTCCATGCAATCATTGGCTCCCTCAAAGATAACCGGCCACAGGGCTGGTGTCTCAGTGATACCTACCTGAAGCATGCTATGAATGCACGGGAGGACAACCCCTGGGTTCCGGAGGACTCCTACTACTGCAAGCTGATTGGCCGACTGGTAGACAATATCCTTTCTTCTGTCATGTTTCTTCCAGACTCTCCATAAATAGCAGTATTTTAGCTTGTAAGAGCGGTTTTTAAGGTAATGTTCTTTGTATTTCAAAACCTCATTTTTAATTTTGAGTTGCTTAGGCCAACCTTAGCCTCATTGCCTTGGACAGTCCTCTGCCTCAGCTCCTCAGGAACTGAGGCTGTGAGCGCATGCTATACTCACCCTCAGGCCTCCAGTGGCAGGCTAACTGTGGAGTCATAACTGGCCCAGAACTTGCTGTATAGGCCAGGCTGGCCTTAGACTCACAGATCTTCCTCCCATATGATGGGATTAAAAGTGGCCTTTATGATTATTTTATCTGTGTAAAAGTTTTGAAACTTTAAATTGCATCATCATACCAGACGTATAGGAGTTTTCTCTGTTGCGACTCAAATTTTTTGTTTGTTTGTTTGTTTCGAGACAGGGTTTCTCTGTGTGTAGCCCTGGCTGTCCTGAAACTCACTCTGTAGACCAGGCTGGCCTCAAAACTCAGAAATCTGCCTGCCTCTGCCTCCCAAATGCTGGGATTAAAGGTGTGTGCCACTACTGCCCGGCTAGCTTTTGCTTTTTATTTTTTATGTATGTTTTTATTTCTTGAGTTTGATTTCATGTGTACAGTTATCAGCAGTCTACATAACATGTCTGTATACCATGCCTAAATAAAAGAATGTATTTCCTGTGGTAGCAGACTTACTCATTTTTAAAGAAATGTTTACATGAAATTGCCCTGCGACTATAAAAGAAATCGGATAAAGAGGCCTGAGGCCACATTGTTCTGTCTCCTCCTGGTATAGCATCTGTTCTGAGAGTCCATGTGTAAGTACAACCACTTGTTTCGTGGGTATTGCTCAGTGTGCTTAAGTCACGCAACACTTATCTCATGATAGCTTATCTCATGTTTGCTTTGTATTTATTGTTTATCCTTTTATATTTTAATTTCAGTTAAATCACTTCTTGACAGCCTATAATCAGATCAGTTGATAATCAAATGAGATGCTTATGTCTGGAACTTTATGAAACCTGTAAACACTGTATTATGTAAGTGTGAACCATTCATCTTAGAATAGTCAAATTGTTATTGCCTTAATCTTTTGCACCCATGGCGGGCAAGTCTCCAGGACCCTTCCCAAACTGTGACTGGAGATTCAATGAGTTTCCCAACCCCGCTGCCCACGCTCTGCATGTGACGTGTGTGGAACTCATGGCCTTGGCGGTTCCAGGCAAAGATGTGGGGAATGCCCTTCTCAATGTCGTCCTGAAAAGGTCTGTGTCCTTTGTCCTGGAGTTGGAGTCTGTTTACTTCTGCCGGGGTTGCTGTCAGGCAGACCTGTGCCCCAAAGTGAGCGCTGTGGGTAACAGTCTTCTCGTCCCACTCTCACTGCTGAGGTGCAGGGATAAGAGAATGACCAGTGGTCACATTCACTAGACCAAGGTTTGCTCACATTCTACCTCTAACCTGCTTGATGATGAAGTGAGTCATAATGTTAGCTTGTCACTGTAAGTCTCTGTACAGATGAGCAGGAGCAGGGGTAGAGCTTGTTAGAGCGTCTCCTCAGCAAGTGCTAGATAGAGGGTAAGTCCCCAGGTGCATCCTCCACTCCAAACATGTCCTCTTAAAAGATCAGCAGAAAGTAGGGAGCAGGTATAAAGTCCAATCGTTTTTCAGCCTTAAGACTGTTGTTAAAGGACACGCAAACAAAGGATTTATTTTGTGTATATTTTTTTTCTCAAAAAAAATAACATTATTATTTGGAGTTGATTGGTGAGTCATCCATACAAAACAAGATCCTTAGTCAAGTGTAGAGAATGTTTTCAAAATGTCACCTTTTTTTTTTCCTGTCCTCTTGCAGCCAGCCCTTAGTGCCAAGGGAGAACATTACAGCGTGGATGAATGCAATTGGTCTGATCATCACGGCCCTCCCAGTGAGTTGCTAACTGTGGGTTGTACGTAATGATGCAGTGTCAACCAGAGAAATGCATACAGAGTAAGCTTGCCCAGGAAGCTCATGCCAGTTAATGAACCGGCTCCTTCTTCAGTCTTTCATACCATTGCTTTTTAAAAAGTTCCAGCGAGGCTGGAGATGCAGCTCAGTCAGTAGAGTGCCTGCTAGCGTGCGCAGAGCCCTGGCTGTGAGTGCACAGAACACACCCATAATCCCAGCCCTTGGGAGGTAGCGACAGGAAGATTGAAGCTTCTAATTCGTCTTCAGCTACATCACCAGTTTGAGACTAGCCTGGGCTTCATGAGACCGTGTCAACACATACACATAGTTACAGTCACTGTCACTGTCCTTTTGCTGTTCCCTGTCACTTATGAATGTATCTGCTAGACATATCTATCTCTGCCAGTAGCAGCTTCCCCATCCATTCTTCATTTCCGTCTCATAGTCTGGTCTGGTTTGGGCCAGTAAACATGCTGTCCATTGCACACACAAGCCAGACAAGTGGAAAACTTCAGTGGATGCAAGAGCAGCGGGGCGGCAGATAGGCTTTGAGGTCCATTGCTGGGTACGTGGTATCTTTTTAAGCAGACTTTTCTGATTTAAAGGAGCCGTACTGGATTGTGCTTCATGACCGAATTGTGAATGTGATCAGCAGTTCTAGCCTGACGTCAGAGACAGAGTGGGTCGGTTACCCGTTCCGCCTCTTCGACTTCACCGCTTGTCACCAGTCCTACTCGGAGATGAGCTGCAGCTATACGTTAGCTCTAGCCCATGCCGTGTGGCACCACTCCAGCATCGGGCAGCTCTCGCTTATCCCAAAGTAAGCAGGGTTCCCTAACGAGATTGGGCATCCCAGTTCCTAAGTCTGACTTACAAGGAAGTGGCTCTCACTCATGAGGACTGCAGAGTGCGTTTCAGACAGCGGGGGCCCTGGTTAGTCAGAAGCCTCTTATTTCAGAATTGCTTAATTTCTTAGGTATGCAAATAGTGATAGCTCATTTTTCCACTGTACTTTTGGGAGGCTTACTCAGATCTCTGCCCCAGAGTGTATCACAGAAATGGCCTTTTGAACTGAAAACTGGACTTCATCTATTTGCACATTACTTTTGTTGACTGTAAAAAGCTGTCAATTAGATCTAAATTTCATGAGAATGGCATTTCCGTAAATTCTCTTTTCCATTTAGGTAAGTCACCTGTCATTTAACACCTGTACTTTATATAGGAATTACTTTTAAGTCCGAAGTAATTTATTTCAGTGATCAGTCAGTTGAAAATGAGACCAGGTGAGATATGCAAGATCTACAGGGTACCATTGTTACCAGGAGAGGGAGATGCTTGGACAGAGAGTGTGCTGTGCAGATGGACAGAGAATGTGTGCCATCAGACACAAAGAGAGTGTGCCTCAAAGATGGACAGAGTGTGCTGTGTGGACGTGAAGACCTCAGTTCAAATCCCAGGAGCGCACATAGAAAGTCAGACATGGCTGCACCTCACCTGCAACCTCAGTACTGTGGGGAGGAGTGGAGACAGTCGGATTGCTGGGTGCCAGCCCGGCTCCAGGGCCACTGGACAGGTCCTCCGCACACACAGGCCTGTGTGCCAGACATGCACACTGCACCCACATACATGTACCCAGAGGGAAAGAATATTGTTACCAAAGTCACAGGTAAAGCAGCGCTTCCCGTCTTCTTACACACTTGCGAGCAGTGTGCTGACATTCAGAGGATTGGGCGGCTCGGACTTCATGTAGGTTTTATCTCTGACCCTCAGGTTTCTCACTGAGGCGCTTCTCCCGGTGGTGAAGACTGAGTTCCAGTTGCTCTACGTGTACCATCTTGTGGGGCCATTTCTACAGAGGTTCCAACAGGAGAGAACCCGGTGCATGATTGAGGTAAGGTGTCATCTGCCTTAGTGCAAGTCGCAAAGAGCTGTTTCTCGACAAGTGTTTTCGGTCAGCCGGAAGTTGTAAGGTGTGTTTTGTGGGGGCTGGGATCCACTTGGGGGCTCCGTGTGCCTGCAGGGAGTTTAGTGTATGATGCGCTGAGCTTGAGACGCAGGGGAAAGTAGCTGTGCTCAAGGAGGTAGGCAGGGTTGTGGGCACAGAAGTGTGTGTGGGAAATTACAGTAAGGGGGCTGGAGGAAGGCAAGCATTTCTAAGAAAATGGGCAACAGTAGAACAGGGCTGGAGAGATGACTCAGTGGTTAAAAGCACTGGCTGCTCTTGCCAAGGATCTGGACTTAGTTCCCAGCGACTACATGGCAGGTCACAATCACCTATAATTGCAGCTTCAGGGCCTCCAGGTTTTCTCTTGTGGCATCTTGGGAACTGGGCATGCACATGGTCCACACACACACAGAGAATAAACTAGAAGACAAGTCTTTATTTCTGTTAACTAGCTAGCAGACGGAGCTCGGAGGTGCACTAAACCTAAGCACCCCTGGAGTGAGTTACTGTGAGGTGATGTCTGGAAGGGGATCTTGTATCTTACCAAGAGAGACTTGGCTGTGGAGAGGGATTCTAGTTAGGCCATTGCATAGCTCTGTGATCCCACTCTGAGTGCAGACTGTGTCCTATGTGCATAGCGATGCATGGGCTGTGACTGTCCCTCTGCACAAGTGCCATCCCGTGTCAGTGTGGGAGACTGGGCAGGTTGGGTTGAATGATTTGATCATGTAGTCACTTAAATAACCTTATCTGCCCGATAGATTGGCGTGGCATTTTATGACATGCTGTTGAATGTAGACCAGTGCAGCACGCACTTAAATTACATGGACCCCATCTGCGACTTCCTGTATCATATGAAGTATATGTTTACTGGTGACAGTGTGAAAGAGCAAGTAAGTTCGTCTTTTTACTTTTTAGTGATGTTTTAACCTAGCAAACTTAATACATGGTGATAAACATTTTTGTTTGGGGTTTTTGGCTTTGTTTTGTTTTGTTTTGTTTGTAAAGTGTCTAGTATCTAACCTCTTAAGGCCACAGGAGAACATAATTCTAGATACAGTGATAAAGAAACGATCTCTTAGCTTTCCCTGTGGTGTTTGAAACAGAACATCAGAAAACCCCCTAAGGCATCAGTGAGTAGGCGCCTCTTTGAATAGTCTGCTCCCCTGGGAAAGCTGGTGGTATGGCTAGGAAGACCTCTCAGGGAAGGAGGCTCCCCCCCCCACCCCATTGGCTAGGGCACATTATGGGATGTTGAACACACAGTGGTGCAAGTACAAGTCACGCCATGCTACTCAAGAGGCAGGCTACTGAGAGTTTCTGAAGAGCGTGAGGGTTCTTAGCCTGAAGAACAGAGTCCCAGGAAGATGTCCTCATCGCCACTGCTCAGAAGGTTTTCTTCCCAGGCGTCAGATTTGTTCTGTCATGTGACACAGCAAGCCCCGTTGCGAAACTGAAGGGATGCACCCTAAATCAGGAAGAGGCATTTCCTACTACAAGTGGCAGGAAGTGGGAAGACCTTAGTGTGTGTTGCATGTGTAGGAAGCTGTGAGCTGTTCTGGGGGTGTCAGTAAGGCACATGGCTGCAGTGAGCCTCTCTCCTCGGTGCCTGGCCGCTGTTTCCTCTCTGCCAGGTTGGATTTCTGTCTGAACAGCACTGAACAGTGGGCTTCATTGTAACGTTTCCACACTGGCGTGTGCTCTTTAACCATATTCACCGCTCCATCATAGAAACTTAATTGCTGTGTCAGCATGGATACTGGCGTATGGAGCTGATGACAGGAAGACCAAGCTCCTTCACACCTTCACAGCAGTGTCAGACTTAACACTTCCCCTCCTGAAAGCTTTTCTTTTTGTTTCTGTTACCACACATAAAAATGGGCAGAACTGATGAAGATTTTTTTTTTAAAAAGATTTATTTATTATATGTATATGGGTACACTGTATCTGTCTTCAGACACACCAGAAGAGGGCGTCAGATCTCATTATAGATGGTTGTGAGCCACCATGTGGTTGCTGGGATTTGAACTCAGGACCTCCAGAAGAGTAGTCAGTGCTCTTAACCGCTGATCTGTCCCTTCAACCCACTGATGAAGATTTTTAAACCCAAAATGTATTCTTTGTATTTGGACCTAAACTTTGACATAGGAATAAAACAAAAAGAAACGTTGCTGACATTCCAGTCCTTCCCCTGAGATCAAAGAGCATTAGAGCTGAGAAAGCCAGGACGCTGGTGCGTCTGTCTCCTTATCGTGTTCTGAGTGCTGGCCCTGCAGACATTCCTGCTGCTCGGGTCTAACAGTATGACGAGTCCAACTGTAAAATCAAGAAGACAGCTTTGGGGAGAACTATTGCAAATGCTTTCTGCTTCTGCTAACATTGCATTCAGATTGGCTCAGAAGGATGACCAAGTTGGTAGATGTCCATCTCCTCATGGGAGCAATTGTAGTTGTGGATAGCAGGGTAGCTAAGCAGGTAGATGGGTCATAAGTTCTTGAAGTGCATGTGTAGACAGAGACAGGCACGTACACACAGAATGTATATACACAATGTGTGTGGGAGTACACATGTGCTTGCCTGTGTAAGAAAAGAATTGTGTGCCAGCTCCCCACTGTGGCGTACTGTTGACAGCTGATGTCACTCCGTAAATGTGGACTCTGCTTTTCCGTAATTGTGCTCTCGCTTCTTAGGTAGAGAAGATTATCTGTAATTTAAAGCCGGCTTTAAAGCTTCGTCTTCGATTCATCACGCACATTAGCAAGATGGAGCCGGCAGTGCCACCCCAGGCCCTCAACAGCGGGTCTCCAGCACCTCAGTCTAACCAGGTGCCAGCATCTCTGCCGGTGACTCAGTGAAGCCAGAGGCACTGTGACTGATGCAGAGGAGTGGACTCACGTCTAAATCTGAACACCGTGCTAGTAAAACGAGAGCAGCCACCATGTTCAGATTGGTTTATTCTGATTCAAATACTGAATCCCTCTCCTTGTCTATGTTTTGTCTCTAAGAGATAAGTAAGTTACATGTTGTTCATATTCATATCACTTTATTCAAATCCCTAGGAATGTGGGCGTTTCTATACTCAAGTGGCTTTTACTAGGCACTCTCAGACTTCCTGTCTTAGCCATTTTTAAATTATTGTAAGTAACATCTTTACATCTTGTATACCTTACCTTGAAGATGCGACACATGTGAAATGGCCATTACAAACCCTTTTGTACATAAATGTCCTTCCAAATAGAGCCTTTTTATTAATAAAGGGCCTTGTACTTCACTTGGAACAAAGGACGTTTCATACTCTTGTCTTTGGTTTTTTTTAATTGCCTATAAAATTTTTATTGTAAATTTTAAATTTCCAAGTGGTTCCAAGTAAGGGATGCCAAGTTTCTACCAACGTAGGTTATGGGAGTTTTGCTTCGCTCTGAGCTCTCTGTATGAAATGAAACCATCAGAAAGTTAGAAATGAAATAAAGCCGTGCTCAGACGTCTGATTGCCTGACTGCTTTGTAACTGAATCATTCGCCTCTCTGGGGCCATGCTCACCTGAGTCTTCAAGTCTCAGAATTTTCCTAACTTCACAAATTTTAAATGTACATATTTTAGTTCTTTAAGGCTTGATTTTGAGGTGCTAATTTGAAGGGAAATGGCACTTAAAAATTCTAAAGCCAGCAAAGTTGAACAAATAAACTGTTTCTTTAAAGAGCTACTATGATCTCCTACAGCCTGGAGACTGCCTTAGTGTCTGCACTACAGGTGTTAGCATCACCACCCTGCAACCCCGAATTATTCTCTGTAAAAAACTATAATGGTGAATCCAGCCAGCCACTTCTCAGATCTGCACTGTGAGTGTGTTCCTCTGAGGCCCTGCGGCCACTTCAGCCTCACATGCCATGTATGCTTATCTTAAAATTATATCACAGTATCGCTAATGTTTCTCGGCTAATAATAAATAGTCTTAGTCTTCTCCAGAAACTTTAGGAATGACCCCAAAGTTATTCTTATCATAATCTTCAGTATATTCTTTGTGCCACAAGGACTAGATTTCTTTGCTTGAGATCCTAGAATGGGAACATTGGACACCGGTATGTGAATGGAAATGTCATATAGTTATATATATTGACATTGGACAGAAGAATGAAAAGCAGTCTTATAACTTTCTCAAGAGCATATATATTCCAGTAAATTTGTAAAAAATTCAAAGTTTTCTCTGAGTAGAATTTTAGAGTTACTCATGAAAGACATTAATAGAAGACAGAAACTCGGGTTTATAACTTGGGGAAAAAATGACTGCAGTAATTGTAAAGTGTGGCGTCAGGCGCTTGTTCTCATGCCTCACGGGCTCCACCCAGCATGAAGGCAGGACCAGAGCTCCCTGCAGCACAGCAGTTAATAGCTGCATGTGGCTATTGAAGATTTAACATTTGGAACTGAATTTTAAATTTTGATTAAGCTTTAATGTAAATAACTACATGTGGCCACTGTATTGTACAAGGTACTTTAAAGGTACATCGCTATTTTGTGCAATTAACTCAGTAATATTTATCTTAAACACCATAGAGGCAGTAATTAGGCTCATACACTAGGACTGCATGTGAAAAGTCTTGACGGTCAAGCCTTACTAACATGCATTAATTTTTAAAACAATAAAAATCCCTTTGTGGAGCCAATTTACATTCCCGAGTTCCCTGCCTTTGCTGGAAAGTTCAGGTGAGGGCGAGCACACATAACTGCATGTGTTCTGATAATTACAATTCATCCGAATTTGTAGTTCCCATTTTGCTTGTCTCATTACAGAGCCAAGGTGACTTTTAGGATGCATAAGGGTTTTAGCTAATGAGGGATGCTGCAGATGAGAGGCCGGGCTTCTCTAAGCCTAGGTAACATTAGGTGGACTTCAATGTATATCAGTAGCTCTTCTTTAATTCCTCTAGTTCCTGCATAGATGTTTGTGAATCCCTTCTTTGTGGATACCTGCACAACAGTCATGCTTTTTTAAAAAAAAAAATCAGTGTTATGTTTGCTTCATTAAAAAAAAGGGTGGTCTAGTACCAGTGAGCTTGGGCACTGTCTAAGCCCGAGAGTATCCATGTTACAAGAGAGGAACCAAATCTTAATGATCAATGTCTTCCATTGTTTTAGAGACGATTATTTGTATGCCCTGTAGGAAAATCTGTATATATTCATATATAGTGGTATGGTATGTACATGGGTAAGTATGTTACATGTGATTGGAAAGATGCAGACAACAGAATTTTATTATAAAGAGTTTATTATACATCTTTTGAACAGCGTGGATATAGGCTACCTCTCTGGATACCTTTGCTTCCAACTGTGAATTGACACTTAACATCACCGTGTATTTTAAATGCTGGTGCATTTTTTAATTGAAAATTAATTGGATACTACTTCTTAAGGATAACTTATGCTAAAATGGGGAATACATGTTTCCTAGTTTTATAGCTGTTTTGATTTCCACATCCTGAATTTCATACCAGAAAGGAACTGCTGGGATACATACTTACTGGAAAAAAAATTTTTTTTTTTTCTAAAAGAACAAGCCCTTGGGAGGAGAAGGCGTTTGCTTAGTTCTGTCTGCTTTGCTGTGATGCCCCAGATGGTTTTCATGTGGCGCATTCACAGTCACTTAGGTGGTTTAAGGTAGTCAGTCCCTGGCTTATGGTTACCCTCCCGTTGAGTTCCGAAGCAAGCCAAGGTTAAAGCCACTGCCGTGTTCACAGTACTCTTCACCTCCTCTGCTGTCTTCCCAAGAGTTGGGTTCACTTCCATGATATCTAGTCCTGAAAGGAGCCCTACAACAAAAAAAGGAAGGCATAGTGACATAGTTGATCAACGTAACTGACATTTTAAAGTCTGTGACCCCTGACTCCCAAATGTATCTGTGAAGAAGAGCTGGTGACTAACAGTAAACAGGTTGTGTGTCACATCATGTGACGGGTAATCGAGAAGAAACGGGGTGCTTGCTCTCCAGGTCAGGAGGGCCTACATCCACACTGGCCAAGCGCACAGCTGCTGCTTCAGTGCCTCAGACTCTCCCTACCTGTCTTGTAAATTTCTTCTGTGATGTAGAGACCTTCTCTGTAAGATAGGCCTCCCAGAACCGGGGTGCCGGTCGCCGGGGTGAATGCTGGGTCCAGCCCGTCGACATCAAAGCTCAGGTGAATCGGCCTTTTCTTCCTGTTAGGAAACAGGAGGGGCTTTCAGCTTAAAGTGGTTTAGGAGTCAGTAATCAAATGCAGGTCTGACCCTGCATTATAAAAGCATCACATGGAGATCCATGGTTTTACCTAAATTTTATTAGCAGCCTGCGCTGACAGGAATGTCAGGAGGAAACCTTAGTCATGAACTCGCACACAAAGCATCGTACCTTCCCAGCAGGTAGCTGAAGGTCTCTTCCATCACCTTGCCAATCCCCAGCTTGTCTACTTCAGTCATGGAGAAATACTTAATTCCCAGAGTTTTTATTATATAGCTATAAAAGAACAGAGTGAAGTTAATGACGGTTAGTAAGGCTGACTTTTCTTACATTTCCTTTGGGGGGAAAGATCACTGTAAGTCCTGTGAACTGTGTATATATGCAGCTAGTTGTATTTTAAGAGTAAACTGTTACAAATTGCCTAAATAATACTATGTCTATAAGTGAATATAAACACGTATGCTTATGTAAATACATGCATATATACATATATACATAGTGACCAAAAAAAAAAAAAAAAAAAAACAACCTCTTAACAGATTTGACCAGTAAAGCATTCCTAGCATATAAAAGAACATGGAATAAACTTACTGTTCCCCAGGGTCTACGTCTCGCAAGCCAATGTACACGATGTCTTTGGCAGATATGCAGGGAGTCACCCAGGAGAATCCTGGTACATCTGGGAACTAGAAACAATGGTGTTTCCATTTAGATAGATGTGTTTCTCTTTGACAGAACTGCATTTAATGTTGAGCACAGACAATTAACATTTCTTAACATCTGTACTTGTGCTTCTCAAAAAGACTTAAGCCAGAATTTGGAGAGAAGTTTCTAAGGAACAGGGAGGAGCGCTTTCTCCTGTGGTTCCGATAAGTGCTTCCCAGATCTTAAGACCCTGAAAGCCACGCATGGCCACACACTCCTATCTCAGCACTCAGAAAGCAGGCAGCAAGTTCAAAGCCAGCCTGGACCACCTAGCAAGAACCTATCACAATGTAATCTGCATGGCAAAGCTGCCATTTTGATAGGCTCGGACGTAGAGGGGAGCCCTTGGTGAGAAAGGGAAAACCTGTGGTATGTCCTTAGAAGAGGCAGGAACCAGGAGCCCCGATTGCCCTTGCCTTGTGACATACTTGGCATGGTTCTGGGCAAGTTGGTTACCTTCCGAATCTCTGCAGACCTGCTTAGAAAGGGTCAGTCTGCCCCATCTACTACAAAGTGCCGTTTAAGAATACAAAGAGAAAACAACCCTCTGCATCCATGTTTCCACCAGGCATAGATGGAGAATGTACTTAGTAAGCCTATAGTGCCTTGGTCTACATTGGACATATACACACTACTCACCTTGACAGTACAGTTGTAACTATTTTTATAGCATTTAATTGTATTAGGTATTATAAGTGATCTAGAGCTGGTCTAAAGGATGGGGGCGGATACACATAGGTTATATACAAATACTGTGCCATATTATTTGAGAGACTTGAGCATCCAGTTTTAGTATCTGAGATCATGGGACCTCGTGGATACAGAGACAAGTGCAGATGGATGCAAACTGTCCGGGAAGAGCCCCGCCACCTTTATCAACTTCTTTTTTCCTTATTTACTACAGAGACGATAGCTTCAGTTATCCCAAGAATAAAGTGCAGGAAGGCTCTCCCTGTCTGCCTTCTCCCTCCGGAACCACTGTGGCGAGTTCCCTCTTGTGTGAGAGTGCTGAGGAGTCTTTTACCTTTCCTTTCAGTTCCTTCAGGAGAAAGGACACAGGTTGCCCATGCAGATTCCCAGAGCTGGTTGTCAGGGGAGTGTTGATGTCAGTGTGAGCATCCACCCAAATGACACATAGGTCAGGGTGGACCCTGGCGTGGCCAGAGATGCTTCCAACTGCCAGACTTGGGAGGAAAAGAAGGCGTGTGAACATCAAGTTTGCAACGTCATCACATACTTCAGATTGCTAGCTCAGGTACTGTGCCTATGTGATTATCCTTTCTGCCCAGTGAGCTCCTCCATAGACCTTAGAGGTGCTGGTTAAACTAATTTAACAGTCGAGAAGGGATGGTTCTCGCCAGTCACTGGCCTTAATAATGTCAGTAAGAAAGATGTGAGTGGTTTTTTTACCTTTTAACAAATCATAAAATCACAAATTATAGCGTAGCCAAAAAAGCACTAGCTACACAAATTCCTTAGCCTTGGATAGTCTTTAGTTCTTGGGGTTGAACTCTCCTCTCCCTTGATAAGTACTTGATTCTCTGTGTTCAGTCATGGCAGAGCCTTTCAGGTTGGTTGGTGTGCTTGTTTGCTTTTTAGAATGCAGCCCTTTTCAGTTGGGAAGAAGCCCTAGGAAGCTCCCTCAGCTCCTGTGGCCGGGGTCTCTGCCAAGTCAGCGCTCAGCTCCCTTTACTACCTACTTGCTCTCCATACAAGGATCCACTCTCGTCATCAAAGCCATCCAAATACTCCTGACTGCAAACAGGAGACGAGAGTGGGAGGAGAACTGAGTGGTACCTTGCTCATACAGAAGCTAACACGGCAGGTCAGACGTAGGATGCCAGTGTTGTCGCCCCTGGAGACATGCAGATGCCACCCAGAGGCCTGAGCGTCCGTATCTCGAACAGGTCATGCCTACCTAGGGTTGTTTATTCATTTAGCTTGATGTCTGCTGTGACTGTCTCACCTTCAGGCTATCTTAACTGTGTCACTTCCAAATGTCCCCACAGAGAAAAGAAAGGGAACTTCAGGCTCCCCTCAGCTTTCCAGTGGAAGCCCTGCTCACAGGTGCCAGGCAGAAAGCAGCCTCTGCTTTAAGAGCAGCAGGAATGTTCCCACCTTTCAGCTCCTCGGGCCTCCCAGGACAGGGTCCCAGATCCAAAACAGTGAACCGGCTCTAGGCACAACACTGGTGTTTGTTTTGGTGAAAATGTAAAGCTCATTATCTGGCAATATGGATATGTGTATGTACACACAGATATATGCATACACATGGAATCATTCCTGATTATCTGGCAATATGGACATGTGTATGTACACACAGATATATGCATACACATGGAATCATTCCTGATTATCTGGCAATATGGACATGTGTATGTACACACAGATATATGCATACACATGGAATCATTCCTGATTATCTGGCAATATGGATATGTGTATGTACACACAGATATATGCATACACATGGAATCATTCCTGATTATCTGGCAATATGGACATGTGTATGTACACACAGATATATGCATACACATGGAATCATTCCTGATTATCTGGCAATATGGACATGTGTATGTACACACAGATATATGCATACACATGGAATCATTCCTGATTATCTGGCAATATGGACATGTGTATGTACACACAGATATATGCATACACATGGAATCATTCCTGATTATCTGGCAATATGGATAATCCTTTTGTGCATACTAAGTAGCAACAATGAAATCTAGGATGTTGATCTAGAACAGAACATGAGATATAACACAAAAGCCATTGTAAAATTGATCGTGTGTGCGTGTGAGTTCTTTGAAAAGTTTTATAGTGCTTTTGTAATGAAAAGCACATATTTTAAAATTGTTCACCTAAATGAATTGTGTACATAATCAGTAATCAAGTTTCGTAAACTAACTTTCCCCAAAAGCTAATCTCTAAAATGTAAGATTATGCCAAAACCCACAACTTAAATATTTTCTGTTGTATGGATAAAGATTTTTTTTTTTTTTCCGAGACAGGGTCTCTCTGTGTAGCCCTGGCTGTCCTGGAACTCACTTTGTAGACCAGGCTGGCCTTGAACTCAGAAATCCGCCTGCCTCTGCCTCCCGAGTGCTGGGATTAAAGGTGTGCACCACCATGCCCAGCTTTCTTTTTTTTTTGGATAAAGATATTTGAAGACTTCAAATAGAGCTTGATCTATGTTTCCATAGTAAATTAACCCATACAATGTCTCTAAAGAATATATACATACATATATATATACAGACATATATATGTACATACACATATATGTATGTATGTATGTATATATATATATATGTGTGTGTGTGTGTGTGTTTTTTTTAAAATAAATATTTCATATGTCCCAAATGCATAGAAGTAGTTAACTACTGTAGCATTTTCTAAGTTTTCTGACCCTGCCTCCGTGATCCTGGTTTTCTATATCAGAGTTGTGTCTAGAACCAGTTTATGATTTTGCTCTGGCATCATGCCCTGGGGAGGCCTGAGGAGCTGAAATGTGAGATATATATATATATATATATACACACACATATATATATACATATATATAAGATATATGTAGATTTTATATATATAGAGAGATTTATATAAGATTTTATATGTATATAAAAAAATCTATGGAGAGATAGAGGGAGAGGGAGCAAACTCTTTCTTGGTCTCCTTATGCCCTTTGTGCCGACCCCCAGGGATATAGGCAGTCCACACACCTGTGGTCTCCACCCAGCACCACACTGACTCTTCCATTCTTCTGGACCTCTGCCACCACACCAGCCAGCTCTTCATTGGCTTTCCCCACAGACCGTGGGTTCTTCACAATTTGAAAGGAGCTGTCATTAGGGACATCAACAAAGGCCAGGTCCCCGTGGTCTCTCACGTCATACTCTGCCATTAAAAGTTTAACGTTACTAGACAGAAACAGGTTACAAGCCAGCCCTCTAGCCGCTACGTGCATGCCACATAACAGGCCCTCCCTATTTCCCGAGTCAATCCATGGACAAGGATGCTGAAGGAAGCTAATGGTAATTGTGATCTTGATCCAGTAGTGAACAAGTGGGTGTGTATAGGTGTGTATAGATGTATATAGGTGTGTTTGTGTGCACTCAAGTGTTAAGTGCTTTTTATATTTCTGTCATAAGCATTTTTGGTTTAAAAATTAATATTTCATATATCCCCCCCAGAAATACATCAGAAGCAGCTAACATCAGTAGTGAAGTGCTATAGCATTTTGTAAGTCTTCTGATCCTGGTCTTCATTACCCATGCTGTCACCTGCTGAAGCCTTCAGTGTCTTCTTGACTCACCCACATTGTGTGCTGAAAATGTCTGTGTTTAGCCCTAAACCTCCCAATGCAGAGAGTCTAGGAAATGCACACTTCTTCACATTTAAAACCAAACAAAATAAAACAAACAAAAAAAAAATGGCAAACAATCCAAAGTTCCTAGGAATCTGACTGTGCGTTCTGTCACAAGCTCTGACATGACTTTCTAGATTGGAGACTGTCCTGTAGCACTTGGATGTAGGGTCTGTTCAGGGCTTCAAATTAGCCATTGTTGAAGTATTTATTATATCCCTGTGCACTCGAAACTTAGCCACAGATTAAAGAACTTTCATCTGATATAATATGTAACAAGTTTATTCTATTTAACCCAGGATAAGGCCACTCACTCAGGCTTTCTGTTCTCCAATGAGTGGCCTTCCTCCCTTCTCCTCCCTCCTGCTTTCCTCTCCTTTCTCTTTCCTTCTTTCTCCCTTCCTCCTTTCACACTCCCTCCTGCCCTAGCTCCATCCTCTTTCCTTTCTCGCTTTATGAAGTGACGCTTATCCATTAAAACTCAATCATTTGAAATGTGTAGGCCAGGAAACGTGGGAAGCACGTATGATCTTGGGACCCCCATCATACACTTCTGTTCCACCATCAGCAGCTGCCTGCCTCAACTCCCAACAACTATTTATTGCTCTCTTTAGCTGTGTTTCTGTCTTCCTAGAACCTGACATCAACTGTAGTTGCTCATTGGTGCCAAGCCTCTCACTTAGCATGCTGTTGCTGAGACCCATCAGTGGCCTTGTCTGAGCTGAGTCTGAGCCTTTCCATGGCTGAATACTACATCATTTCCTGGGTCCACCACTCTTTACCCATAAACCAGTTGGCTACTTTATTACTTCATTTTTTTATTTTTATAAATATTGCTGTTACTCATGTACAGGTCTTGTATGTTGATGAAACTGTGACCCTGCTTCCTAAATTGGCTGTCCATTTTGATCTCACTGGAAAATGTATGCATTCTAGCTGTGGTACCTCAGCAACACTTCACTGCATGCATGTGCACATGTGTGCACACTAGATGCTGCTCCTATTACAGTTAGCATTGCTGTTCTCCTTTATTCGCACAAGCCAGGGATCTTCTTGCAATAGTAAGGTGTATTTCTTGCAGCTATTGTTTTTCATTTCTCATTTCCCCAACTCCCCTACCAGCCACCCAACCCTCTTTCTTATATCATACATCCTTTTGTACAGTCGTTTGTCCAGAAAGGCCAAACAGCCAAGTAAGGAAGTGAGGCTATTCCTTCTGTAGTGTCTCCTGGGCATCCTTCCCAGACCCTGTTTCTTCAGCGTGGATCTGTTGGTTTAGCAAATCCCTCAGAAGCCCGTCCTTCCTTCAGAGTGAGAGGGACATTATCTGATCACCTTTCAGTTTTAAAGTTACCTGTTTCTTTAAGTTTTTCCAGCAGACCAGCTTTCCTCAGTGCTGCAGGGCCTTTCTCTACCCCTCCTCGAGGCTGAAGAACAGAAAAAACACAGTATTCAGTCATGATTGTGACTAGCCAATGCCCACAAGAAAACTTACTCCTCAGTCAATTGAACTATTAACATTCAGTGTTTAAGCTTTCGTGGGTCCAACACCCTTATACATTTTCCCTTCTAATCTTTGCAGTAAGGTGGAGTGAATTGTACCTATGCCAGGAAGAGAGAAGATCCACAAAGTCATTTTCATCCTGGCAAATAGCAGACCAAGTAGCAGAAGGAGCTCCGTCACTTGGTCTTGGAATACCAGGCCATGCTTGCCTCTTCCAGCACACTCTGCTGTCCTCAGAATAAACACTTATTCCATGCAAACCCACTAAACATGGACAGCAGGTCGCAGCCTATGTACACGGGTGGTTGTTTCAACGCTGATACAAAAACAGGATGCTTCTAATTGGATCCAGAACAGGGAGTGCCATGAAGGCTGGCGACAACAGATGATCTTTGGGCTGGGTCTTGCAACACTGGTAGATGGTCAGGAAAGGTGACAAACTGGTGAAGAAACTTTGCAACCTGGGGGAAAATCTAGGGCAAAGGGTTCTGCAGGGGAAAACTGTGACCTGAAGAAACCCACCTGCAGGTCCACACAGCAGGCACTTAGGGCTCTTGAGGAGAAACCAGACAACCAGGAAAATTGTCACCTCAAACCTTTGTGGACATCATAGTATTTAGGATTCCCACCCATTTAAACCTGACCTGAGAAATGCATCTTGCTGAGTCCACCTTCCCATTCAGAAAAATTCTTCCCCACCCGCCTTGGCCAATAGAAGTCTAAAGAAATAACTCCTCTCTCTCTCTTTCTGATCTTGATTTCTAACACTTTAAAATATCCCCCTCCCAAATAAGACACAGAAAGTGATTTTGGCCAGGAGATTGGTGACAAGAGTCATGTGTGTGTACCCTGAGGACTGGGCCCGTAACCCTAAACTAAGCAAATACTTCCTCTCGGGTTAAATGACAGATGATCTTCCCTAGTGTCTAGACAACTCTATGGTGTCAGATTTCTTCTGCCGGTCACCAGGTACCCTGAATATTCTGCCTGACAAGTTCTTCTCTTTGCAGCTCATAAATTGTTTTTAATCTCATTTTTCAATTGCTTTATATCATGTACATATATTCATGATGTTTAGCATAATGTCTGCATCCATGGAGATACTGGTAAAGTAAACTTAGCTTAACATAGCCATCACCTTAAACGTTTCTCATTTCTCTGTAATAAGGATATTTAAACTCTTTTCTGTTTTGGGGCTGAACAGTGCTTAAGTTTCTCCGTCTCTGTCTCTGTCTCTCTCTCTCTAAGTTTCTCTGTCTCTCTCTCTCTCTCTCTCTCTCTCTCTCTCTCTCTCTCTCTGTCTCTCTCTGTCTCTCTCTCTCTCTCTCTCTCTCTCTCTCTGTGTGTGTGTGTGTTTCTCTATGTGTATGCACAGTGTGTACAAACTAGAAAGAAGACAAACTTTAGGTATGATTCTACCAGACATAGTAATGCACTCCTTTGCTACCACCACTTGGGTGGCCGAGGCAGGAGGATTTCTGTGTGATTTAGGCTACCCCCATTATAGTGCTCTCTCTCTCTCTCTCTCTCTCTCTCTCTCTCTGTGTATGTACTGGTCAGCAGAGTGACCTGGTCAGAGGAGGAGAGACTAGGGACAGAAGGAAGAAGAAGGACAGAGGAAGCCACCCTGAGGAGAGATGGACCATGAACACATGGCCAGGAGAAACAGCGAGTATCTGGGCACACCACTGGGGAGGTAGCCAGGCCAGCAGTTAAATGAGGAGATTAGGGGTGACCCCCCAGTGATTGTCAAAGCCAAATAAACTAACCAAAGTCCGAGTCTCATTTATTTGTAAGCTGGCCAGGGGTAAGCTTAAAGTGGTTGTACTATTGTCAGGTTTCAGCCTCAACGTTTTACCTGTGGAGTTCTGCATGTTGCAGTGGAGGACTGACATATAGGGGATACCCCAAGTTAAAATTTAAAAAGACTCACTGGTCTTTCTCCTTCTCCTTCTCAGGCAGCAGAAGGAATCCTATAGACCTCTTAGTTGGCACTGTGTTCGCTGTGACTGTTGGTACGTTCATCAGTGGAATATGTAGGGTTTGTTTTATTTTGTTTTATTAATACATACCCAGGCTAGCCTCAGACTCACCACATACCCGAGGATCACCTCTACCAACCACAGCCTCGCCCCTCACGATGACATGTCTGGCATTCCATTTTATTTCTTTCATTAAACCTATGTCTTATGATTGCTCTATGCTCATTGCTTGGTTTCTTTGCCCACTTTGTAAATTTCTTTTTTTAGCATCCCTGACTATTTAACGTGTCATGCCCAGCCCCTTACTGGCCACAGGTAAAGATTTCCTCTAGAGCTGAGCACAAGCTTTGGAATAAAACAATCCTGCCTGGAAGCAAGCACACGGTGAAGAGTCCATGACTGAGTAAATGGGCAGAGTTCTCTACGCCTTGGCTAAGTCAACCACAAGATGAAAACAGTGCCTCTCACTTTGCAGTTAGTGTCCCGAAATGAGGTGAGGCAGAGAATGGGGTTGTTCTCAGACTCAAACTTTTGTCTTCCCTCTACTCTTCCTTTTGCCCGAGTGTCAAACTTCTACCACACTTAGGTAGGCCTAGGTAGGCCAACTATGTATATGTGTTGACAGTTTCACCCTCTGCCAAATGGCTTCCTACAGGAAAATATGCCGCTGTTCTTACAGGCTTGACACAATGAACTCCAGGCTCCTGCCCACAGCTAAGGGGAATCTCTGTCAGAGGAGCTTGCCTGAGACTGGGAGAGGGCAGCAGATGGCATTTGAAGACAGAGTCTCCTAAAAGGGCTTTGACCATGATGGTGGCCTCTGCTGATGCCCAGAGGCCAAAGTCTGTTTCCTTCCTGCTGTCCTCCTGGGTTCCCTCCCTCTTTTTTTTTTTTTAATTGTTGTTGTTGTTGTCATCATTTTCAAGTCTGTTTTATAAACCATTTCAAGGATAAATGAAGGGCTGGTGAGATGGCCCAGTGCCTGAATGTATATGAATCTTGAAGACATAAACACACACACACACACTTAAGAAGAAAAGTAAAAATTTTAAAACAAAAGAACAGGTAAGCATATTATGGATTTTTTTTTAAATGTTTGCTTCATTATGTGTGTGTGCATGTGGGGGTGGCTCATGGAGGCAGAACATGGTGCTGAGTTCTCTGGAACTTGAGCTATGGGCAACTGTGAGCCGTCTGGTGTGGGGGATGGGAACTGAACCCTTGTCTTCTCAAAGAGGAGCAAGTGCTCTTAACCACTGAGCCACTTATCCAGACCCATATTGTGATTTTTTGTTTGTTTGTTTGTTTTGGTTTTTCGAGACAGGGTTTCTCTGTATAGCCCTGGGTATCCTGGAACTCACTTTGTAGACCAGGCTGGCCTCGAACTCAGAGATCCACCTGCCTCTGCCTCCCGAGTGCTAGGATTAAAGGCGTGCGCCACCACGCCCGGCCATATTGTGGTTTTAAAGGCATCATGAATCAACAAAATACCCCCATATTCTAGTGTTCTGGGAGAGCTCTGTGGAGATTTTTCCATAGAAGGTGAAATGCTATTACTGATACCAAATACAGTCTGGGTCTCCAACCTTCCACAATTTGTATAGTGAAGAGGGTGTGTGTGTGGGGGGGGGCGGGGGGCAGATTATATCTTTAGGTTCCACAGTTTAAAAGGCTAAAGGCTGCCTGAGTCTAAAAGCCAAGAGAAAGACCCCACGTAAAACAAAAGGACCCAGGAGTCACACACCACCTTGCTTGGCTTGGATTCCCCCCGTCCTTTTTAAACACAGAGAGTTGGAGCCTAAGGCATCCTGCTATCTCATTCTAATTAGCAGCCTGAGCGTATCCACGCAGACGGGGAATGAGGAGCGCATTTAGGCAGTGCTGACATGCGTGAGTCACTTAGGCGGGCTAGGCAGAGATTTATGGATCCATTAGTCGTGCAGACCTGATGTATTGTTTTATTTGTTCTCCTTAAAGAGAGATGTAAACCCCCCACCTCCCCCCCCATCTCCCCCCCCCAACTAATACTCAAAATCATTAAGCTCAAAATACCATGAATTCTTCGCAAACTTGCAAAAGCTCTATTATTTAAGTTATCCAAATTAAAACAAGCCTAAAGGCTACCTACCACCACCCATTACATTTTTCTAAGCATGAATTACGTAACCAGACTAATGTGTTTTCTTACAATCTCTCACTCCATACTCAGAAAACATCAAAAGCACCAAGAGCCACCGTAACTATGAGAGAAACTGCAGCCCAGACACAGGTGATCTACATCCAGAGGGTTTTTCTTCAAGCTTTGTAGTGACTCTTTGTCTTGAAATGGACTTTGGCAGGATCCAAAAGTCGGCAAGCATACTATGCCACACAGTGGTGAAGAGACTTGAGCTCTAGCACCTGGAGCCCAGATGGTGCTGGGAAGCTTGTAGCCCCAAGGCAACGCCTGTTAAGTGTTAAGAATGTAACATTTCCAGCTTGCAGCTAGACCACGATGCCTGGCAAGTGTTAAAATGTAACACTTCCCAATAAATTCCAGTCATTCAAAGCCAAACTCACCTGTCCTTTTGAGAAAGGCGCTCCGATAATCTCTAAGGACTTTGGCTTGGAGCTCATGCTCTCTCTGGGTTCCAGCGGCTGCTGCTGCTGCATGTGCTCGGGCTGTCCAGCTCCTCTCCACCGGCCGTAACCCTAAAAGACAGAGGGCACATCTTTTTCCCCCCTTATAATCAGGTTGGATCTGTTTATCCAACAACTGGCTCCGCCCACCGAATGGAAGAATGACAGAGTCAACAGAACCTCCCCATCAGAGGAACTACCATTCTTCCCTCTGAGCATTATTCATCCGTCCAGTTCACACCCTTTTGAAAAAGCCAGCTGGATGACATTAATCTCTCCTCAGACAATTGACAATTATGTGTGATTTCATAACCTCATGTGAAGTGCTAGGCTTCCGGCCTGGGCACCTCAGGGCAGGGTGCTCACCTTTTCCAGGATTTAAGTCCACTGGGGACTTGCAAGGTGAGGCTAAAACAGCAAGTGGGGGGGGGGGGTGAGGGGGTGGGGGGGGTGTCTCTTACTTCCCTCCTGTTGAGCATCCTGAGTCAAGGCTTCAAGTTCTGGGGAAAGTGAGACACATTTCATGTGTCACCAGGTTACACTGTCTAGGAAAGCATGGGGCTGGTTTTTGTTTTATATTGTTGTTGTTGTTATTATTATTATTATTTACAGGAAGGCATCATTTATTTCCCTGACAACCCAAAGCAGTTCTATTTTTGAAATACAGTCTCCAGGAAAATCTCATTTTTGGAATCATGATATCCCAAGATAGGGAAAGCAAACTAGCTAATATGAGTTGTCTTTGTCGTGTGCCAAGTGCTATTCTAGTTAATGTTCTTTCGCTTCCTGTTTCCTCTTTAAACTAACTTCAGACTGAGAATCATTCTTATGCTGTTTTGCCCAGGAAGAGACTGCAGCTTGGTGAGGTTGCTAGTCACATACAGGTTGCAGAAGAATCGAAACGGAGCAATGGGCATTCTGCACCCGCCGAGCTGCCGCGATTCTAATCTACACACCAGCAGAGTGTCAGCAGGGCCCCCTGAGATCTAGGGCAGATGAGAGAGGCCAGCCGGTAACACCAAGCCCGATGACCCGAGTTTGACCCGAAGAACCCATTTGGTGCAAGGAAAGAGTCAACTCCTCCAAGTTGATCTCTGACCTCCACGTGGGTGATGTGGTCCGGTCCCTGTGTAAAGCCACCCCCAACACTAAAGAAATATTTTTAAAAGTATTAATTTAGAAGAAACACAACCAAGTATTCTCCCAGTTACAAAGTTACATGATTATAATTTTAAAAAGAAAACCCACATGTCAGAAGTAAATTTCTTTAACCTTGTGAGGACAAAAAGCACCCAGAATTTTAATACCTCAAGAAAGATTCTGTTCCCTCTACCATCAGTACATAGAATCGTTCAGTACAAAATAAACATTGACTTATTGATTGAATAAATGTATTGCATTTATTGAATGAATAAATCAAGAAGCCAAAGTCCCTCAGGACCATTTTGATACCTCCTTTTCAAATATATTTTTCATCTTACTATGTTTTTCTGATATACGGTTATAGATTTTTTTAAAAAATTGATTTATGTAAGATAGAATTTTCCTATATATTTGAAGCTAGCTAGGAATTTAAGTTTTACCTGCTCCCAGATCCCAAATGTGCACCTCTACATTTTTGTTTGCTTTTTGGAGACATGTTTTCTTTGTGTGGCTCTGGCTACCCTAGAACTAGCCCTATAGACCAGGCTAACCTTGAACTCACAGATAGCAATCTGTCACTGCCTCCTGAGTGCTGGGATTAAAGGTGTGTGATACCACCACCTGTCAATACCTCTACATTTTCTTCTATTTAATTTAAACTTTCTCTTTCTTTGGGCCTCTTGGTGCTGGCCCACAAATTCCAGCTATTTGAGAGGATGAGGCAGGGGGATTATAGGTTCAACACCTGCTGGGGTTATAGGGTTAGTTCAAAGGTCAACACAGAACCTGCCCCAAAGGTAAAAAGAAAAGAAGAAAAATGCCATTCAGGGGTAGATTGTTTTCCTGCCTGAAAGATGCTGGGCTTAAGTCTTGGATGCATGAAGAATTTGCTATTCACAGTGATTGCTGACTGTTGCGTCCATTTTTTTTTTTTTGTATTTTGTTTAAATCCTCCATTTCCCCTTTGTCTCTCCCAGTTTCCCCACCAGCACCAAATGGACAGACTCCCCACGTTACCACTGAGCTATCTCCATCAGATGCCAAGTTGCTGTTATAAACGATATGCTGCTCCATCTTCCAGTTTCCTCTATGCCCTGGGCTCATCACCTGTGGCTGCACCAATCCATGCAGCCTCATTGGTAGGGCTTCCGGAGGACGTTAGAGCTTCAGGAAAGGAACTGGTGCTCCTCTTTTTCAAAATCGCTTGACCTTACATTTACTTCTGTCGGGGTCTCGCAAATGTAGAGTGAGCCGGTGACTACGTTTTGAAAACAGTGCTACGGCCGTTACTAGCTTTATACATTCATTCATAGGTATTTGCTGTTAAACTTTATCACCAGGGCTTTTCCTGAAAGTCTTCCCTCGGGCAGTTTGAGGGTGACTTTTCATCATTGGCATCATTGGACTGACTGATCAAAACGCCCTGATTAAGTAAAACTCATGATTTCTTGACTATCTGTTTTTCTTGGGTCTTTATTGTTCTGGGTATCTCCATACACACGACGGTTCCATGTATGACACCGATTTACCCTCACAGTCAGTCCTATTAAAGTATCGCCTGCCTCCCTGCGTTCTCCTTCAGGCGACCATCCAGAACTCAGTGCACAAGTCCAGTTGTAGATGCAGTCATCTAATTCATCAAACATAAGTATCGTATTGTTTGCCTGTTCTGGGTCATTGAGGAATCAAAGGACAAGGAAATGCTTAACTAAGATCTGTGTTAGCCCAGCACCCTCAACCCAAAGTGGCACAACTCACGTACAGACAGGACTGTTGGCTAATACAGCCTGTTCATAAGAAAGCATAAGGAAGTCTGAACAATGCCTCACTTCCTAACAAAGTATAGTCTTGCCCTGCTGACAAAGCCTTCTGCTCTCTGACTTCCTTATTGAAGATGAGCTGGTCTCTCGTCGGCTACCACCCTCCGTGACCTTATGCAGACATATGTGTAAACTGTATTTCTTGCTTAATTAAAAAACCCTTTACTCTGTGTGATTGTGTGTGTGTCCGTGTTGGGAAACACATACCATGGCCCTGAGGAGGTTCTCCTTGCTGTATGGGTTCTGAGAGTCAGACTGGGGTGTCAGGCTTGGCAGCAAGCACCTTGGCCTAAGATTCTAGTCTTCACAAAGGACTGTCTTTTCAATCTCCAAAGCTGTGGCCTCAGAACATCTAAGGCACTGGTTCTTAACCTGTGGATCCCAATTCCTTTTGGGGCTGATAGATCCTTTCACAGCGGTTACCCTAAAACCATCAGAAAACACAGTTGTTTACAGTATGCTTTATAACTAGGAAAATTATAGTTATGCTGTAACAACAAAACAATTTGATGATTGGGGCCACTGCAACATAAGAACTGTATTAAAAGGTTGGAGAGTTAGGAAGCTTGAGACCCACTGCTCTGGAGGGGACGAGGTCATCGGCCTGAGTCTTGGCAGAGCCCACTTTTCCCAGCCCAAGTCTTTCCTTAGCGTAGAGAATGTATACTGCGCTTTAAAGGTTCAATTCCTAAGAACACAGACCTCAAATCCACCCAGCCTGCTCTGTACTACACACTGGGGATTTAAAACTTGTTGATATTTGAAGGCAGAGAAGCGCTCCTTGTATGGGTGTACAGGAGGCCTTTACCTAGCTCCAGTGTCTGGTATATTCCTGGCAATCTTTAGTGGTGTTTGACTTACAGGCACTCCGTTCTAACCCTCTGCCTTTCCTGCCTCTGCCACTGTGTTTCTGCTGTATCATCTTCTCTGGAGACATCACTCAGAATAATGCATTTTCAGGTAATGAAGAAAATGGATTTTTACAGTTCCATGATTAGAGGGTCTAAAAAGTAAAAATTCCTTGCAGCCTGCCTGTTTCTCTTTGATGCTCCAAACTGTGCCCCATATTTTTTATAGTATCTTTACCAGCCAGCTGACAGATAGGACCTTTTACAGATAAAACCCAGGATTTTTACCACCCTCATAGACAGCTGGAAAATGGTGGATAATTCTACTTGGTGCGTGGATTCCTGAAACTCAATACAGCTACGTTGGATGGCCCCTGAGACAGTGCTTATAGAGATGCTCAAATCTCATCGGCCTCTGGAAGGAACCCTCCTAGTCCTCTCCAGAACAGAGTGGGCAGCTACGGGAAGGCTCGCTCTAGACATCTGACTCACATTGGTTCATAACTATGTGTCTGCAGACTCCTCTTCCCCTTCTCTCCTGACTCACCCAGATGTGAAGCAAAGGTCACAGCAGGGTGGGTGCTACAAGAAACAGAACCTTGGGACTGGCAAGATGGCTCAGCAGGTAAGAGCACTGACTGCTCTTCCGAACGTCCTGAGTTTAAATCCCAGCAACGACATGGTGGCTCACAACCACCCGTAATGAGATCTGACACCCTTTTCTGGTGTGTCTGAAGACAGCTACAGTGTGCTTATATATAATAATAAATAAATCTTTGGGACAGAGCGAGCTAGTACTAAGAGAGCGAGCAGAGGTCCCAAATTCAATTCTCAACAACCGCATGAAGGCTCACAACCATGTATAGCTACAGTGTACTCATATACATAAAATAAAATAAAATAAAATAAAATAAAATAAAATAAAATAAAATAAAATAAAATAAATCTCTTAAAAAAAAAGAAACAGAACATGGAAGATCAGCACCACTGGTCTCTGTGAGCCAAGCTACACAGGGAGAGCCACTTATGACAGAGGGACCAAGGAGGGAGCTCTACCCACTTTGATGCCTGATGTCTGCAAAAGTGACTGCTCATGGCAGGAACCACAGTGTTGGTGTCAGGATACAAGACTTTCCTCCTTTTGGAAGTTCCAGCTGCAGGTCGTCAGTAGAGATCTGCAATAGAAGGAAGACATCAAAAGCACTCATGACTACATATGGAGATGCTCCGAACTGTTAGAAACAACAGGGGTACTTGGTGCCTTGCATACCTGAGTTGGGGACCACAGCCGTAAGACAGTTGTGTATGGCCTTTACGAGCAGCCGGATTTACTCCATCCTTAAATGTGGCCTGGAACATAGCATCAAAGATGTGGGGAAGAGCTGTGTCGACTGAGGTGGGGTGGCCTGACCAAGCCATACAAGCCACTTGAGGCTAGATCACGGAGAACATAATTTGGGTTTATTCTGTGCAGTTTCCATGTTCTCATGTCTGCCTTCCCCATACAAGATTTATGATTCTTATACATTAGTTTTGCCACCTTTAAAAGATTCAAGGGATTCTAAGAGCCTTCTGGAAATGAAAACTGATGTGTTCTGAGAGATTGAAAATCTGCAGAAAATCATGTTTCTACCCAAAGCAAGAGAGACAAACCATGTGTGTACGTGTGTCTATATGTGTGTGTGCACGCGCATGTGTGCTATTTTAACAATGTATTCTTTCTCTTTTCTTGGTCAATTAATTGATAAATGTACTAAATCTTACTTTTGGGAGAAAATTCAACACTTTTTGCTGAGGATTATTAGTGTATCTATATATCAGTTGATGTTTGATATAATTTTTTTAAAAGATTTATTTAATTTATTTTATGTGAGTACACTGTAGCTGTCTTTAGACCAGAAGAGGACATCAGATCCCATTACAGATGGTTGTGAGTCGCCATGTGGTTGCTGGGATTTGAACTCAGGATCTCTGGAAGAGCAGTCAGTGCTCTTAACTGCTAAGCCATCTCTCAAGCCCCATAAATTTTTTATAATTGTTAAAGGAAACTAAAAGTATGTTTTATTCATTCTGCTTTCCATATGAATATGTAAATGTATATTTAAAATGATGTTATTTTAAATAATTTAAATAATATAAATAGTATATTTAAACCCTTTATCCTCGTCTCTTTATCTCAGTTCCTTTTTAAAATCCCTTTGTCACCAGGCAGTGGTGGCGTACGCCTTTAATCCCAGCACTCGGGAGGCAGAGGCAGGCGGAATTCTGAGTTCGAGGCCAGCCTGGTCTACAAAGTGAGTTCCAGGACAGCCAGGGCTGGTGGAGGGAGCTGGTGAGGCACACATGTTCATGCTTGAAGTCACAGGAAGATAACAGAATCTTTCTTTTTTGTTCCACTTTAATTGTTTTTTTTTTTTTTTTTTTTTTTTTTTTTTTTTTTTTTTTTTTTTGAGACAGGGTCTCTCACTGAACCTGGGGCTGTGTGTTCTGGGCAGACTGGCTGTCCAGCGACCTCCTGGAATCCACCTTTCTCTACATACCCACTATACTGGAGTTACAGACACACAAGGCTATGGTCTTTCTCCTCCCATATTTGTGATTAACGCATACCCTTATGTGGGTGCCACAGATTTGAACTCAATCCCTCTTGCTCTCAAAGCAAGTACCTGACCCATTGGAGCCATCTCCCTAGCCTTCTTTTATGTTATTAAACATAATGGTACATACGGCATCACTATGCAGTAAACAGCTTGCTCAGGGCTCGCCCCTATGACTTTGGTATATATTCAACAGCCTTAATGCACGTTGCACAGAACTGTCTGTTCCTCGGGTCTCACTCAATCTGGCACAGTTGGCTCATTTTAGCTTTGGGTTTTGCCTTGTTTTCTGTCTTACGTGTACTTCGGACTTTTGAAGAATCTCTCAACAAAGGTGCCCCTGATGTTTTCTTTGATTAAACGCAGCTTTGGGCATGTTTTAAAGGACGCCAGGAAAGCAACTTGGTGACCTCGGTGGAGCTGGAGAGAAGTGTGAGGTGTTGATTAGCCCAGCTGCTGCTGGCTTCAGCTTCACTCATTGGCACCCAGTTGTAGCTTTCAGGGGTAGCCACCCCATATTCCTGTGTATAGTGATGCCTGCTGAGTTTTGCCTGTAGGCACTGTAGGGGCATAATGATATAAATATATGAGTTTAACCATCTAAGTTAATCTGTGCTATATATGGGATATATATTTGTCTATAGACATCACTTCTGACTTAGGGTACAATCAGGTGCCACAAATATGTCCTGAGATGTTGGCGTTGAGGTGCTGGAGGTGTTTGGAGGTAGAGATTGTTTCAGAAGTGTGAGTTTTTCCCAGAGAGATGTAAAAGGATGCCCTTCTTATAAATGAACATTGACCACAGACCAGAGAGTGAGTCCATCAACTCTAGCTTGTTCCATGGGTGAATTTTACTCAGAGATTCTTAAAGAGTGGTAAGTAACTGAGCAGATTCCCATCATTTCTTGACTGCAGTTCTTTGTTTCATCTATTGGCGGCAGGTAAGAAAGGAGCATAGAGCAAACAGAGACCAACTAAAGATTAGCCCTGCCAGAAAGGCCCCTTTACAGTAATCATCCTCGTGTCTGAGAGGAAGTGTTAAGTCCTAGTGGCCCTTACCCATCAGTTTGATGTACAGTTTTGTTCACATATATGCCTTGGCTATGGGCCAGGAGGGCTAATGTCATGCTGACTGACAGCTTCTAACCCAAAAGGATGGTGGTCATGTCAACTGCTGATCGCGATTCCCACACCTTCTAAATGTCTAACAGCCAGACTTTTTTTGCTACCAACTGTTTAATTGCTAATAAAGACAGAAAAATATAAATGTCAAATGAGAAATATTTGTACTAATTATTAATTGATTACTGTACTTATTGATGATCAGTATTTTTAGTCCTATGGCTTAGAATTTTTAAGTCTTATAGCGTACTGACCATCAGTTTTTGTTTTAGTTATTCATAGCCTATCATAAATGTAATATATTTATATGAAAACTTTTAATAAAAACTTTATTATTATTATTTATTATTATTTTCTTTATTTACATTTCAAATGTTATCCCTCTTTTGGTTTCCCCTCCAAAAACCCCCTATCCCCTCCCTCCTTCCCCTGCTCAACAACCCACCCACTCTTGCTTCCTGGCCATAGCATTCTCCTACACAGGGGCCTAGAGCCTTCACAGGACCAAGGACCTCTCCTCCCATTGATGACTTACAAGGCTGTCGTCTGCTACATATGCAGCTGGAGACATGGGTCCTTCCATGTGTATTCTTTGGTTGGTGGTTTAGACCCTGGGAGCTCTGGGGTTACTGGTTAGTTCATATTGTTCCTCCTCCTAAGGGGCTGCAAACCCATTCGGCTCCTTGGGTCCTTTCTCTAGCTTCTTCATTGGGGACCCTGTGCTCTGTCCAGTGATTGGCTGAGATCATCCACCTCTGTATTTGTCAGGTACTGGAAGAGCCTCTGAGGAGACAGATCAGGTTCCTGTCAGCAAGCATGTGTTGCCATCCACAAGTGTCTGGGTTTGGTGACTGTATATGGGATGGATCCCCAGATGAGGCAGTCTCTGGATGGCCTTTCCTTCAGTTTCTGCTCCACACTTTGTCCTTGTAACTCATCCCATGGGTATTTTGTTTCCTCTTCTAAGAAGGACTGAAGTATTCATACTTTGGTCTCCCTTCTTCTTAAGCTTCACATGCTCTGTGAATTGTATCTTGGGTATTCTGAGCTTCTAGGCTAATATCCACTTATCAGTGAGTAAATGCCATGTGTCTTCTTTTGTGATCAGGTTACCTTACTCAGGATGATATTTTCTAGTTCCATCCATTTGCCTAAGAATTTCATTAATTCATTGTTCTTAATAGCTGAGTAGTACTCCATTGTGTAAATGTACCACATTTCTGTATCCATTCCTCTGTTGAGGGACACCTGGGTTCTTTCCAGCTTCTGGCTATTATAAATATGGCTGCTATGAACATAGTGGAGTATGTGTCCTTATTATATGTTGGAGCATCTTCTGGGTATATGTCCAGGAGTGGGTCCTCAGATAGTACTATGTTCAATTTTCTGAGGGACCACCAAACTGATTTCCAGAGAGGTTGTACCAGCTTGCAGTCCCACCAATGGAAAAGTGTTCCTCTTTCTCCACAACCTCGACAGCTTCTGCTGTCACCTGAGTTTCTGATCTTAGCCATTCTGACTGGTGTGAGGTGGAATCTCAGGGTTGTTTTGATTTGCATCTATAGGGTTAATTGAAAGATTACCTTCTTGCTTTTTCTAGGGTTTCCTTGTGTTGGCATTTTCCATTATCCTTTGTATCCTCTGTGGAAAGATATTGTGTAAATTTGGTTTTATCATGCAATATCTTGGTTTCTCCATCTATGATAATTGAGAGTTTTGCTGGGTATAGTAGTCTGGGTTGGCATTTGTGTTCTCTTAGGGTCTGTATGAAATCTGCCCAGGATCTTCTAGCTTTCATAGTATCTAGTGAGAAGTCTGGTGTAATTCTGATAGGTCTGCCTTTGTATGTTACTTGAACTTTTCCTCTTACTGCTTTTAATATTCTTTCTTCGTTTACTGTGTTTGGTGTCTTGGTTATTATATGACAGAAGGCATTTCTTTTCTGGTCCAGTCTATTTGGAGTTCTGTAAGCTTCTTGTATGTTCATGGGCATCTCTTTCTTTAGGTTAGGGAAGTTTTCTTCTTTAATTTTGTTGAAGATTTTTACTGCTCTTTAAGTTGGGAATCTTCACTCTCTTCTATACCTATTATCCTTAGGTTTGGTCTTCTCATTATGTTCTGGAATTCCTGGATGTTTTGGGTTAGGATCTTTTTGCATTTTGCATTTTCTTTGACTATTGTGTCAATGTTTTCTGTGGTGTCTTCTGCACCTGAGATTCTCTCTTCCATCTCTTGTATTCTGTTAGTGACCTATGACTCCTGATTTCTTTCCTAGGTTTTCTATCTCCAGTGTTGTCTCCCTTTGTGATTTCTTTATTGTTTCTATTTCCATTATTAGATCTTGGATAGTTTTGTTCAGTTCTTTCACTTGTTTGGTTGTGTTTTCCTATAATTCTTTAAGGGACTTTTGTGATTCCTCTTTAAGGTCTTCTACCTGTGTTCTTTTGTATTTCTTTAAGGGAGTTATTTATGTCCTCCTTAAATTTTTCTATCATCATCATTAGATGTGATTTTAAATTAGAGTCTTGCTTTTCTGGTGTGTTGGGGTAACTAGGGTTCTCTGTGGTGGGAGAACTGGGTTCTGATGATGCCAAGTAGCCTTGGTTTCTGTTGCTTATACTCTTGCTCTTGCCTTTCACCATCTGGTTACCTCTGGTATTAGTGGTCTTGCTGTCTCTGACTGTGGCTTGTCCCTCCTGCAAGCCTGTGTGTCAGTACTTCTGGGAGACCAGTCCTCTCCTGAAGGGATTTGGGTATGGAGAGCTGTGGTACAATTTCAGCTCTAGGGTACAGAGAGAGATCAGAAGGATCTTGTCTCCAGGTGATCTTGGTTTCTGTGTCCTGATTGCTCTGTGAGGGTCCCTCTTGGGCCAGGAATTTGAAGAGAAGTGGTGGTCTTACCTGTGCTTGTAGGCATGCAGGCACTCCTGGGAGATCACCTCTCTCCTGGCAGTATTTGTGTATATAGTTCTGTGGCAGAGGATCATCTCTGGGTGAAGACAGAGACTGGAAGACTCCTGTCCCAGTCAGCCCCTCGGTTCCTGTGTCCTGAGGGTTCCTCTGAGCAGCAGTGGTGGTCCTACCTGCACTCACAGGTCTGTCCGCACTCCTGGGAGGCTCGCTCCCTCCAGGAACTATTTGGGTATCAGTAACTTTTATTCTCCTGTATTAATTGTCATCTCCAAGGCTTACTGCCTCAGTCTGCTAACCTGGACCTAGTCCTGGAAGCTTCTACTTCCATATAGTCTTATCTAGGCCTAGGATGTTTACAGCCTCTGAGATTTACTGCTGAATAAGCTCACTCTTTCTAGTTCTTTCTGAACTCTGTTGGCAGGTTCAATTCTGCTGCTCTGGTTCAAACCCTCCTCTAAGACAACTGATTCAATCTGACTTCTCTTGTGACCTCTGACTGAATTGCTCTGCTTGACCTCATACTAATTTTGTCAACCTGTTTTAATCTGCTGGCTCCTTCTCATTCTCTCCCTTGTTCTCTTTCTGCAACCTGTCTCTCTATAACTGTCCTAGTAAAACTACCTCCTCTTCATCCTCCTCCTCTTCCTTCTCCTTCTCTTCCTCCTCTCCCTCCTCCTCCTGATGCTGATGCTGCTCTGTTGTTCTTTCTTAAGTTGCCTCTCTTTCCTCTCTGTTCTCATGAGAGTTGAGCCTATCCTATTCCGTCAAATCTTTCTCCAATTCATCACTTTGCCACTCAATTGGACATCACTTACACACATGTGTGTGTCCTTCTACAAATTAACTTTACCTTCATTGTTTGAGATTAAAGGTGTGTACTAAGGATATGTTTGTGTTCCAGCCAGAGGGGTTAAAGGTGTGTGCTAAGGGGCTGAGCCACCCCACAACTAGAAACAGGGCTTTTCAGTATATAATAGTCTTGGGGTTCACAGTGTGACCAAATGACCTGCAACAAAAAGTTACTGTAATCATCATCTAATCCTTGTTAGTTTAGATTGTTAGCCTTTCAGTTGCTCAGGAAAAGCTTGTTGGAAAACTGGGAGTGCAAAAACATCACTTCCAGTCAAGCTTGGATATAATTCTAGCCATCTCAAGGGCTGATTGTAATACATATCAGTCAACGTTAGACAGCTTACGATTAATTAGCATTCAGTTATTCATAAGTAATAACATTATTGGTTCATGTAGCCCTGTGCTTTAGCAGGATGACAGACATCAGTGTTCTGCTAGGGAGACAGGGAAAGACTAAAGAACGCTTAAAATAACCTATGCTGTGTGGCATCTCTTCAGCAAGCTCTCGAACACATCACCCTTGTACCAGGCATCTGGACTCAGGTTCACCACTTCCAACTTTTCACATAGAACAAAAACAAGTCTGAAAATCTCTACAGCACTATGTGCAGGTAAGAGAGGGTCACATTTTGAGATGCTACGTTTATTTTTTCTCTTTTTATTTCCTCACACAGTCAGTACCAGAGGGAGGTGCCTGCTTAGAGAACTTGACATGTTTTTAAAATCTTTCCGGTGTCCATTTCCTCAAACTCTGGAGGGGGAATGGGTTTAGGGAGTATGTAGTTGAAGCTAATGAACTTGAATCCAGACCAAAAAAAATTTAAGTTCAGAAAAGGGAAAAGAAAATAATTTCTTTTCAAGAAAATAAAGCCTTACAAATTCCTCTCAGACATAGAGACCTCCAGGAGATAGGGCTTTGCAGCCTGGGATGGAGGTGGTTGGAGACTTGCTTCTTGGACAGCCAGTTCTCTCCCTCTTCCTAGCTTTCTCTGGAAAAATCCCAGAAACATGGCAGGGACAGTGCTTGAGCACAGATGAGTGGCAGAAAGATTTCTTCCCAGCACAGGTTGGCAACAGATGAAGACAACTGAGTCCACAGCAATTCTAGCATTGATCCTGACACCTCTATAGCAACCAGTGTGGACCAAGGGCAAGCTAGGGGATCACTCTCAATGACAGCTGGCCTGGAGCAAGCTTTGGATAGGAAATGGGGTGGCCAACAAGACCTACATGATTGAGAATCTTTCTTGGCAGGTAAGTTAGGAATGGCAAGGTAGAATTTTAGGAGGTTTTAATGAAATAAATCCTGGTTTTATAAATTTGATAGAGGTGAGCCGATGGTGGCATATACCTGTGTTTTAAAAAATAAAACAGTTTATTAAATTACCTTGATTTTACATACATGTAAGCAGAGCAATCAAGAAACACAGTCATCATTGTATTCTGGGGGATTCCGCTAAGTTTGAAGATTTACGAGGCAACTGGTGAAGCTCTCAGATGCTGTGTCTCTCAAATCAAAGCTGTCATCAAGGGTAGGGTACAGGAAATTCTTTCAGGAGAGATCACAAGGAGATGTGATGGAGGCCGTGCTACTGTGTGATGGATACATGTGGTGTAGATGTTTGGATAGTGCCTGTGTCGAGGTCAGAGGAGCACCTCGGATGCTGGTCACCAGGAGCCTTCTTCAGCAGTCTCTCATTGGCTAGGAGCTGCCATGTCATTTGGGCTGGCAGGCCCATGAGCTTCCTGAGATCCGCGTGCCTTTACCTTCTCTCACTTTCCATTTTGTCACCACTGGAGACGCACATGCAGATCACCAGCCTAGCTTTGTGCATGTGTTCTGAGAATCAGAACTCAGGTCTTTCCGGTTGTGAGCAAGCCCCCTGATGACTGAACCATCTTCCCTACTAGGAGTAACTGTTACAAACGGAAATGTGTCCCATAGGAGGGACTTTAAAGAGTCTTTTCTGTGCGGCTATGGAGATGATTCAGTGAGTGAGAGCTATTGCTTTGTGAGCATAAGGAACTGAATTCAGGACCAACCAAAAAAGCTAGGCATGGCCACAAGTGCCTGTTGCCCCAGCTCTGTGAAGCCAGCCTAGCCGAAGGAGTGAGCTCTGGGTTCAGTGAGAGATCCTGTCTCAAAGGCACAATCCCTGCCAGGCCTCCATCCACATAAGTGCTTGTACCTGTACACAGACACAGACACAGACACAGACACAGACACAGACACAGACACAGACACAGACACAGACACAGACACAGACACAGACACAGACACAGACACAGACACACACACACACAGACACAGACACAGACACAGACACAGACACAGACACAGACACAGACACACACACAGACACAGACACAGACACACACACAGACACACACACACACAGACACAGACACACACACAGACACAGACACACACACACACACACACAGAAACACACACACACACACAGACACACACATACACACACTGGAATACAGTTCTCAATCTTGGGGCAAGTCAAAGTTCTTTGTTAAATATCTTTATTAGCTATTACATATTTACTCATGAATACTGTATGCCAATATTGCAGAAGACCTGATAGGGAAAGAAAGGAGAAATCCTCTATGCTGTTCCTTCCACATTTGTATTTTTCAGGGAACATGTTAGAGTCTCACTTTTTTTGATTATTATTATATGTAAGTACACTATAGCTGTGTCTTCAGACACACCAGAAGAGGGTGTCAGATCTCATTACGGATGGTTGTGACCTGAGATTTGAACTCAGGACCTCCAGAAGAGCAGTCAGTGCTCTTACCTGCTGAGCCACCTCAGGGTCTCAATTCTTAAAGCGTCTTTAGTCAGCTGCAGGTTATTCTAGAGGTTGTATTCTACCTGCTCTATATCAGAGGGCTAATTTTTTTCTTTTGTCCTACTGAAAGCATTTGGTAGTTTATCAAGTAATACCAAAAGGAGTGTAAGTGTTAATGAGAACTTTCCAGCAAAATAAGACCGAGAGAGAGAGAGAGAGAGAGAGAGAGAGAGAGAGAGAGAGAGAGAGAGAGAGGGAGAGAGAGAGAGAGAGAGAGAGAGAGAGAGAGAGAGAGAGAGAGAGAGAGAGAGAGAGAATATGTGTGCACATACATACGTACATGGAAATATATTTATTATCAAGATTGGATCATGAGATCAGAAACTGAGTGGACCAGTGGTCATCCAACTACAAACTGGGAAACCCAACATAGTTCTCAGCCAAACTCAAAATCGGAGGAAGATGGAAGTGATAATTTAAGCCCTCGTCCAAAGATTCGTCCTGAGAATCAGAAACCCCAAAGTCCAAGGGCAGAGAAGATAGTCACGAGAAGAAACTTGACATTCCCCCTTCTTTTCATGTCTACTTGACCACAAAGGACTGAATGATGCCCACCCACCTTGGTGAGGTCTTTTTTCACCCACTCCCAGGTCGTTCTCTTCCTTAAACATTCCACTGGCTTTACCAGTCAAGTTGACACATGACTTACCCATCACTATAGGTAAACAGCGTTTTTTGCTCATCTTGAAAAACATTAACAAATGTGATCACAATCTCTGGTGTTTGATTACTGTTTGTGATATTAAAATGTTCTTCAAATGATGGGTATCATTTGATATCCAATTATTGTTTTTCTAAACTCAAAAATACTGGTTTACTCTCCTACACCTGATTTTAACTGATCAACACAGATTGATAGACTTATTTTTAGTTCAGCTATATTTTACAGGATAGTTTGAACATGTCTTGTCCCGATCTGTTGTAGGTACACATATAACCATGAAAGGTACAAGTTGATCCTTAGAAAGTCATCAAAATCAAATCTGTAATAGTCCCACACTTTCATTGAGAAAACCGAGTACAAGATCTGCAAAGTGAAAAATGTTAAGCCCACCGTTTGGCTGATTTTATGGTATTTGGCTGGACTGTCCTTTCATAAAAACATTTCATATCTATGTCTATTGTTAGATGGATAATCGGTGATACAGCTCTCTGTATTTTGGCTGTTTAATGCAGTCATGGTTTATGACAATAAGCTGAAACTACCCTTGGACTCTTGATTCAATGGAGACTGCTGTCCCTGGATAATTTCTCAGTATCATGAAACTGGTTTGTGTGTATGGAGTTAAGAAACAGCCACGTAGGAACTTTATCCACATCCCATGTGAGACTCTTACTGAGGTCATATGTACACTGCAGGCTTTGGGGACTCTTCAATTTTTCTTTCCTGGACAGTGAATGCTATAGACCTACTTGTTCTTTTGGCTGCATTTTCCAGGAAACTCAAAGTCTGTATTGATTTTCTCCTGCAGCCAATTATAATCAGACAACATGGCTTGTGTATTTGTCAAACTGGCTTGTGGGGGTGTGTGTGTTTGTGTGTGTGCTTATGTGTGTAAAGTGTGTTACATGTGTGTACATTTTTAGTTTGAGTTTTAAATTGTTTCTGGTTGTATTATATTTACATTTGTTCCAAGTTAGCCCCACATTCTTCTTACCCTAAAATCATGGGGGGAAAAATGAACAAATAATAAATTTTAAGTGCTTAAAAGATACTTTTTATCTTGAGATACTATAAACTAATTAGCTTTCATCTGTTGAAAAAGACAACTTTCCAGGGGAGAGAGTTGGGGAAAGCAGCTAACACCTCAAGTATGAACCAAATGGATGAAACAGTTAACTACTGTGAAAGACAGAGAAGTGGTTTTTCCAAGTGGGTGGGCCCTTCTAAAGACAGTGACTGGAGATATTTATCATAATGATCAGTTTGCTCCAGATTATTTCTGGATGATTTATTAGCTTCCTTATAATTTTTCCTAGATTTAAGAGTATCCACCAGCTAAGACTTCATTGGGCTCTATCTTCTAAGCGTGGCATCTCAGAGTTGCAAACATTTCACCAAGAGGGCATTAGGAAGCAAGATTCTGAATGTTGTGTATTATATAATGTCCATGAATTTGGCTGCCAAGCTATGAACAGCAGGGAAGGCTGTTGGAGAAGACATTCTGATTTTTATGTTTAAAAACAATTATGTGCAAATGCAACCTAATAATTTGTATTGGCTGAAAATGGCAGGTTAGCAAATCATTCATTTTTTTCATACAGTGGATTCATATTGTGATCTTAATCTTAATGGGGCTATGTGCTGAGAGAATGCTTAGAAAAAAATTATGAATAAATGTTTGCAAAAGATGCTGGAAAATATAAAGTTTGATGATAAAACAGCAATATCTAGGAGTTCAAGTGTGCATTCGTTGAGGTGCTGTGCTCTCGGCCTGTTAAAGCCTGGGCTCCCACCTCTCACTTGCTCGTCTCTTTAATGAATATTATTGAGAGCATGATTTGCAACATGACCATCTGCTCTGTTTTCAGTGTGAGAACAACAGACTTTAAAGGCAGTATCTTGTAAGACAAAACTTCCAAAGAATGTGTGATCTACGAATCTAACATTAATGATCTACGAATACATCATTTAAAAAACCAACTTCCCGTATCAAAAGATGGCCTAGTCGGCCATCACTGGAAAGAGAGGCCCATTGGACATGCAAACTTTATATGCCCCAGTATAGGGGAACGCCAGGGCCAAAAAGTGAGAATGGGTGGGTAGGGGAGTGGGGAGCAGGGTATGGGGGACTTTTGGGATAGCATTGGAAATGTAATTGAGGAAAATACGTAATAAAAAATATTTAAAAAAAAACAACTTCCCACTCAAATATCTATGGATATGAAATGTTCCTCAGAAGGCTCGTGTATTTAGAGCTTGGTCTGTAGAAGGCAGATGCAATCATTGGGAGGCAATTGGATCAGGAGACTCAGACTACTCAATGGATAATTCTATCCAATCTCAAGGCAGCCTATCACTGGCCGTTTCATAACATTGGGAAGTGGTGAGAACCAGAGAGTGTGGAATGGCTGACAGAAGTAGTTCACTGTGGACATGCCTTCAAAGTAGAGCACGTCCCACCCTGTCCTTTATCTGTCTTGGCTTGCTGACTGACATTAGATGGTCATCGTTTTCCCACTACGCCCTACTAGCATGAGGCTCTACCTCACTACCTCAAACCTAAGCTACACAAGCCAGCTGGCCACAGACAGGAACCCTCTCAGACAGTGAGCCAAGGAAATCTTCCTTTCCTTAAGTCACTGATGTCAGGCACAGAGATAGAAAACTGCCTATCATAGGGAATGCTTCTAAAAAGGCTGACTGGAGATATTTACCATAATGATCAGTTTACTCCCGATTATGTTTGGATGATTTATTAGCTTCCGTATAAGTTCAATTTTTCTTTCACGTTGAATTTTAAACTTGTTCTGATTATTTTGTATTTATATTTTTATTTTCATTTATATTTAAATTTTGCCCAAAAGTAGCCTCAAGTTTTTCTTAGCTTCAACTCATGGAGGAAGAAAACTCCAAATAATAAATTTAAATAATATCTGTACATTGTATGATATTAACAATATCAATAACATTTATTCAATAATCTTTAAATTGGAATAATATTTTATTCTTATTAAAATATTTCTTCCTTTGTAAAATGTTGCATAAATTAAAGTGAGCACGTTGATTAATCACTACCCTAACTTCCAACAGCTGCACCACTTTCTACTACTATTTTATGCATTAGTGTAGTTTTCTTCATAAACAATTTTGTGTCTTGCCTTTTGTCTTATGATTGTTTTCTAAACGTTTCTTGTATTTGAAGTTCTGTAAAAGACAAACACTTGTACAAAGCTGCTGGTATTATGTTCTATAATATGATTGAACCTTTTCTGACACTGGCAATCCCACAAGCCTACTTTCAAACTCATGAGCCATGAGCCCTCTTTGGGTTGAATCTTTCCTGGATGAGGATATTCAACATCCCTCATCAAAGAAACAGAGGGAGACCATCCCAGAAAACCACAGCAGACATGGGATGTGATTGAGATCAGCAGAGGAGGAGCCCCATCCCAGCAGACACATCGTCACCACAGCTCCTTCATCTATGGCTCAGGGAATATGGTGGACACGGAGGCAGAAAGCCTGTAAGAGCCAGAAGACCAGCAATTCTTCTGTAAGTCTCTCCTAGAAATGGCTGCATAACAAAGACTGGGATGACGGCAACATTAGTGGTTAGTGTGGAAGGAGAAAGTTTTCAAAGTATTTCATCCCTAGACAGGCAACCATTGCCCACTCTGAGAAGGAAAATTAGTCTCTCCCACGAGTAAGCTCTCTTATTGGTTCTCCAATGCAGTGGTCATTCCTGAAACCACACACACTCAAGCAACAAAAACCAACTCAACAAGTTGAATTTATATTTATTTGTTTATTTACATATATACATGTGTGTATGTGTAACAATAATAAAGAAAAGAGGCTATCAACTTGGGAGAGGGGCATGGGAGGGCTTTAAGGGAGGAGAGAGAGTGAAAAGAAATTAGTTTCAAGTAATAATATATTTAAAAATAATTGGGACTGGGTGAGATGGATCAGGGGGTAAGAGCACTGACTGCTCTTCCGAAAGTCCTGAGTTCAAATCCCAGCAACCACATGGTGGCTCATAACCACCTGTAATAACATCTGACGCCCTCTTCTGGTGTGTCTGAAGACAGCTACAGGGTACTTATGTATAATAATAATAAATAAATAAATCTTTGGACTGGAGCAAGCAGAGACTGAGAGCGCAGGGATTGAATGAATGGAGTTGACCAGAGGGAGCGGGGCTGACAGGAATGAGCAGAGCTCCTAAAAATTCAATTTCCAACAACCACATGAAGGTTCACAACCATCTGTACAGCTACAGTATACTCACATACATAAAATAAATAAACAAATCTTTAATAAAATAAATAATTAAATCATACATTGGTTTGAATAAGTAACTGTGTAAATACAGTTAGACTTTTCATTCTATTTCCCAAAACTACAAAGTCCAATACATAAAGAGATGACCTTGATATTAGATACAACAAAAGTTTGATTTAGGCATCCTCTTTATGTTTGTACCAAAAAAAAATAGTAACTTAAGCAATATTGAATAGATTAATTTTCTGAAAATTAATCTAATTCCGAGGTTAAAAGAATAAATATTTATTTGTGGATGAAAAACAACACATCTAGCAGTGATTATATAGCCCCTTTCCTAAGCATTTGGTATTTCCAGTATGTAAGTCAAAAGGCTCATGGGCTAGGTGTGATGGTGCACACCTTTAATCTCAGTGCTTGGGAAGCAGAGACATGAAGGGTTCTCTGAGTTTGAGACCAGCCTGATCTACATAGTAAGTTCTAGGCCAGCCAGGGCTCAGTACGATTTTATCTCAGGAGAGGAAGGAAGGGAGGAGGGAAAGAGAAAGGAAGAGGGAAGGGAGGAGGGAGGGAGGGAAAAAAGAAGGAAGGATTCAAATTATATTATCATTTTTGCCTGATATTTTTCTTACCCCAAAAACGGTTACTTAATTACTTTCTATATCTTTTTTGTGATGACAAAAAGGACCTGTGTAATTAAATATTATAAAATTGAAAGTTTGCAAACTACCATTCATAAGTGGTAATTTCTAAATCATTATAAAGTAAAAGTGACTTGTAGATACACTGTGAAGCTATGTCTCACTCATAAGGCCACAATGGGTAGCTTTATAAAATACGATTAACTTTTCTTCAATTTGCCATGGGATGCATAGAGCCCTTAAACCAACCTTCTGCTCCATGTAACTTGAATTCAGTAAACCATGTTTTCACGCACGCATCAACCCATTCTACAGGCATCTTGGACAACTGCTGTTCAATGACAGTAAATTGCCAGCCTAAAACAGGGGCTGCTTCCACAGGATCCAGAAATAGGGAGAGGATGAAGGTTTTGTTCAGTTACAAGAGTATCAAGTTCTGCCAGCTGAGTCTTCACCCATACGTAGCAATCTGCATGAGTAGAATATTAATCTCAGGACTCTGGTCATGATTGCTGGATTGAGGGCTTTATGATATAGTGCAAGGTCAGAATTTGAATGTGAGACACGTAACTTGTGAGACAGTTACATATAAAAAGTGGGGAGCCACAATAACCTGATTCTTGTGAAGGATATACTGGTTAACATGTCTAATCCAGTGCCTGCCTATGATAGATGCTCAATGAAACGATGACTGTTATATTAAAGTTCTCTCTCTCTCTCTCCTCTGTGTGCGTCTCTGTCTCTCTCTCTGTCTCTGTCTCTCTCTGTGTTTGTGTCTGTGTCTGTGTATGTGTTTGTGCTTGTTCGCAAGGCAAGGCAAGGCAGTGGCTCCATGCAGCTATTCCAGAGAGCAATGACTTGCAAAAACTGCTTCTCGTGTGAATCTGAAGCCTAGAGACTGTTCAGAGCAAAGATTTCTCTACTAGTTGTGAAATAAATGTGTCTCAAAGAAATTGTTAGCAGAGTGGCTGATTAGTAACAAAAAATTGATCTATCTCCACTCAGGGCAGCAATTGGAAGTTAAAAGACGCCACCCCAGAGCAGATTTTTCTCTCCTCTAGTTTTTTAAGAAGCACACAGAGATGGTGTTTTATTAAAAACCTCACAACTCTAACAACAACAAAAACCTAAAGTCCTTCTATTACTTAGTAAAGTAATTGGAGCACACAGGCTGGAGCCTATATCCAAACACCCTACTGAGTGAAGTGTCCTAGTACGCACTCTGGGAGCCACAAGCTTGCCGGTGTGAGTAGAAGAATGTCCTCCTTGTAAGACCAGAAGTGTTTATCTAAACCATATGCCACACCTCCCAGCTTCAAACTACAGGATCTGTAAGAATTGCCTATCTGTAAGAATTGCCAAGAGCAGTGTGCAATGCACTCATGCTTGAACTTCAACACTGGCCAAAATAAGTCTTCTGGGGACAGAGCCTGAGCGCAGCACATGTTTGAATTAAGCCGGTGTGTTGTAAACCCGTGCATGCATCAAAATTGTCGGATGACTGAAATACGCAACTGTGTTCTCACACCGAGCTTTTGGGCAGTGCAGGTGCTCTGAAAATATTTGCTGTGTAAATATTGCCACATCTTCATTTGACAAGAACAAACTTCTAGGACAAGGTTAATTTGATGGTGGCCACAGATGCTGTTGGTGGTCCAGGAGACCCCCCAAACTGCCACTTCAGCCGGAGGGGTCCCCCAAAGAACTTGCCTCACCTTCACCAGCTTCCAAAGCAGAATCTATGATTAAGAAATAGTCACCAAAGTGAGATTGGCTGACATTTTCCTCCAGGTTCATCCCCATGAAATACATGAAGGCAGGTAGTAGTCTCTCAAAAACTTCAGTAACGTCAATCACTCACAGGGAAAATCTCTCTCTTTCTCTTTCTCTCTCTCTCTCTCTCTCTCTCTCTCTTGTGTCTGTGTGTGTCTGTGTGTCTGTGTTTTCTCAATCAGGATCTCATGTAGCCTAGGCTAGCCTCAGGCTCACAGTTGGTTGAGGCTAGCTTTGGTTTTGAACTCCTGATTCTTCTGCATCTACCTCTAAAGTGCTGGGTTCACAGGCACATAACACCAGTCCTGGCTTTCATTGCTGCAACAAACAGCAGATGGTTCAAGGGTGGTGGTGTGTATCTGTGATTCAAGGTCATTCTCAGGCCCACAGTAAGATTGACACCAGCCTCGGACAGCTGAGACCCTGTCACCTGTGATATTGGTGGTGGTGGTGGTGATGATGATGATGGTGGTGGTGGTGGTGGTGATGATGATGAATGGGCCTCTACAAACACCAGCCTCCTCATCTCAGGGCCCCTATGCATGTGTTACTCTGAGCAGAATTGATTGCAGTTTAAAAAGTAAAGGTTAAGTCTGCCAGCTTCTCCTGGCTAGAGACCTCTTTTCAATATCTTTGTACCACTGGGGCTTGCCCAGGGTAGGTACACAGTGCTTGGTTGAAAGTTAACTGTTACTCAATTTTGAAAAATTATACAGTAAATATTAAGATATTAAATACTATGGTAAATAAATGGTGGTGGTCAGTTAATGGTTTCTTTCTTCTGCTTTAAATTCTGGCAAGACTCAAAGAGTCTGTTCTCATACCTTGGCAAGTGTAAATATATTATTTTTAAACTAAGCTTCATTTTATGATGTTTGGCTCATATAAACTAATACTTTTGCTATACTATTGTCAGATTTAGGCATGAAATGGAATATAATAAACAGGAACAATTACAGATAAGGTGGAACTGGAATAATCACAAAAGCAGTGAGAGTTTTCTTTTCCTTTCCTATATCAGATATGTCTCACATTCATATACAATTTGACTTAGCGACATCATCTTCTCAACTTTGCATTCGATTTATAATCCAGTAAAAGGTCTGTTGAAGGACTTTTGTTCCAAGGTACTTATTCAGAACAATACCGAATACCTACCTTCTCTCCTCTCCTGTTCTTGCCCCTCCTCTTCTCCCTCCCTGTCTCTCATGCTAGTCTTTTTTTTTTTTTTTTTTTTTTTTTAATCGCTTGGTGCAAAAAATGGCCTTCCACAACTTCCAAGTGCAGGACAGGTTCTCCGCTTTTTCTGTAGTCAGGACCCTATGGATGGACATATAGAGTATCCCCGATTTGTCTGTATGATAAAGACAGAAATAAATGTAACCCCAGTATAGCTTTAAACCAGTGTTTCTCAAGACATCTGTGTACGTGTAATAGCTTCCCTCCTTCCAGCAGGAGCTTCCAAACAATCCATGTTCGTCATCTAGCAGATGTAGCAACTGGAGGAACTTAAGCTTGCTCTCTCTCTCTCCCTCTTCCCCTTTTTACAGGAAATGGAAATGTCATTCCCTCTCTTGTCTCTCTCACATAGTTCATACAGAGATAAAACATGGGAAGAAACTGTGAAAACTGTTCAGTGCTGAACAAACACAAACTGGTATTGCTCTGTTAGCACTGTGCTCCTGTGTCCTGCATGTTAGTGCTGTGTGCTCCCGTGTCCTGCATGTTAGTGCTGTGTGCTCCCGTGTCCTGCATGTTAGTGCTGTGTGCTCCTGCCTCCTGTACTGCTGATGCTGTTTTTCAGTCCTGGCACTCAGCAATGCTCACTGAATGGAGCGCTAAGACTGTAACTCACCAGCGTTTCTCAGAGTTGGGCTTGTGGTCCACCTGTAACAAACTGCCTCATGTACCAGTTTAAAAGTCTTGCTATGCAATGACTCTTCTCTACCCAAGAAGACTTGATTCTGTGATTTCCCAAACTTCCCCAAAGGCTCTGGTGCAGGTGGAAATGGAGAATCACTGGATAGGGCTGGCATTGTAACTGCCCATCCTCATCCAGATCTTTAGTGAGAAGAGGTGCCGTTTCCTACTGGGCTAAAAGTCAAGCAAAGTGTAGTACAAGGAAGTGCAGTGCAAGGACTCGACTTGATCACATCACATGTTCCTTTGAGATTCATCTTTGAATGTCAGCTTTCCCAAACAGATGGCTCATTTCTTACCAATCAGTTCTCAAGAGACAATTCTACCTTCTCACTAAATCAGGGTTGTGTGTGTGTGGGTTTGTGTGTGTGTGAAAAATACTACCTGCCACAGTTGCTAACAGTCAAACTGAACCCGAGCTGTCCCTATGGAAGAGAGAAACTAGGCCAGCTCTTCCTGGGTGATGGAGACCATGAATAATGCATATAGAATGCACCTACTTCTCACGTGGGTCTTATTGTGATAATATTTCCAATTATGTTAAAGTATAAGAACTGTAGGGAAAAACAGAAGGGAGCATATCAAAATATTAATCATTGTGTGTTCAGCAACTTCTGTTTTCCCCAGTAGAGAAGGGTAGGTCCCCATCAAGGAACAATTAATAAAATATCCACTCCCAAGATCAGATAGTAAGACTCATTCACACAGAAAGTCCCTGCTTGGCCTGAAGCTGTGCTCATTTATATGAGTGTAGTATAAGCCTCAGCACTCCATCAATCATCACAAGTCTGTCATGAACTTGAGTGTGGGAAAAGACAAGGAGGCATGAACAAGCATGCTGGAATCTTTGACCCACTAGATGAAGTCAGAAACCCTGGCTGGCCCTAACGGTTATTAACTTCAGTTCTAGAATGTCATTTGCCAGGAACTTTGTTGGATCGGGCTATGGTTTACTGTCCTACACGGTGAAACTGCCCAGGGAAGTGCAAGGTGATTCTCTTGGGAAAGAAAAGCAAACAGATTTGGAACATCTAGTGCTGTTTGACTTTTCCACCTTTGACGCTGAGCGCAGAGGATCAGAGCCGAGAGGCATACGTGTTAGACCGTAACACTTCAGGAGTAGCCATTTGTGTAATATCTAGTATAAGGTGCCATGGGTGGCAGATTCCCTTCTCGTAGGGCAGGGAGTTCCTTGTGCTCTGCCTCCCCCAAGGCATCTAGATTTGCCCACAACACTGCTCTGCGTTGATGCTGACTGGGCAGTTATGACTGGTCTTTCCAGAAGCCTAACTGGGCACACACTTACTTTCAGTGCTGGTGAGGCTTGGACCTGACTTTTCACTATAGGGATGATGATGATAGCGAAGAGCGGAAGTGTCACAAAGCTCTGTCCATCCCGGAAGGGCCTAGTGAACCACGACAAATACGGTGGATCAGGAGATGTTGCCATCTCTCTTTAATCTCTTGACGATCCTCTCTGCTCTGGCCCTGGGCATACAGGTTACAAAGGTCTCTCCTGTCCTCCCACATGTCTAAAGGACAGTCCACCAGCACACTGGCTCCATCTCCTTTACAAGTGAGAGGAAAGCCCAAACCCCTTCCTATGGCATCCTCCAGGCTTCACAACCTCACTAGTCTGTGAGATTTGCTTTTAGCTTCTAATTATGAAACCAGCCAAGCAAATTTCTCAATTATCTAGCTTAGGGCACAGAGGTCTTGCTTTAAAGGCCGAAATGAGGGAGATTTATACTTTTAAATATCATTTTTAAGAGCACAACTCCTTTCTGCACAGCTCCTCTCTTGAGAGCAGTCCACTGCGTGGCCACCTTGGCAGCCAATCAAGGAAGACACGAGGAGCCTGGCTAAGGCCTGTGGGCAGAGGGCCAAAGCTCCTTCATGTTTTCAGCAGCCATCCTCATGCACGAAGCAAGTTACGGAACTCAAAACCCCTGGTGTATTTTTATCATTTTTCAGCAGAAGGGTGAGGATAAAGAAATGTGAAGGAAATACCAAGGGTGGGTCATAGTTAATTTATTACAAAGGAACCAAGGTCAGGAGTTTCATTCTTATCCTCACTCGCTAATTATAGTATTGTCGAGTCATTACCTTTTCAAAAGAACATTTAGGTCGCTTGGGCATATATCCAGAAGATGTCCCAACCAGTAAGAAGGACACATGCTCCACTATGTTCATAGCAGCCTTGTTTATAATAGCCAGAAGCTGGAAAGAACCCAGATGCCCCTCAACAGAGGAATGGATACAGAAAATGTGGTACATTTACACAATGGAATACTACTCAGCTATTAAAAAAATGAATTTATGAAATTCCTAGGCAAATGGTTGGACCTGGAGGGTATCATCCTGAGTGAAGTAACCCAATCACAAAGGAACTCGCACAATATGTACTCACTGATAAGTGGATATTAGCCCAGAAACTTAGGATACCCAAGATATAAGATACAACTTGCCAAACGCATGAAATTCAAGAAGAACGAAGACCAAAGTGTGGACACTTTACCCTTTCTTAGAAATGGGAACAAAACACCCATGGAAGGAGTTACAGAGACAAAATTTGGAGCTGTGACGAAAGGATGGACCATCTAGTGATTGCCATATGCAGGGATCCATCCCATAATCAGCTTCCAAATGCTGACACCATTGCATACACTAGCAAGATTTTGCTGAAAGGACCCAGATATAGCTGTCTCTTGTGAGACTATGCCGGGGCCTAGCAAACACAGAAGTGGATGCTCACAGTCAGCTATTGGATGGGTCACACGGCCCCCAATGGAGGAGCTAGAGAAATTACCCAAGGAGCTAAAGGGAACTGCAACCCTATAGGTGGAACAACATTATGAACTAACCAGTACCCCGGAGCTCTTGTCTTTAGCTGCATATGTATCAAAAGATGGCCTAGTCGGCCATCACTGCAAAGAGAGGCCCATTGGACTTGCAAACTTTATATGCCCCAGTACAGGGGAACGCCAGGGCCAAAAAGTGGGAGTGGGTGGGTAGGGATTGGGGGGTGGGTATGGGGGACCTTTGGGATAGCATTGAAAATGTAAACGAGGAAAATACCTAATTAAAAAAAAAAAAGAACATTTAGGTCGGAGTTCTTAGCATAGTCAAGCAGGAGAAAGGACTTACTAGAGTGATCGCAGGAAGCTCAGAGAAGTAGTAGGTGGACTGGAAAAGCAAGTTCCAGGGCACAAATGTCACTCATTCTGGGGTTTGCTAGGGAGGAGGCCACCACTGGCCACAGGGTAGCAGATGTGGCTGTTTACTTTGTTGCCAGGAAGTAGAACTGATCACATCAAAAGCCAAACATCCTGCTGTCACCAATACCATGCAAAGCAGAGTTGGGCAGAGCCTTCTGAAAACCCAAGAGTGTTTGGAAGAACCGAAGAAATAAATGCTACAGTCTGCTCGCATATCCACGGGGTCTGCATCTTCAGATGCAGAGGAAAAAATATTTGACAAAAATCTACACCTTTGTCTTTGACATTGTGCCTAAATACTGTGTGGTGAACCAACTACTGACACCACATTGTGCTCGGTACTTCAGGTAACCTCGAAGTGATGTACAGCAAGATTGATAACATGTACAAGTCCTATGTAAGCACCATGCCGTTTCATATAGAAGACTTGAGCATCTGCGGATTTCATGTACGTGGGGGACTTAGACCCCACCTCTCATGGGCACTAAAGGAACACTGTGTGCCCAAATTGCAAGAGACAGCCTAAGGATCCGTTTTTCTGGATTCCGTCATTCTGTGTCACCTACTCCCTAAACACAGTGAGTGAATGCAGAAAGGGCCATGTGAGGCAGCTCAGTGGAGTGCAATTTGCAGTCATAACAGAGCAGATGAGGTGGTAAACTGTCAAGGAGCGGTGGCCAGGATGTAAGCAACAGAGTGCAACCATAAACAAACAACAAATAAATGCATAATATGCTGTCCTTTGTGGAGGAAAGGGGGAAAACACATACAAAGCCAAGCACTAGTGGGAAGAAAAGAAAGGATGTGAGAGCTGCCTCTCTCTGTTAGGGCGCCGTGAGGTGCAGGAGGGATGAATGGAGGGTAGGCTTTCTGTCTGAATCCTGTTGCCAGGTCACTATCTACGAAATAATACAATTTAATTAAAATGTCATTAATTAATTAAATTTAATTTCATGCTGAAATGAAAGGCAAATAAAACAAATGAAGCAGGTTATGACCATAAAATTTTAGGGTAAGTCTAGATGAATTCCATATAACTTTAAAATCAAATATCGTCGTCATGCATTATAGATAAATGTGTGTGTGTGTGTGTGTGTGTGTGAGTGTGTGTGTGTGTATACCTTTATCATTTACTCCTTGCATTTTTGCCTAAAATATAAAGAAACTATATTTTAAAAGAAAACTATAAAGGGATCTGCAACCCTATAGGTGGAACAACATTATGAACTAACCAGTACCCCGGAGCTCTGGATTCTAGCTGCATATGTATCAAAAGATGGCCTAGTCGGCCATCACTGGAAAGAGAGGCCCATTGGACACACAAACTGTATATGCCCCAGTACAGGGGAACGCCAGGGCCAAAAAAAAAAAAAAAATGGGAATGAGTGGGTAGGGAAGTGGGGGGGAGGGTATGGGGGACTTCTGGGATAGCATTGGAAATGTAATTGAGGAAAATATGTTATGTAATAAAAATAAATTAAAAAAAATAAATAAAGGAAAAAAAACTATATCAAGGTCTAAGGAAATGGTACATCAGTGAAAGACTGGGCTCTGAAATTCTGATGACCTCAGTTTGCACCCCTAAAACCACACCAAAGACAGACATAATAACGGGCATTTCCATGATGCCAGGACTTCTGCACAGACATGAGAGTCAGAGATGGAAAGTTCCCCAGAGGCTTGTGGCTCAGCTACCCTGGAACATACGACAGTGAGACAGCAAAAGACCAATAGCCAAACAAAGTGGAAAGTAGGACTGGTATTCAAAGTTGTCTTCTGGCCTACATAGTTAGAATGTCCCAGGATTCACATGCACACATGTGCACATACTTACATGTATATACACACACATGTACACACGTGTGTGCCCATACATAGATGCATGCATGCACACAATAAAAACAGTTTTATTTTTCCTTAGAAGTCATGTCATGATAATGTATGCTGAAGATATTTGATTTTAAAACCATTTGAAGTCATGGCTGTGCTAATTGCCCTGACTTAATAATTATAGAAGATATTCATACATCAATACATAGCAGTATATCTCCCAAAATGTGTACAGCTGCTACTTATCAATTAATATAAAGCAAAGTTTAAAAAAAGATAAGATCAGTTTCTAATTACCTCTGTAAGAAAGATTTCAAAACAGAACTTAAAAAAAAAAGTATATGGTAGAGCTGGAAAGGCAACAAGAGTTAAAACTTTGTGTGGGAAGAGCAGGAAAAAAATGACAAAAATTATAGATTTTAAAAATGGGGAGGAACCCAGGATGAAATCAACTTGTGGAAACCATAGTAAGCTATACACAGATAGCAGGAAAGGTGGCAAAAATACAATAAAGACACATTTGAAGTGGAGAAGAGAAAGTAACAGACCTAGCAGAATAGCTTACATGCTCAAAGTCAGGATCTTCAACATGGAAAACAGTACAGAGCAAAAATACAAAGGGAGAAGTGGAGAAATCTCCCACAGTAAGCGCAAAGCGCAAAACACTATGTAATGACAAATGGGAGTTGGAAGTTATCAGTGTGAACTCATGTTTTTTTATGACACATATATGTATTCTTAGAGTTCTGTGCATCACATTTACAATCTCCTCTTTTAGAATTTGGGTTTTAGTCTTTTGCACTATGTCTCATGAAAAACATCTAGATCTTGTGCACCAAAAGGAGAAATCAAAATTTCATTGAGTTGCATAGAAAGAGATCAGGAACCTGCTTGAAGAGTAGCCCATTGAGCAAACACTCATATTCTGTGGCTGTAGTTCATTAAAACCCATTGAATTTATTTGTTTGTGCAGGTTTGTGTGCATGTAACTGCATGTGCATGTGTGTGCATGCTAGTGGAGGTCAGAGGTCATTCCCCTGGAGCCGTTTGACTTGTTTATTGAGGTAGAGTCCATCACTGGCTTGGTGCTCGTAGACTGTAGAATAGACTAGGTTGGGTAACTGGAATTGTAATTATATTATACTTCACCTGGTCTCCCCCATCCCAAAGAGGTATTGGGAATAGAATTCAAGAAGTTGTATTTGTGTGGCAAGCACTTTACAGACTGAATCATTTCTCTAGCTTCTGAAATTTATAGACTGTGAACTAAAAACCCTTAAGTCCATAGTGATAGCAACGAGAAGGAATGGTGTGGGGGTGGGGAAAGACCTCACCGTTCACTGTTTGAGGTCCTAAGTAAATAAACTAACACTTAGCTTTGGAGTATAGAGAACAGAGAAAGGTTTAACCCACTTTTGAGAAAGGCTGGACTTCAGGGCAACCCAAAGGGCCCAGTGGTGAACTGTCCCGAGTCAGCACCATCTTAACAACACTTCACACCTGGCTAAAATACAGACCACCAATGAACTTGTGAGGATACTTAATCAGTGACTACTGGGAAACAGGGCATCTGTGCGGGGGCCACCGTAAGCCCGGAGACTGGTTTCTGGTTGCAGTGAAGAGATCAACATGCCGCTCCACCCCAGTGGCCTCTCTTAGCATCTCTAGGTTGTCAAAGAGATCTCACCTGATACTGAAGTAACACGCACAAGGCAGAATGCATTCTAGCCTGAGGCATTTACATAGAATGGAGACTTTATATTCCATTTAAGAAATAAGCTTACCAATAGAAGAATGAAACAGATGACCTCAGAACTTGAGTTGTGATTATTTTCCTCATGGCGCACAATCTCCTAGGTAAGTCGGCGTCCCGGCTGGATCAGAGTCCTGGGGAAATAACCAGATGCAAAATATAGTCTCAAAATAGATTATGTTTCGAACAAGCCACATATACATGGTTTTTAAGACACTGAAAGGATGTTTTGAAATAAACTGGTTTATTATTATACTTAACCCCTTTAGAAAATTAGGGGAAGCCGGGCATGGTGGCACACGCCTTTAATCCCAGCACTTGGGAGGCAGAGGCAGGTAGATTTCTGAGTTCAAGGCCAGCCTGGTTTACAAAGTGAGTTCCAGGACAGCCAGGGCTATACAGAGAAACCTTGTCTCGAAAAAAACAAAAAAACAAAAAAGAAAGAAAATTAGGGGAAATACTGCTTTAGTTTCACAAGGAAAAAATGCTTTCATCTTAAAAAGAAATAACCAAAATATTAATGGTGAAATGTAATAATAACTAAAGTTTCCTTTAAAACAATGTATGACACATGCAAATTTTAGATATCTAGGACATAATTAGAAAAATATTTTTCCAGTGAGTTATTTTTTATAATAGAACACTGTATTCTTTACAGTGTATTGGAAAGCTTTCATATAGATGAGTGGTTGAGATAGAAACTAGTCAGGTAGGGCAGGGATCCCAGAGCAATAGTTCCAACTGAGAACGTCCTTGCTGGAGGCCAAGAATGTCAGGGCAGAGTTTTGGTTCCAGTTTCTCTGTCAAGTCCTAAATGAGCACCTCTGCCCGAGGCTGCGGATGACTACGTGACTGAAACTGAGCAGGGCACCTGGACACCTTGTGGTTGGGCCAACTGGACCGACCAGCTCACCTCCTTTCCCGAGCCTCTGTCTAGTTTCTACCACAAGTCCTTGAAGGAGCCCCCAGATCAGCTGCTCACTGGTATCTTACTTCTCCACCTTCTGTCCTCTCCCATCCCCTCTGATCGCTCTCCTTCTGAGATCCGCAAGCTTGGGATAGCTTTCGGCATTGTCAATTTTTCTGGAACCCTAGTTCCACAAGCAAAGCGCACCGAGATCGAAGAAAAACTCTGCCATTCTCAAAAACACCCCAGTATTTCCATATGGGTGTCTTTGGGGACTGTCCTTTGATCACCCTAAACTGTTGTTCTACCTAGCCGTGAGGAAACACTGTGCCACGGATGACAGAGTGATGTGTTTGTTTAACTAAGTGCTGTTGGAGTGTTATTATGCCTCCCCAGTGAGAAATCACTCCAAGCACTTAGAGATAAATAAAGGAAAAAAACTCTTCAATAATAGCCGCCACTAGCTCAGGCTTCTGTGTGGAAGAGAACCCACCTGAACAGAAATCCCTGTCAACTTAACGTAGCTTTGCAGTCCCAAGTTACACTTTGAGCAATTAAACATGATTTACGGAGACAGTAATTCCATGGCTCGGTTGTTTAGACAAACGGGGAGATTAATGATGCAGAAATTATCTCAGAGACTGACCTCGGCTGCCTTTCCCAGGGCAGCTGTCGGCCAGGGTCACCCTAGTCGCCTGGCAAAATGTAAGCTCTCCCTGATAAGGGAGGGCTTGATTAGTGGCTGTCAGCCAGGTTTGGGTTCTTTAAGCCGCCCAAGCCCAACAGAGACAAAGCTCCCGCAGCTGAATTGTACTTTTGTGTAACTTAGCATTTTTTAAGTGAGCTTATTGGTAAATCCTTCATAATAACACTTCATTATTTCCATTTCCCTCTTTAGTGTCACACACTGAGAAACTCGGAAGAGCAGAAAGGCACCTTCTCACAGTTTTGCAGGCAAAAAAAAAAAAAAAAAAAAAAAAAAAATCACTAGACTTGGCAGAAACTCTACCTTCTGCAGGTTGTGGAGACCATTCAATGCTTCTTCTCAGCTTCTGGGCTGTGCCAATGATTTGGGGGGGCTCCTTAGTTTATAGAAGCATCAATCACACCAATCACAGATGCCCCTGTACCAGCCATCCAGTCAGGGTTCTCTAGAGAAGCAACTTTTGGCGCGCGCATGCGCACCTGTGACTTATTAGAGCGGCTTTCAGACTGTGGTCCAGCTGGTCCAACAGTGGCTGCCCACAAAGGGGAAGTCCAAGAACCCAGTAATCCACAAGGCTGGATGTCTCAGGTGCTCTTCAGTGCATGTTGGAATTGCAAAGAAGTAGGCCCTCATAGCAGTGAAGAAATGAACTTGCCAGTGAGAGGGAGGGAAAGCAGACAAAGAGCAGAATCTTCCTTCCTTCTACCATGCCCCGTGTGACAGGCTGCCAGCAGAAGGTGTGGCCCAGGGTGAAGGTGGATCTTCTACACTCAAATGACCCAATCAAGAAAAACCCCTCACAAGTCTGCCCAGTTTCGTTAAGCTGACAACCAAGGACAGCTATCACATCTCCCTACCCTATTTGAGGGGACAGAATTTCCTATCATGCAGGTGACTCTGAACTCTCCATCTTTCTGTTTCCACCTACAATCTCTGGGGTTGCAGGCATGCTTGGCCACGCTCAGCTCAGCTCTCTTCCCACCCCACCCCCCTTCTAGAAACAGTACTGGATTGAAGCCCATCCAAATTACCTCATTTTAACTTAACTACACCCATAAAGACCCTGTCTCCAGTTAAGGCCACATTCTGCAGGCTGCGGTGGCCTGCGATTCTAGGATGCTAAGGCAGGATGAAAAGAGTTTAAGGTATCTTGGATTAGTTAGATAGTAAGACCTCGTCTCAAAACAAAACAAAATGGAGGATTGCACTCTCGAGTTCCTGGGAGCACAGCAGGACTTCAATGTACTCAAGCCGTGTCAGTGATGGAGAGAAAAGCCTGAAGCTGTGACCTCTGGAAGTCACTACCCAGAGGATGGTGTTGCATATGGGGCTCACTCCTGCTAGCTTATCACATTTCCTGAAATTGAAACACAGGTTGGGTGCTCTACTCCCAAGAAGAGCTAACAATACAATGTAGCTGGTGCTGGCCATGCTCGCACAAGCACAATGTAGCTGGCCTCCATGCACACAGGGAGCCAGGAGTGCAACCATTTCTTGCCTCTCACTGGAGCAACACATTTTTCTTTTGCCCTAAAATTCCAAGAATCCGCCAAAACTCATTCATTATATTGCACTACAAAAATACTTTCCCTATTTCTCTTGAGAGTGAGTTAGATTTCCTTAAGAAATGTCTTGATCTATCCCTTAGGACTGGGCTCCACAACTTTGCCCTTTGATTGGTAGTGGTTTTCTGTGATGGTCTCTGCCTGATGCAGTGGTGAGGTGGGGCATATGGGAGGTGTTGGTGGGAAGAAAGGGAAGGGGGACTGTTGTCATTGTATCATCTTATCAAGAATGAAATATTTTCTTTTGAAGAGAGAATTGTCTTGATTCTGAAAAGTGGCCTTTGCTCTCACCTCAACTCACAGCAGGTGATCTTCAGTCTTTTGTCTTTTTGTTTGAACAATGTTGATAATAAAAAAGAAGATAAAGTAATATTATCTAATGATTATGTCCCTCTAGTACCTGGATATGGAAACACAGTATATACATCTTCAAACTTTGTTATTAAAATGTACTGCACAAGAGGGCGCTAGATTAACATATAATAATAAGACAGCCCCACAAAAAGACCCATGCACACAAATTAACATTAGCCTACACTACCTTTGAGTCATTGTTTGTTTCACAGCTGAGAATTGGAAATATTTACTTGCTGAAGACATTCCTCATATAACTCAGTATGTTCACATCTGAGAACTGCAGTGTCTTTGAATAAATCCCCAACACACAAGTGATTTAGAAGCAAAGGCGTTTCCCTCACAGGTTGTGGGACTCCAACACTTCTCCAGCCTCTGAGGGTGGGCCAGTGACTTTCTGGCTCCTTAATGTATAGAAACACCAATCACACCAATGTGGCCTTCATCTTCACAGATGTGCCTGGGCTTGGTGAGGATTCTCTAGCGAGTCCTAGAACAATTGTGTGTGTGTGTGTGTGTGTGTGTGTGTGTGTGTGTGAGAGAGAGAGAGAGAGAGAGAGAGAGAGAGAGAGAGAGAGAGAGAGAGAGAGAGAGAGAGAGAGAGAGAGAGAATTATAGTTTATTTAGAGTTTATTTTGTATGGGTTTGTGCATGTTTGCATATATGCATGTGCTTGTGTGTATACATGCAAGTGGAGGCCAGAGGTCATCACACACACATACTACACTACACACTACATGCACATAAACACACACATGCCTGGCAAATACATGCCTATCACTCCATCTGAAATAGCAATGAGATCTTAAGTTATTAAGCCTTTTACTATCCATATAATGTGTGCTATTAAGCAATTAGAGGCAGCTGTCAAAATAAATTAAGTAAACTTTACCAGTGGTGCAGCATGCCCTTAAAAAGGTTATTCATCTCCATGGTGAATCAGTTTAAATCTGGACGAGAATTATGCGGAGTGCACACAGCATCTTGGAAGGCTTGCTCTTAACACTTCTTCCTGCAGAGATATTTATAGGTGCTTTGAGGAAGAAGAAACCAGCAAAAGTTTTAGGAATATGAACAAATGTATGGAAACATCCATGTATCATTCCAAATTTGCCTAGTTTAAGCATTTACAATACAAAGATTTGTGTTTATGTAGAGAAAGAAATTCTTAAGCTGTAAATAAAGCCCAAGAGGAAACTGGGCCACAGTGATAAATCCACTACTGTAGTCAAGTCGTCCACTGGATGATGAATTTATTTTTTATTTTTTAAATTCTAAATGTGTGTATAGTGGTGTGTGTGTGTGTGTTTGTATGGTGTGGTGTATATGTGTACACATGATGTGGTGTGTGTGTATCTTTGTATAGTGTGATGTGTATGTGTGTACATGATGTGGTGTGTGTGTATATGGTGTGGTATGTGTGTGGGTATGTTGTATGTGTGTTGTGGTGTATGTGTGTGTATAGTGTGGTGTGTGTGGTGTGGTGTGTATGTGTGTGCATGATGTGGGCTATGTGTTTGTATGGTGGTGTGTCTGTATGGTGTGGTATGTGTGTGGGTATGTTGTATGTGTGATGTGGTGTATGTTTGTATATGTGTGTGTAGTGTGGTGTGTGTGGTGTGGTGTATGTTTGTATATGTGTGTGTAGTGTGGTGTGTATGTGTGTTCATGATATGGTGTGTGTATGTTTGTCTGGTATGATATGTATGTGTGTGCATGAGGTGGTATGTATGTGTATGTGTGTGTGTGTGTGTGGTATATGAGGGGTGGTGTGTATATGGTACGATATGTGAGGGATAGTGTGTGTGTGTGTGTGTATGTGTGTGTGTGTGTGGTGTGGTGTGCATGTGGTATTTGTAGTGTGTGTATGGTATGATGTGTTGTATATGCGCACTTTGTGTATTGTATGTGTGTATGGTGTGGTATGCTGTGGTGTGGTATGTGTGCTCTGTGTGTGTATGGTGGGGTATGTGTCTGTCTGTCTGTCTGTCTGATGTGGTGTCTGTGTGTGTTGTGATGTATATATGTTTATGGTATGGTATGCGTGTATGGTGTGATGTGTGCATGTGTTTATGTGTGGTGTATGTGCATGCCACAGCATGCATGTAGATATCAGGTAGAAGGTTGTGGGGGTCAGTTCTCTCTGTCTTTCCTCCATGCAGTTCCTGGAGACTGAACTCAGGTCATCAGGTTTAGCAGCAAGAGCCTCTAACCAATGAGCTATCTTTCCAGCGCAATAACCAGGATTTTTGTATTTTTTTTTCTTTACTAACTCTTTTTCATTACACTGTGTGGATGCTGGACTAGGTGGATTTGGGTCTAAATCCCAAACCCTGAAGCCTAATTTTCTTACCTCTAAAGTAGGACTAATATTCCTACTTGGTATGTGGAAATTGCCATTTTAAATCAGATAATGTTTGCACTTTACACAGATCAAATAATAATATCCGCTGTGTTTTCAGGCTGTCTTGCTTTTGGCCTCTCTCAGCCTCCTTACATTCTGTTTTAATTGGTTTATTGAAATGTCGGCTGCCCGTCCTGTTGGATGATTTGTTGCTTTCACTCATCTCCTCTTGGTGCCTCCCTGGACCACCCCACTCATGCCCTACAGTTATTCTCACCAACCCTTGGGGGCTGCTCTGCGAGAGCCATGTAGAACAGTTAAATGCAGCGTGCACTTAGCGTTCGTAGGGTGTTCAAAGCCATACTCATTTTCTTGTGTTCATTTCAGCTCTGCGGAGGGTGCAATATCGTACTGTAACTTGTCGTATTAGGCAGAATTGTCTTGTTGTGTGTATGTGTCTGTGTAGAGGTGTTTTGCTGTATGGACGTCTGTGTACCGCTTGCATGCCTAGTGCCCTTGAAGGCCAGAAGAGAGCATTGGAGCCTCTGGAACTGGAGCTACAGTTGTAAGCTGAATGAAAGCACCGGGAATCATCCTCTGAAGGAGCAGCCAGTGCTCTGTAGCTGCAGAAGCAGTTTTTAATAAGCTATCCAGAGAATCTCCACCTCTTTTTGTTTTTTTGTTTGTTTGATTTATTTTTATGTGATCATTAGAGGTTCCATACATTTAGCTAACAATACTGTTCAGAAAAGTGGACCACACAGAGTCCTAATAGAGCAACCCTGTATTTAAGGTGTATTTGGGGGTCTGGAGAGATGGCTCAGTGGTTAAGAGCACAAATTGCTCCTCCAAAGGTCTTGAGTTCAACTCTGGGAATCCACAAGTCAGCACTTAACTGTCTGACACTATCTTCTGGTGTGCAGATGTACATACAAAGTACCCATATACGTAAAATACATAAATAAATCTTAAGGCTGCTCTCAAACTACATATTATGACTGTTTGGAAAATATGAATTTGACTACAGAAAAACTATTTTCTGTCCATTTTGAAACTATGTGTCTTTAACACTTCTGCAAGCAATCAAATCCAATTATATATATGTATATATATATATATATATATATATATATATATATGGCCTTGAACTCAGAAATCCGCCTGCCTCTGCCTCCCAAGTGCTGAGATTAAAGGCATGCACCACCACCGCCCGGCCAAATTCAATAATATTATTTTCTCAGAACGGATCTTTTTTTTTTTTAAGATTTATTTATTTATTTATTTATTTATTTATTAATTATATGTAAGTACACTATAGCTGTCTTCAGACACTCCAGAAGAGGGAGTCAGATCTTGTTAGAGATGGTTGTACGCCACCATGTGGTTGCTGGGATTTGAACTCAGGACCTTCAGAAGAGCAGTCAGTGCTCTTACCCGCTGAGCCATCTCTCCAGCTTCCCAGAACAGATTTTATAGTGTATTCTTTGTTAATTAAAAGCAGAATTCTAAACAGCAAGGAACAACTCACAGTCATTATTTTTTAACTATCTCCTTTCTCAGAGCTTCCTAAATAGAGCTGATAAACCAGTTTGTAGTCCTCTGAACTTAAAATTCTGCAGAAAATTCTGCTTCATCTACAAGGTGCCAAAAGCAGGAGCTTCATCAAGTGCAGGACTGGTCACCTTTGTTTCCGTACTGTGCTGATTCACAAGTCAAGTCCCCACTTCCTATTCACTCTCTCTCTGGACACCACGATACTGTCCTCTGGGATCCAATCCAGGCCTTGTGAGCACTGGGCAAGCACACCTCTGCTAACCTTTGTGCCTAACTCAGCCTTGAGCCTTTGCAAAGCTTGTAGAAAGCGTTCCTGATGAGAAAGATTGCTGACACAACCAGGAGGGATGCTACCGTCGACAGGGGCTCCTCTTGCTGTGTTAAATAATTTCCCATATCTTTGCCGTCCAGATCTGCCTTCTGCTGTGCAATTTCCATCACAATATAGCAGATTGGAGGTAATATTGGGTTTGCAGAGCACAGCGGGCTTGAGAACTACTGCAGTAGCAAAAAATCTCTGCTTCAGAAACCCCCTTCTGACCCTTTCGTTTTTCCTTTTAAACAAAACAAATATTACTGAACCTTATAGGGCCCCAAGCACTGCACAAGGTTCTTCTGTATGTTGCTAATTTAGTTCACACTTGGAACCTGCAAAGATCCAAAAACCACAACAGAACGAACTGTTCTGATACCATCAGAGACGGTAATTACTAGCTCAATCATTTCCATCTCTTAGGACAGTGACTACATGTTCCACTGAGCACCAAGTCTTGATTTAAAGCTATCCCCATCCACATCCAGGTTATAGTAGGATGGCATGGGTAATTTATCTATTTTTGCCTTGGTCGGGTCCAGACCAAATAAAAGCACAAATTAGTGATTTGAGGACACTGAACTGAAAGGGATGCTGTACAAAGGTGGGGACAGGGAGTTGAGAATCAATACAAATGGAGCAGCAGACAAAAGAAGGCAATGGTGCGTGGGAGGAGAGAGCTGTCATCTGTTCAGGACAAGCAGCAGGGTTGTGCTTAGCAGAGTTTCTCAGGCTGCTGTGCAGAGAGGGTCTCGGGACGGAAGATGACTTCTGTGGCAGGTGGATGAAGGCGATCTGCTGTGGACGGGCAAGACAATGACGAGTTGTCGGGTTGTGATGGTTCATATCCACAGTCAACTTGCTACGTCTAGAATCTGCTGTGACACCCACCTCAGGGCTGTCTCAGATGGTCTATTTTTTTTTTTTATACTGGTTTACAGGTTTTACTGAAGAGGGAAGGCTCACCCTGAACGTGGGTGGCATCGTGCTGATATCCTCACTGAATCAACAGGGATGGGGAGAAAATGTACTGAGCCCTCATCCTTCTCTGCTTCCTGACTGTGTGGAATGTGACAGCCACTTCATATCCCTGACAGCTTGCCGTGATGGACTACATGGCTGCAAAATGTGGGCCACAATGAATGCTGCCTTACTCTCTGTGTGTGTGTTCTAATTTTTTATTTATTTACACTCCAGTCATTGCCTCCCCTCCTAGTCCCCCTTACACAGTTCCTCATCTCATTCCTCCTCTCCCTTGCCTCTGAGAAGTTACTTTCTCTCCCACCAAGCCTCTCCCTTCCCTGGCGCCACAAGTCTCTCTTCTCCCACTGAGGCCAGACCAGGCAGTCCTCTGCTATATATGTGCCAGGGGCCTCTGACCAGCTTGTGTATGTTCCTGGTTGGTAGTTCAGTCTCTGGAAGCTCCCTGGGGTCTGGGATGGTTGAGATTGCTGGTGTTCCTATGGGGTCACCCTCCCCTTCAGCTTCTTTAACCCTTCTCCTAATTCAACCATGTGGTCCCCGACTTCAGTTCCATGATTGGGTGTAAGTATCTGCATCTTTCTCAGTCAGCTGGTGGTAGGGCCTCTCAGACGACAGCCACACTAGGTTCCTGTCTGTAAGCACATCATAGCTTCAGTAATAGTGTCAGGCCTTAGTGTCCCTCATGAGATGGACCCCAAGTTGGGCCTGCCACTGAACAGCCTTTTCTTCAGTCTCTTCTCCATTTTTGTCCCTGCCTGTGTTCTTTTAGACAGGAGCAATTCTGGATCAGAAATTTTGACTGTTGGTTGATAGCGCCATTCCTCTACTTGAGGCCCTGTCTATCTACTAGAGTTGGGCTCTTTGAGTTCCCTCTCTCCATCATTGGGCACTTTGGATAAGGCCATGCCCATTGAGTCCTGAGAGTCTCTTACCCACTGTGTCTCTGGTATTTTCTAGAGGGTCCCACCACCTACCATCCCCCCAAGGCTGCATATTTCCATTTATTCTCCTGGCCTTCTGGGCTTCTCTCATGACCCCCATACCTGGTCCCTTTTTCCCTTTTCCTTTCCCCCTCCTTTCTCCCACTCACGACTCTCCCTCCCTCTGCCTCCCATGACTGCTTTCTTCTCCCTCCCAAGTGGGATTGAGGCATCTTCACTTGGGTCCTTCAGCTTGTAGCTTTGTTGAGTCCTGTGGGTTACATACTGTATTCTGTACTTTTTGGCTAATATCCACTTATTGGGGAGTACACAGCATGCAAGTCCTTTTGTGTCTGGGTTACCTCACTCAAGATGATACTTTCTAGTTCCATCCATTTGCCTGCAAAACTCAGGATGCCCTTGTTTTTAATAGCTAAATGTTATTCCATTGTGTAAATGAACCACATTTTCTGTATCCATTCTTCGGTTGAGGGACATCTGGGCTGTTTTTAGCTTCTGGTTATTACAAATAAGGCTTCTATGAACATAGTGGAACACATGTCCTTGTGGTATGGTGGGGAATCTTTTGGGTACATGCCCAAGAGTGGTATAGCTGGGTCTTCATGTAGATCTATTTCCAATTTTTTGAGGAACCACCAGATTGATTTGCAGAGTGGTTGTACCTGTTTGCAATCTCACCAGCAATGGAGGAGTGTTCCTCTTTCTCTACATCCACAACAGCATGTGCTGTCACTTGAGTTTTTCAGGAAGATTTTGCTGACAGGACCCTAATATAGCTATCTCTTGTGAGGCTATGCCAGTGTCTGGCAAATACAGAAGTGGATGCTCACAGTCACCTATTGGATGGAACACAGGGCCCCCAATGAAGGAGCTAGAGAAAGTACCCAAGGAGCTAAAGGGTTCTGCAACCCTATAGGAGGAACAACAATATAAACTAACCAGTATCCCCCAGAGCTTGTGCCTCTAGTTGCATATGTAGCAGAGGATGCCCTAGTCAACCATTAATGGGAGAAGAAGCCTTTGGTCTTGCGAAGATCATATGCCCCAGTACAGGGGAATGCCAGGGCCAGGAAGCAGGAGTGGATGGGTTGGGGAGCAGGGTTGGGAAAGGGTAGAGGGGACCTTTGGGATAGCATTTGAAATGTAAATGAAGAAAATATCTAATAAAAAAGTGTCCATAGGTGTGTGGGTTTATTTCCAGGGCTTTGATTGTATTCCATTGATCCACCTATCTGTCTCTGTACTAACACCATGTGGTTTCTGTCACTATTGCTTTGTAGTACAGCTTGAGGTTAAAAAAAAAAAAAATGGTGATTCTCCCAGGACTTTTATTGTTGAGAGTTGTTTTTGATATCAGGGAATTTTTTGTTTGTCCATGTGAAGTTGAGAACTGCTCTTTCCATGTCTCTGAAGTGTGGTGTTGGAATTTTGATGGGAATTGCATTGAATATGTAGATTGCTATTGGTAACATGGCCATTTCCATGAGCATAGGATATCTTTCCATATTCTTAGGTCTTCTTCCGATTTCTTTCTTCGGGGATTTGAAGTTCTTGTCATACAAATCTTTCACTTGTTTGTTAAGAGTTACACTAATCTCCCAGGAGTGCTAACACACCTGACAGCACAGGTAAGACCACCACTTCTCTGAAGGACCCTCTCAGAGCCCTCAGGACACAGGAACAGTCAGGGACAGGATCCTTCCAGTTTCCATATGTGCCTGGAGCTGACCCTGTGCCACATCTCCCTGAACCCAAATCTTGCCAGGAGAGAGCTGGTCTCCCAGGAGTGCTGACACACCTAAGAACACAGATAAGGCCACCTCTTCTGCTCAAATACCTGGCCCAAGAGGGACCTGCCCCGAGTCCTCAAGACATAGGAATCAAGGAAGCAGCCAGGGACAGGACCCCTCCAGTTTCCATCTGTGCCTGGAGCTGTCCCTATGCCACAGTTCTCCATACCCAAATCCTGCCAGGAGAAAGCTGGTCTCGAGGAGTGCTGACACACAGACTCATGGAAGGGACAAGCTACAGCCAGAGACAGCAAGACCAGCTAAGATCAGAGATAACCAGATGGTAAGAGGCAAGGGCAAGAACATAAACAACAGAAACCAAGACTCCATAGCATCATCAGAACCCAGTTCTCCAACCACAGCGAATGCTGGATACCCAATGTTGATTCCTGACCTCCACATTTATGTGCAAACCTATATGTATATACATGTACATATACATATACATCATATACATATATACATATACATATACATATACATATACATATACATATACATATACATAACCAGGAACACACACACATCCCAAAAGTTATTTGGCCAAAGTGTCATTGAGTCATGGTTGAAAAATTCTGGTGTAGTCTGCATAGCTATGTTGGAGTGAGCACCACCTTTAAAAGATTAGACTGTTTTGCAGAGCCTGCTCCCTGTCCCTGATCCCAACATCATAGACCTGAGTACTTGGCCTTTTCTCTAGCCAAGCACTGGCTTTCCCAGTGGTCACTTTCTTATGCTCAGGACTCTGGCAGCCCATCATTCGCTTGGAAATCCTAAAGAGTTCTGCAGTTTTTTTCTTTTTTAAAAATCTTTAACTCATTTTTCTTCTTTTCTTATCTGCAAAAACCTGAATGAGACTTGTTTCTTTCCATTAAGTGTTAGGGGTTAGATTTAGGGTTGTTTTAATATTTATTTATTATTTATGTATTTATATATAATATTAAATGTAATGTCATTTATTATTGGGGTTTTTAACATTGAGAAGTGTTCCACAGTCATGAAAAGTTGATAACAGAGTGTTTTAATGAGCATTCTACACTAGGGAGTCTCTAAGGGAGTATTAATGGTGCTTTTAGAGCTATATTCTTGATTATTTCCATTGCCCTCATGTACAGTGAGCATCTTGATTTAATTCCAAGCTGAGAGTTGGTTTTACATCTACCGCAGATGCACCAATTGCTGATGGAACCATTAAGCAAAGCCCATTATGCCATTGCCACCTGGAGCCTTTAGCACTCACTGAGAGACGTGCAGAGCAGGGATCAGAGGACTGGAATCCAGCAGTGACCTCTGGCCCTACACAGAGGAGGGTGGAGACATTTTTGGTTCTATGGAATGACAGGAAGCCAAGATACAAGCAAATAATTCAAGGCATCTGACAAAGGATTCAAACTGTCTTTGTTTAATATTCACTTGTAAATATTTTCTTCTAGAAATGGTCTCCGTCTTGAAATCAAACGAAAACAGACTTTTTGAAGCAATGAAGATGAGCATCAGTAAAGTCCAGAGTTTCCTGTTTTGCCTTTTCATGTAGTAATCTGATAAGTTACTCAGACCTTTCCAGCTCTGGGTTTCTCTTCATTAAGGTAAGTCAGGTGGTGATGGATCTCTTGATAGACTATAACAAGGAGTAATGGCAAACGAACAAGCAACTTACCATGTCTAACACATACCGATTTATCAGCGATAGCCACTACTCACCACTTTTACTGCAAAGTCCATATCCCTAGAAAAATCCAAAATATGATAAGAAATACTAAGTAGAAGACTTAATTAAATAATATTGTTCTCTTAAGCTTTTCTTAGGGTCTGGAGAGATGGCTCAAAGTTAAGAAGACACTTTTGCAGAGGACAAAAGTTTGGTTCCCAGCACCCACACTGGGTATCTCACAAGCACTTCAGTTCCAGCGTGTGTGACACTCCCTATATTCATGTATACAAACCCAACACAGGCACACACCATACACAAAATTATGATTAAAAATAAATCTCAAAAATACTATCCTGGAGCACATCTTATTGCATGAAATAATGGAAGACACTCCCTTGTCTAATGCATTTTTGAAATATGACAGAAAGACAATCTGCTGATTTAATGCATTCTTCCCATCTAATTTAGCCAACTTGTCACTTGATATATACAAACTCGTCACTGTTGTGACAGGCGGAGATTATCTGAACGAGATCTAAAACAAACCACAAGTGTAAAGAGATGGCAGTAATTGGTTGTGTCTGCATTACAGGGAATGTCAGTAATGCTATGTGGCCATGTGACCTCTAATTTTAAGTTTACAGATTCACATGACATACTTAGGGACATAGACTTGTGTGCTATCCATAGTGCAAGGACTAGAAAGTTGTCTGTGCTTATCTTTGTGTTTTCAGCACACACATTTTCGACTAACAGGTATGGATTATTTATTATTCATTAAGGGACCAAGAAAAGCTCCAAATGTGAGAATATCTCCCTCCAAGACTCAAGAACATTGTGTAAGAGGAGACAGAAAGAGTGTAAGAGCCAGACAGTGGGGAGGGGAGCTATGAAACAATGTCTTCGGGACACAAAGTGTCAATTGTAAGCTGGATTCACAGAAGCCATGGCCACCTGCAGGAGCCTGTGCCTGTCAGCAGTGCATTATGGGACAGGAAGGGGTTCACCAGGCCACGCCCCTCCCTGAAGAGCTATTGGCAGTTATGGATGCTGTTGGAGGAGAGTCATTTTCTTCACTAGTGAAGCTACTGGTTATCCATGTTCCAGGAAATAAACTCCCACTCACAATCATGCAACTAACAACAATTAAACCCAGTAGGACACACACACACACACACACACACACACACACACACACACACACACACACACACAAAGAAAAGAAAAAGAAAAGAAAAGAAAAGTATGAGAATATCTTCTTGAGAAGAAAAGATTTAGCAAGAGATGAGGGGGCGGAGGGACCAAAGAAGGCAATAAATAGTAAATACAATCAAATTACACAGATGTTTGAAGTTATAAAAGGAAAATATGAAATAAATTTGTACTCCTCTTGTGGTTATGTTACTTATTGAATAAGAACTTCCTTAAATTCATGCGTTTCAGAGCAAAAAGCTAATAAGTCCTTTATAATTTCTCTTATTAAAAGTAAAGACACGATTGGATAGAATGAAAATGAATGTTCTATTTATGACATATACATACTGGTCTGAATATGACTAAGGACAATGTGTTGTCATGGTGACAATATTCAGTGTTGTTATGCACAAAGCCAATGGCAGTGTATTAGTGATTATTTGGAGAAATATTCAGTTCCTCTCTTTTTTATTCATGGGTCCTAGTAGCCGTTACTCCAGTTTGATGACAGTGAGTCAAGCTGGCTTGGGATTTAAACTGTGGGTCTGTGTGCTGTTGTTCTACAGTAGAACGGATGAGAGCTCAGTACCCCCTTACTAAGTACTTGATGAATGCCCCTTCAGGCTAAGTACTCTATACATTTGGTATTAAATAGCTAGGATTTGCTACTAAATATAAACTTACTTCTTTGTAGGCTCAAAGTTAACATTGGAATGTTATCTGGTTTCTTCAATCCTCCATCTTCTTTCATGTAATTATACCTACAACAGAATTTGTGGAAAGAGGGAAATGCAGATGTATTCCAGCTGCTTTCTAAGTACATGTGGTGTCACGACTATGATACTGACCACTCAAGTATACAAAGCTAAGTAAATGAAAGGCAGATGCGAGCAGGGAGTCTGTGGGTGACAGGCATCGGGGGTTTGGCCTGATAGTGCAGCCATTTGAGTCAGAGGGTGCACTGATTCAACTGACAAAAAAAAGGGCCGGGCCAGACTCATCAAGCAGGAAGTGTGTTTTCTGTACCTGTGTCTGTGAGCTCTCTCTTAGAAAACCTTGGGCTCAGAAGGCTGACCTCAAGCCCAGTGTGAGGAATGTAAGAGTGCTCGGTGAGAGCTGAGCAGGATGCATGCCGAGTGATGTAACATGGAAAGGTGTAAGGAGGTCGTTGCTAGGAAGTGGGCAGGGCTATCCCAGGAAGCTATGCTGCTCCCACAGGAGTCAGCATTAAGAGTCTGTCCTGACCTGTCATGGCAGAAAGCAACAGAGAGCCTCAGCACAGAACTTAGTGCACTGTGAGGAAATACACTGTGCTGTTTAGGCAACACCCCCAGACACGGGTTCCTTACCAAGGCAATCCAAGCATGTTAACATGAACAGTAACATGGGGCAGGCAAAGTCTGCTGTTGTCTAACATGGTATTCTCTCTGAATCCTATGTTTTTCCTGTCTTTTGTCAAAATGGTGAGGCACAGAGAGAACTAATCAGGTTTCCCAGGAATTGGTTGTCTCCTGAGAAACTCATGGATAAGTGTGGCAAAGGTCTGAATAAACAAAGAGTGCAGGGAATTTTAGGAGCAGAAGATTCTAGCCTGTAGTAATGATCTAATCCGCACAACCGAGAGCCATGCCTACAAATGAATCATCAGCTGTACTACAGGAAATACCAGAAACTCCTTATTTTCCCTGAGTTTGTATTCAGACAGACAGTGTGATCCCAGCGAAACCTGAAACCAAGAAAACGTTTGAGGCCCAAGACAGAAGGCTAAGCATCTAATTCAATCTCACTTGTTCTCCCTCAATTGTAAACACAATTGCAAACCACTGGCTCCCCCAGTGACAATAACCACTTTTTCTGCCCATCGGGAATCTACCTCTATTTCAGGCCAAAGGAGATTGTGTCTCATAAGGTAGAAGCTCAGAGAGCTGGGACCATTTCATAACAAGATACTTCACAAACTTCATTTTTAAGATACAACCGTATGTGTAATTTTTTTCCCCCTAGAAGTCAGAAAGTACTAAATTGCTTTAAAACAATTTGTCCGGCAGTCAGGGCAAGCTCTGTCTGCCTAAGTGCCATTAAAATGTATTCCTTTTGTCCTCCCTGTCCTTCATGGTTGACTTACTCTATGCATCATTAAATTATTCATTACAGTGTGGAGGGACCACTCGAAGTGGCTAGCATTTTACCAACCCAGGTAAAATAGATGATTTTTTTCTGGGGAAGAGGAAATTTTAAAAATGAACCTCAGGGGGAAAGTTGAATAGAATAGTAATCACTGAGAAAAATTAAGAAACGGACTCAATATCTACTTCCAACAATTTTGCCACACCCGGCTGATCTTACACACGGGTCGTTTCTATCTGACCATCAAACGCTTGCTGATTGCTGTGCTGCGGAAATGATTGCTGAGCAGAAAAAGAGGGAAGTACTTTCAATTTACTTTTTTCACACCTCCAACTCAGTTTTGAAAACTTTGCACACCAAAACTGATCTAGATAGCACAAAAGAAATAAAATATAGATCTCACTCGTGAATTTGGAGCTTTGCTAAGCAAAAAAAGCAGAATTCCCGTGCCAACTAATCCAAGACTCCCTACTCTGTCCTCATAAGTTTCGTATTTCCATGCTGGGGTGTGAAGGAGAGTCAAAAGGAGAGAAAATGGATTTAGAGCTTCACTTCAAATTACGACTGGATGGGAGGCCGAGGCAGGAGGTAAAACACAGCTGTAAATAAGTTCTGAGATGTTAAAAATAAGTCACAGAAAATCACAGCTGAGTGTTAAATACAGTGGTGTTCTGTGATATGCTAGCTCCCTCCCAGATCAACAGAGATGACTAGCAGAGATGACTGTAAATGTAACCTTTATCCACCAGATATAATTGTCATCTCAGAGGCTTACTGCTGAATAAACTCACCCTTTCTAGAACTTTCTGAACTCTGCCTGGCTGGTTCAACTCAGCTCTTATAGCTCAAAACTCTTCTCTAAGTTGACTGATTCAGTCTGGCTTCTCTCAGCTTCTGACTGAATTGCTCTGCTTGGTCTCATAATAACTTTGACAATATATTCTAATTTTTGGCTCCTTATTCTCTGGCTCATTCTATTTTCACCTGTGTCTAGCTTGTTTTGTCTATAACATGTATCTGTAAAAGTTGCCTCCTCTGTCTCTGTCTCTCTTTGTCCCTTGATTGTGTTCCTTCTGCTCTGCTCTTAAGTAGCTTCTCTTTTTTGACTGTTCTCATGAGTTGTCTCATATACTATCTTTAACTCTGTCCATCATATCTTTCCTTGATTTGTCACTTTGTCTGCCCATTTATTAAACATCACTTTCAAGCATGGCTGCTTTCTTCTACAAATTAACCTTACTTTCACTGTTAGGGATTAAAGGAGTGTACTATGGGCATGCTGTATTCCTGCTGTATTCCAGGCAGAGGGATTAAATGTGTGTGGTGTGTCTACATTCCGACTGGATCATGTAGACCTAGGTCTTTGGATGTGATCCCTTGCCAGAGCAGTCATGTTATTGGATTAAAATTCCTTTACAATATATAATGTGCTATCCAGAGAGCTGGTTGTTTGCAACAAAACACTGCTCACTTGAGTTCATTTACAATTTTCACTCTGTGGACAATTCTGTCTCTGGGTCAGCATGGCCCAGTGGTCAAGTCACTGACTGCTCCATGGTCTGGTACAACCTACTCTTTGTGACAATTTTCACAAAATGAGATTTATGTAAGAATAAATGAAACTGATCAAAATTGCTTCAAATATGAAAAGGGAAGATTTTAAATTTTTTGTTGAAAAATTACCCAAGACTAAAAAGTGCCTATAGATTGATCAAGTGGTAGACAGGCAGATTGACAGACATACCACACATGTACATGTACATGCACGTGTACACACACACACACACACACACACACACACACACATCATGTTATACTTGTTATGCTTACAACGTACAAAACAGGCTGTGAAGCCCACTTATCAGGTGACAAACAGTGTCATTATACATGGTTTTTGTTATTGTTCTGAGACAGGTCTAATTTTGCCCAAAATGGCTATGAACTCTCTATGCTTCCAACAATAACATGAAATCCCTGATCTTCCTTCCTCCCACTAAGTGCTGGGGTTACAGGTGTGCCCCACCAGGCCCAGGCAAGATTAGCTCTTAGAACTCTGTCATGTCCCTATTTTAAGATGGAATGTGTTTCCTCTTCACTTAATTCTGGCTGGACTCTGTGACCTATTTCTTTTTAATGTTTTGGTCTATGATAAGTTTAAACTATGGAGGAGTTGGAAATACGATGCGGCGTGTGCTTTTCACTCTGCTTCCCAGAATGTCAACAAGATGCCCAAACCAGAGTGACTTGGGACACTAGAATTCTGCAGGAGGGAAGTTCTAGGACTAAACTGTAATGCTCCTACTTGAAGCCCAGCTCCCACACAGGAAGGAAACCCAGAGAGCTGTGGAGAAGTCCACTGGCAAGAAAAACAAGGTCACCAGTGAGCAACCCCAGCTAAGCTCCCAACAGCCAGCCATCATCAGTAGCTATCAGTGGGAAGAAGGTGGTTTGAGACCTTCCAGACGTCCCAGCAACCTACCTTTTAATGCAGGAACACAACCTGGGCAACCAAAGAGACAAATTGTTACTCACTGAAGCAATGCATAGATGAACATGCCAGCTATACCTATGTAGAGATTTGTCCCGTGTGCTAAAACAGACCCACATAAATAGGTTTGCCAGACAAACAAAGGATACAAAGACAGTTTAAGCATGTGGCTTTCTAGCCTTCTAACTCAAGAGTGTATCTCTTTTACTAACTAAACAAGCAGTACTTGTGACTTTTTTTTCTTAAGTGATAAACCATCACCTCTAACCACAAATCTATCTAGGATAGGTTTGAGAAGTAGAGAATGGCTGACTTGAGTTAAATAATGGACATTTTATCGTATTCAAGAATTATACTCAAAAAGTCGCCTGTAGGCACCCAATCTGGCTAGTCACACATTTTCTGCTTCAAGGCAGGAAAATGGAGAGAAGTAGAGGTCATTTCATTAAGACAGATGAACTGGTCTCAGAAAGAAAGCAATCACATTCTCTCATATGTGTGTATGCAGAGAGTCAGAGAGGGTAAGGGGGACGTAAGATTAAAGTTCTTTGTACACATGTAAGAAAATGTCACAGTGAAAACCTTTTACATATATACATTACTAAACACATTTTAATAAATACTAGTAAAAACAAAGCAGCAATTTATGAAAAATAAACTTAAAAAACATCTTTGAATATAAGTTAAAATGCATCATTTAAAATTATGAGATGCAGCTAGAGTAAGATTTTAAAGGAAGTTTGTAATTATAGCTGTATGTACTGGAAAACAAAGAATTGTTTATCCAAATGATAATATTCAGAATCTAGAAATAGACAGACCCAAAGAAGTTAGAAGAAAAATAAATAATAAAGAAAAATAAAATTAAGACAGGAAAGCTGCAAAACTCAAGAGCACTAGAGAGATTCAGTGAGAGCTTCGGCATCTTGAAAAGTTTGATCAGGAAATAATGAGCAAAGCCATAAATAACCTCCGTGAGACTGCCAACTGTGAACGCTAGGTCATGGTGCATAGATGTTAAGATGATGTATAATGTTTTGCACATAAGCCTTTGCCAATATTGCTGAAAATTTAGATAAAAGGAAGATATTCTTGGAAGAAGCAGCTCTCCAAAACTGAAATGAATAAATAAGACAAAACTAAGGAGTTGCATGTTCCTTAGAGAAAGTGAGGGTTCAGCTGCTGATCCTTCCATAATAAAAAAATCCAAGCTGAGCCAGTCTCCTGGAGAAGTCGGCAACATTTAAGGAAGAAAGAGCTTTGATTCCATACAAACGCATACAGAGACTAAAGAAAAGGAGAACACGTCATGAAGCGTTTGAGTTACAAGGTCAGCACATACCTTCCCTCAAACCCGGGGAAGATATTATTGAGAGAGAAGATTAGGCTCTTATCTCTCATAAACATATTTTTAGAATGCAATGATTCGTAAAAGAAATATTCTACTGTAACCTAATGGCATTTGCCCCCAGAAAATCAAAATTGGCTTAACCTTAGAAAATTGATCAATTTGGTGACCTCTCTGTAATAAAGGGGAGACAAGGCTACTCATCATAATAGGAGTAAAAATAACTTAACACTTCAGCAATGAAGACAAAACCCTTAACAGATTAGGCCAAGCATAAAGCTTCCTCGAGCTGGTGGAACACATCTGCCAAGCATATCTGTAACTAATATGCTGTAAAATAATATCAAGAGAGGACAAGGATGTCCACTCACAACTCACAGAAAATAGAATATAACCAGGTGCATTACAAATACTGGAAAAATACAAACATGATACAAACAGTTATCTGTGGATCATCTGATTGCATGCAGAAGACATCCAAATTAATCTACACACTTCTACTGCTAGTAAATGAATTTAGCAAAATCACCAAATATAAATCAACATAAAATGTAAATGTTCTCCATATATAAAGACAAACTTAAAGTAATTTATTACCATAGCTTAAAACTGGAAAATACCTAGAAGTAATTTTAGCAAAAGGAAATAAAGTCTTCTGTATTGAAAAAGGAGGCAATTTCTGATGGGAAATTGAAGTCTTAAATAAATAGAGAGATGAATCCGTGTTCAATAAATTATTGGTTCTAATCCCAAAGTGCTGTTGTAAAGAAGCGATTGCTTCTTCTAGATATTGATAAGCTGATTTTAGCATGTGTATAGCAAAAAAAAAAAAGTCTCCAAACAACCAAGATAGCCTTAAGAACCAATGCAAAATTGAGAAGATACACTGGAAAATTCCAAGGCTTAACAGAGAGCTACACAACCAAAATGGCAAGCCTCCTGTTTGGCATGAGGTTGAAGTCATAGATCAATGGATCAGAAGAGAAGGCTCAGTTTTCTATGTTCAACAAAGATGCTAATAAAATCCAGGTTAAGAGATACTATCTCTTCAATAGATAATGGTGAGGCAACTGGCCATTTTTAAAAAATTGAATTTCATTACATTTCCACACCAAAGACAAAAGTTAGTTTAAAGGAGACAATTGACCTAAATATGAAAACTATAACTATGATGTTTCTATAAGAAGATAGAAGAATACATGATCTTAAGATAAATTGTGTCGTTCATGTATGCATAGATGGGTGTGTTCAAGTTCATGTACATGTGGAGGCTGGACAACCTCAGATGGTCTTCTCCCATTGGCTATAACTTACTGGCTCCTCTTTTCTCTCTTGTCTCTGTCTCTCTCTGTCTCTGTCTGTCTGTCTGTCTGTCTCCTCAGCACTGGGAACACCACTGTTTTCCACCCACTACCCTTACATGTCTATAAAATAAGTACTTAATTGGATGAACCGTCGGATGTCCCCAAGAATATCTTTCCAAATTTGGATTTGATAAGTTATTATTAAATAAGTCACCATAGGAACTTAAATAGGATTTAAAAAATTATTTTTAACTGTGTATAGGTGTGTATGTCTACATGTGGGTGTGTATATGTGAGTGTAGGTGTCTGAGTGGGACAGAGGTGTCAGATCCTCCGGAGCTAGAGGTCCAGATGGGTGCTGGGAACTGAACTCAGGTCCTCTAGAGGACTGGCAAGGGCTCTTAAACACTGAACCATCTCTCCACTTCCCAGAAAAAAAATAATGGTCTTCTAGCATTCTTTTAATTCTTAAAAATTTTAAAATTGTGTGTGTGTGCACACGTGTGTGCATTAGTACATATACATGCCATAGATAAGTAGAGTATATGTGGAGGTCATGCCATAGATATGTGGAATATATGTGGAGGTTAGGAGGCAGCTAATGGGAGCCAGGGCACATGGATCCCAGGAATCAAACTCACATCATCAGGCCTAATGGTGTGTATTTTTACCTACTGGCTTATCTGGGTAGCCATAATATTTCATATTTTTAACAGGATGCTATAGATCTTGATGCCAGGACTCTAAGCGAGGATGTGGGTGTTATCCTACCTTTACATGCCACAGCTGTGATTTAGCAATAAGCAATCTCATTCTTCAGTTTTCTATTGTCTGAGCTCTCTGTTTCCTTTCAAGGGCAAACTGTCTTGTCTTTCGCTGATCCCATTTCTTTCTTACAACAACACACTCATTGCTTCAAATATTCGGCCTTGACCTTCTTATGATTCCAGATGTTCCTTTGGCATATTTTCTGTCTTCCAGAATACACTGTCTTCTAGAAAATGTATTTTTAATTTCAACTTTACTTAATTGTTAGCATGTGTGGATTGTGTACATGAGTGCTTCTAGGCACACATGTGACTTTATCCAACATCCAGTTCCACTGTCTGAATGAGTCTGCTGTTGTTATGTTATAAACTCAAGATTTGAACAGCTTGCAGTAAACATTTCTTTTCATCTTCACAGGTCTATATGTAGCAGGGCTTAGTTGATTTACAATTGGCTTGACTTTGCTAAGTAAAATCTATTTCTGGTCTGATTCAATTTTTTTTTACACATATTTTCTTCTCCCATCCTTTATGAAGGAGTTCCAGACACCTGCAATATGCTCCTCTTGTGAAAATTAAAAAGCTAGTTGAAAGCTTTTATTATCATGTGTGTTGACATTTCAATGACCACATAATATTATAAGGTCCACTCAAATGTCAATCAATCACAGCAGTCTAATCCACCCACTATGGCAACAGATGCAGGTGTATTTCCACAGCAACAATGTAGTACAGGGTAGGAAACCTAGGCATAGTTATCTAATCCACATTCTCTAAATAAAAGAAACAATTCAAATGGAAAGATGCTAAACTATTAGCAACAAAATCAGAAATGAGGGCAGAAGTAACCACTGACAGTACTAACCGAGAACATTGCATCATAAAGAGTGGAAACATTAGTCAATGTGACACAGGAAAATAGCTTTGTCAGGCTCCTTGAGTAGAAAGAACTCAAAATGGTGGCAAAATGAGCTAAATTAGACTTGGTCATAGTCAGTGACAAAGCAGGCCACATTAGCATGGGAATCTTTGAAACTAGAGTCCTACTTACTGATTATTAAAGTAATTTAGATACTAACCATCCTCCTTTCCCAGATTTAAAATTTCTTAAATTCCCATGGTCACTTTGTGGAGTAGTGAGCAGAAAGGCACCCCTGTGAATTCTGAGGCCTCTAAGCAGCTGTCATGCTGTCAAATTACAAGGCAAAAGGCTCTCCTATCTGTGTCCTGTTTCTGAGATGTGTAAGGTGTTGACCTGAGTCTTTCAGACTCAAGCTCGGGAAATGAGGTGTAGGAAAGGAAGCTAAATCTGGAGATGTCGCCATCCTGGGACAGTATTTGCCGTCCTGGGATAGTTTCGCCGTCCTGGGACAGTATTCTGCTGCAGCAGACCACCTTGAGTTTCTTCTCCAAAGCTGTTTGTTTTGTTCTGAGATAACACAAGTAACTTCGCCTGAAAGAAACTGAAGAGACAAGCACATTGATCAGACTACGTCACACCGGGGACTCGTTTACATCAGTTATCTGCAACTCCAGGGCTCTCTGGGTTTGAAAGGCCATTGAGACAAAGTGAAAGGAACACAGGAGCCACACTGTTGTACATCGTTATTATGTCTCTGTACTTTACAATAAGTTTCTCTTTCCTAAGCACAATGTATCCTGCAAATTGTGTTTTTCAGCTTATGCGGAACCTGTAACCCCACGATGTATGGGGTTACAAATTATACACATTTTATATATGTAACACCACACCTTTGCCTTACTAAACTCCTGAACACCTGTGATGATTCCCCATCCACAGGACGTATTCTCATGCTTGTCTACCTGACAATCAGCCTTGAGCTCTTAGTCTTCCACTCTTCTGTCTAAGTGCTAATAACCAACTATCTCAACAGCCATTTTCTATTAGCCCTAACTCACAAAAAGCCAGTAAGGGGATGCTCTTTGAAACCCCGACAAAGGGAGAAGCAGTCATTCTAGCCAGTCCCTTGTGCACTTCTAAATATAGCTTGCTTTGATCGGCCAGTCATGGAAATGGCTTTTCTCATATCTAACAGTGAGGCTATGCAGATGAACTCCTTTTAGAACAGTATTTGCAGGGTTAGGGTTTGATGCCTGGATGGTGTTTGTCAGCTCTGTAGAAATCTGCTGGGACAGACAAAAACTAGGGACAGAGGTAAAATTAAGGAGCTTAGGCGGAATCTTTATTTGCTACTTCAGGTCTGTCTTTCCCCCTCCCCCCAGCATATCTGGAAGACAAAATGTGGGGAGATGTTTTGTGTACTCTGTATTCTGTACCCAGAGATTTGATTGTGGCTCAGACTTCTTTTTTACTGTCGTTATTATGAAGCAGCTCCTAATTCGGTATTTTGTAAAACATTGTTCTCCATCACCTGATTGGTCAAATAAAGAATTGAACAGCCTATAACTGTGCAGGAGAGCAGAAGATGAGACATTCATACCCAGAGAAAAGGAGAGGGTCTCAGGTGGAAACCATAGAAATCTCAATCAGGGAGTCACCATTGGATATGAATGAAGGAGGTGCCTGGCACAACTACAATGGCGGGTAATGGGCCATGTGGCTGGAAAACTGGCCAGGCCAATATCGCGAGCTTAGATAAGCTTGGAATCTGCCCAGCTATAAAGCCTCCATCTTGTTAATAAATATAAAGCTCTCCATGTCATTATTTCAGAGCAAGTCGGGCATAGAAAAACCCCTGTTTTTCAACAAAGAGAATACAAACCCAACTGGAGGCAAAGAGGTCCAGTTGACCTGTGGCAGATAGATGCAAGCTGCAACTCCCTGGAGCTCACATGACACCTTTAGAGTTGATGCAAGATAAAGGTTTTAGAACCATGAGCTTACTATTGTCTATAATCTGCATTGAAATTCTCATTGTAGAAAAATCAGTTAAGTGTCCCTGACATCTTAGGCAGACACATGCCTTTGGATCATAGCAGCAAGGAAGCCTGGGCAGTTACTAACATGATGCACACATGAACATCCATCAGTAGTAAGAGAGATTTCCTGGAGGAAAGAGAACCAAGGGGAAAAGAACCCAAAAGATGGTTCTGGAAGAAACTCATGAACACTCTTCCCTCTGCCCAAGGACTAGATAGATAGAGATTGGACAGAAATGCTTTCAGCACAAGAAGCGCTTTTAAGTCTACCTTTAGAAAGCAACCAAGAACTGCAATTTTTTGAGCCTGTGACTATGATAATTTTTAAAGGAAGTTTAGTAGCCAATGCTTTATCAAAGCCAGACTAAAAGCTTAACAGAACTCCTTTGATTAATACCTACAAACTCTGAACTTTTGCAGTCTTACCATTATGTATGTCTGTCTCATTTTTTTCACATATGTTAAATCACTCCCTCAGAACCTCACAATTCACACACCTTAAATCACTTCCTCAGACCTTTAATTTTTTTACTTTTCCTTTTTTCTGGAAATATTCAGTCATTTACCACGAGACACAGAGACACAGGTGCTTGATTACTGAGAGCAGCCATCAGAAAGCTTTTTTTCCCCATTTTTTTTTAAAATAAAGAAATAGTAAAGGCAGGTTTTAAAATAACAATACTACTGTAGTCTGAGTTTCTTCTTTCATTGAACCTAGTTATGTAAGTTTACTGAGTTACCTCCATCTTCAGGAAGCCTGTCTGAAAGGTAGACCTGTCTGTGGGTTTGTCTTTCTCAGTGGGAGACTGAGTAGCTCTAAGAACAGTGAAGTGCACAGTACCTCAGATTAGAAGCCTTTAGAGGGCACTATGGATTTTGATTTGTACCCACAGGTAAGTAGATGTCAATGGGTAGCCATATGTCCTTTTGCCAGAGTCAAGGGAAGATAATGGAAGTGAATCCTTTTGACGTACAGAAACCTGTCTCACAGGATTCGGAGAAATGCTATTTATAGGTTTTTATCTCACTACCAGAAATCTTTCTACAGCACCAGTCTGAACAGAGCCTAGACTAATTTCTGGATATATGCACTGCCTTCCAGAATTTGGGGACCTAACAAATACACTTTTTAAATTTTAATCCTTCTTTTCATTTTTAATTTTCATTAATTAATTAATTTTTTAAACAAGCTCTTGAAAGAAAATTAAATTCAAGGTCCATGACTCATGCGGCTTGCTAGTTAGGAGGGCTTTTTGGGCCAAAGGCAAAGAACAAAGGCTGTTGCTGTTAAGTCATTCCAGGAACTGGCTAGCCATAAAGATAGGAGAAGACCTGCAAAGACATCCAGACAATCACAGCAGGGATGTCCGGACTACCGGACTATCTCAGCTGAGTCATAAGCCCCTGCCCCTCAGAATTGCTGTTACCTTACTCTGCACGTACAGTTTGCTGATGTTTAAACTGTCCAATTGTGTGAACCCACACCAATTCTTCCCCTACCCCCACTCTTTTCCTATATAAACCCCTAACTTTTGAGCCTCGTGGTCGACTCCTCTGTCTCCTGTGTGAGATACGTGTTGGCCTGGAGCTCCGTCATTAAACTACCTCATGTGTTTGCATCAAGGCGGTCTCTCGTGATTCCCTGGGTGTGCATGCCATCTCGGGACTTGTGAGTGGAGGTCTCCCCACTGAGGTCTTTTACTCTCTTACTGAGATCTGAGGCCAACCAACTGGGCTAGACTCTAATTAGCAAGCCCCAGGGCTGGCCACCATTCCCAGATATTTTAGGCAAGTGATCGGGATTAAGACTTGTGTAGCTAAACACTTTGCTAACTGAGTTTATGTACATACCCCCCCCCCCCCACACACACACTGTTTCTTGAAGATATCTTGGATGACTAAGTGATTGAGCTGGGCAGTAATGAGATTCTAGGCGTTAGAAGGCACTAACGAATTTGATGTTTCTCATACGGGCACACCTAGATGCCTTTGCACTAAAGCAATGCTTCTTACTCATTTGAATGAATCATCACTGCAGTGCCTCTGCCCTTCCCACTTGTTTTTGTTCATTTCTAGAGTCTGAAAACTAGGGTGGGAAACAGCTAGGAGTTCTCCTACCAGCAGCAGCACTAGCTTGTGAACAACAATGACTTGCTCCAGCCACATAGGCAAGCCTCCACCTCCATGACTCCCCGAATTGTTGGCAGCAGGCACAGCCAGTCTGACTCACAGTTTTCTTCATTCAGTTCCCCTTCACATTGTTGAAACCTAGAAACCTGTCTCGTTCTTTTCAAGCAAGTAGGTGCTATATTTAGAGGGCATTTGAGAATAGACATCATCATTGTAAATCACGAGTGTAGTTTGCCTCTGGTGTCTCCTTAACGGCAGTAGGGCTATTTTTGAGACCTGCACAAGGGATTTTGACATTGCATGAGAACACAGTAAGTGGAAGGAAATGTAAAAGATAGGACAAGCCGGTAACTGCATAGGGCCGATCATAAAAATCTCTCCAGAGACCCATGCTGCAGGACCTGGCTGAGTAGGAGGAAAAGCAGCCAAGTTCTGGATGCTGCAATTCTGTGGTACTATCTCACCTTTATTCACAGCAAACATCACAGCCTAATCAGTACACTTCACTGAAACCAAACAAGACTATTCCTCAGCATATGTCGTCTCCATTTCACTACAATAGAAGGCACACCAAACTTTAAAATGCTTTAAATTAAATGTGCAAGTCCTTTCAGTATCTTTAAAGGTAAGTGTCGACTTGTGGGGGGTTGATTAGGAATGGCTCCCATAGGCTCCCATATTGAATTCTTGGTTATTAGGGAGTGGAGCTACTTGATGGGAGCTTGGAGGCATGACCTCACTGGTGGAAGTGTGTCACTGGGGGGTGGGGTGGCATTTTAAATGCTCAAACCAGGCCCAGTGTCTCTCTTTTCTTGCTTCCTGTGGATCCAGATGTAGAACTATCAGCTACCTTTCCAGTCTGCCTGCATGCCGCCATGCTTCCCACCATGACTTTAGTGGACTAAACCTCTGAAACTGTAAACACACTCCAGTTAAATGTTTTCTCAGGAGTATAATATAGCTGAATTGTATTGTAGACATACACACACACACACACACACACACACACACACACAAACATGCACACACACACCATAAATATACATGTATATAAGTTTTTGATGATCCCCAGATTGATTTTCATAATTCTTAAATTATTTTACAGTGCCATCAGCAGTATAGAAGTGATCCCTTTTGTCTATATCTTTTCTGGGTTTGTTATTTATTTTCTCTATGACGTTATGAGGGTGTTTTTATTTCTGTGAAGTCTAAGCACTCCCCATTCAAAAGATTTAGAAGTGAACAGAGCCATGTCTATATGAAGCCAAATATTAACCACAGTACTGATATTTGTTTTACTACTCTGTGTTTTTTAAATTATGTACTTGTTATGTTTCTAAGGTATTGATTGAACTAGAAAAGCCTTTTCATTCTAATTTAAATTTTTAAATTGATTTAGACATGTAATTTTTCTCTATGGTTTTAGAGCTTTATTGTATAAAGACACAGAGAAAGAGAGAAGGTAGAAAGAGAGAGGCTGAGTCATCTATAGGATGGAACACAGGACCCTCAGTGGAGGAGCTAGAGAAAGTACTCAAGGAACTGAAGGGGTCTGCAACCCTATAGGTGGAACAAAAATATGAACTAACCAGTACCCCCCAGAGCTCGTGTCTCTAGCTGCATATGTAGCAGAAGATGGCCTAGTCGGCCATCATTGGGAAGAGAGGCCCCTAGGTCTTGCAAACTTTATGCCCCCGTACAGGGGAATGCCAGGGCCAAGAAGTAGGAGTGGGTGGGTAGGGTAGCGGACGGGGGGGGGTGGTGGGGAGGGAATAAGGAACTTTTGGGAAAGCATTTGAAATGTAAATAAAGAAAATATCTATTAAAAAATAAAATAAAAGAAAAAAGAAAGAAAGAAAGAGAGAGAGAGAGAGAGAGAGAGAGAGAGACCGGCCATGGCCACGTGGAGAGAGTGGGGAAGGGAAAGAGAGAAGGAGGGCTAGAGACGAGGGTAAGAAAGGTAAAAGCTTAAAGAGTAGACATGTAATTTTAAAGTCAAAATTTAAGTTTACACTTCCAGTATAGTTAACAATATTTGTTTTTCTAATTTAAGTACTTATATTTCAAAGTACCAAGTTTTCTTAGTTAAGCCATAAACTTTGATACATTTTTAAAATAAATTCCATATGTATGTATATAAATGTATACATATAAAATTTATAAAATGTATAACATTTATAAATGAATAGAAAGTGTTTTATGACATTCCACTGTGTTCTCAAATGAGCCCAAACACCAGCTAAATCTATTGTATTTCCTAATCTAAATTCCTTACAGAGGAATTTCCTCTTGCCCTAATTTACTATGAGCTATTCTTATGCTTTCTATCATGGGATTTGACTTTTGACTAAGTTCTCTTTAAGAGAGCTATGATTGGTCACAGCCAGGGGCATGGAAAACTCTCTCACTCTCTCTCTCTCTCTCTCTCTCTCTCTCTCTCTCTCTCTCTCTCTCTCTCTGTGTGTGTGTGTGTGTGTGTGTGTGTGTGTGTGTGATTCTCCCTGAAGAAAGGTGAACAGAGGCTGCTAATTCTCAGCAGCAGAACCAAGCTCAGTGACTCCCAGGCAGAAGAGCATTGGCCTGAAAGACTCCCCTCGCTGTCAGCGCAGGGCAGTGAGTCCAATGCCCACACATCTATGCTTTCCTGCATTGAGTGTCTTGCTTCCCCAGGTCTATGTACAAAGTAGCCCTGGAAGGGATGCTTCCATAAGAGAAGATAAGCAAAGAAGGGACTGAAAACCTAGAGATGGGACAGGAAATAAAGATCTGTTGTTAGAATCAGAGTGTGGACAGTGATGCCTGCTGTGAGGAAAAGTCTGGACTCACTCATTATCACTCCCTAATCTATTTCCACTTTTTTCTTTTTAAGTTGTTTCTCTTCTTAAAATATAATTACATCATTCCCCACTTCTGTTTCCTCTTTGCAATTCCTCCTACATTGCCTTCTCTATCCATGCTCTTTTTTCTGTTATTCTCTCTCTCTCTCTCTCTCTCTCTCTCTCTCTCTCTCTCTCTCTCTCTGTCCCCCCTCCTTCTCTGTCTCCCTCTTCCTATCCCTCTCACTCTCACACACTCACAAACACACACACATGATTGGCTTATGGTTTGTAAACCATTTAGTTGATTCTGAGAGGTTGGAAAGGAAATAGAGAAAGACTATCTTCTTAAAACTTTCAATTTGGAAAAATATGTTTGTCTTCTTTAGGGTTTTCATTGCTGTGAAGAGATATCATGATTATGGCAACTCTTATAAAAGGAAACATTTAATTGGCTTACAGCTTCAGAGGTTTAGTTCATTGCCATCATGATGAGAAGCATAGCATCTTTCAGGCCGACATGGTGCTGAAGAAAGATGAGTTGAACATCTTGATCTGAGACAGAAGAAGGGGATTGTGTGCCACACTGAGTGTAGCTTGAGCATCCTCAGAGCCCACCTCCAACAAGGCCATACCTCCTAATAGTGCCACTCTCTATGGGCCAAGTATTCAAAAACATGAGTCTTTGGGGACCATGCCTATTCAAACCACCACAATGTCATATACCTGAACAGAGCCATTTACATATGAACAGTGTGTGTGTGTGTGTGTGTGTGTGTGTGTGTGTGTGTGATAGCAGTAAGGCTGACACAGAAAAGGGTTAATGTCTAGACATACATAGCTTGTACTTTAAAAAGTATGGAGTATGAAGAGAAGCTGAAATATAAAGGAGGAAATAATTGTGGGTGGTATTATATACACATCCCATAACTAAATCAGAATTTAAATTATACTACACAATAAAAACTAAAGTAGAACTAGATGAAGATTCATGGGACATGCAGAATAGATTATACCCAAATGCAGAGAGATGAACAAGAGACAGAATGGATCTCCATCATTCAGGATGATGGAATTTTATGTAAATGAGTTCCAGCTCCCAGCACACGGACACTCTGATGAATGCCGACCACTGTTACACTTTGAGGATTCCTTCTGCTTGTTAAGTGCTGTCATTTCTACAGAGCCTACCATCGGGTCTCCTTGATCCTCCGTACACTTTCAGCCTGCTGGAATCTTCAGGTGTGTTAACTAGGGAATGACAATACAGCAAGCAATATGATTTCTCTTTAATGCCTTCATTTTGCTCAGGCTCTATGATAAGCATTCCCCTTTATCTTCACAGCCGGGGAAGGAAGCCTTATTTGGCTTCTTTGTATAAAGGAGGAAACAGAGAAATTTGTTCCTGTTGCTTTAAGTTCCTGTCAAATATCGTAACGGACTCCTCTACGCTGGCTAGCTCTTTATATCTTTGCTTCACTCTGTTTTTCCACAATCTAGCTCCTCTTTATTTAAAAGTGCTGACCATAGCCTCTGTTGGCATTGGTTTTGGTTTTTCTCTTCTTCTTGGGTACCATGTTTCCTTGAGACTCTTTGTTTCCTGGACGTCCAGGATGATGCCCTGTCTCATCACTTCCCCGATACTACCGTCTCAGGTCTTTTATTGAATCTAGCTCATTCTTCCCATATGCTTCTATAAATGTGCATATGTTCTGTTGTGGGCACCATCCAGATCTCTGCTATTTAAATGTTGGTTCTTTCTTTTTCCACAAACCGACTCATTTTTTCTCTGTACTTTTGTATTCACTATTTAGGTCATGGTGTATTTCTCTGCTGATGCACTCTGATACATTTCTTCCCTGGCAGAAGATGATAGAGCAGTTGCCTCTGATGACACTATGCCTTGCTGTACCCACCACTTCTGATCCTTTGCTCCTCCCCACGTGAGCTTTATTCATTTCATCTGAGTTTGTGTGTGTAGGTTCTTGAGCAAGTATACGCAGAGATCAAAGGCCAACACTGGGCATCTTTTCTAAGTGAAAGCTTATTTTTTAAAGGTGGAGAACCTTATTTTTTCAGACAGGATCTGATCAACAAGCTCCAGGCTTCTCTTTGTGCCTCCCTAGTACTGGGATTATAGGCACGGACTTCCTGGGCCAAGCTTTTCCTGATGCTTGTACGACAAGCACTTGCCAATGGGGTCATCTGCCTCTCCCTGTTTTTAGGTTCAGCCTCTATTTCATCAGAATTTTTATGGCTTTGCTCAAAGCACTGTCAGTTTGTGCATCTGCATGACTTGATCAGATTTGCTTCCTGCTCTGGGAAATTGCCCAGACACTGTGTGTGTGAAAAGAACAGGATTTGCCATCTTCATATAGTGCCACTTCATATAGAGCCACTGAGGTGCTGCAGTCAATTGGCTTTGGGGACACCACCTGATCTCAGTTGGTCAAGAGCAGGCACTAGCTGGAACTGAGAAAGACCAATACTTCTTCCTGTCATGGATTGAATTGTTTTTAGAAAGTGTTCTTTAATTTCTTCCAATTTGTAGATTTTCCAGTTTTTCTCTATTATTGATTTTTGCTGGTGGTTGCAAACTTGTCAAATTTATTGAGACTTGTTTTCTGTTTTAACATATGGTCGATCCCATCTGTCTCATATCCCAAGAGTATGTCCCATGTGCACTTGAGGAAAATATGTATTTTGTTGGTTTAGGGTGGATTTTTTAAAAACATAGTCTTTTAGGTTCTATTGGCTTATACTAGTTTACTCTTCAATCTCTTTCATGTTCTGTATAGTTTTTGGTCCACTGTGGGAAATGAGATCTGGATGTACCCAAACTATCATTGGAGATTTATGTATTTCTTCATTTCCATCACATTTTGCTACATATATTTGGTGGCTTTGTTAGTAGGTGGTGTGTAGATTCATTTTCCTCCTTAAAAAGGAAGACTCTCTGCTTTCATTCAGACTTAAAGGAACTGACCTGGTTTCATTTTCCATTGCTATGATAAACACCATGACCAAAAATGCCTGGAGAGGAAAATGGTTTGTTTCATCTTACACTTCTATCTTAAAGTCCATCTTGAGTGAAGTTTGGGTAGGAAATCAAGACAAGAGTTTAATGCAGAAACCACAGTGGAGTATGTTCACTGCCTTGCTCCCTAGCTTCTGCCCAGCTAGCTTTTTTATACAGCTCAGAAACACTTGCATGGGGATGGCGACACCAATAGTGGACTGTGCTTTCTAATACAAACCCAGGACTGCTTATATAGGGGTGGTGATGCCAACTGTGAACTGGGCTCTACTACATCAATTTTCAGTGAAGAATATCTGTCATAGATGTGCCCACAGACCAATCTGGAGCAATATTCTAACCCACATGTTCTCAGCAAATTCTGGACACTCAAATACAAGCTGAAGCAAACTAGGAGAGGAACTAGAAGGCTTTTATCCAAAATTTGCAGAAAGCATATAAATAGATTGGACATGTTTTATACTTTAATACTTAACAGAGCATTTGACATTTATATTAAAGTCATTATAATAGAGAGTTTAAATGCTTCGGTGTAGTTTATTAATTTTCATAAAGACAGCAGAAAAATTTAAACAGGAAAAAAAGAGTAATTAAGAGACTGGGATGGATTTCTAAGCTGACACGTGATCATTTATAGGATCCCCTGTATGAATGTCCTTCTCTGTGGAAATGCTTCAGGGTGTAATTTTTGGATATACAAAGGGTGCTTTGTAAAAGGTGCCACTCACAGTAATTGAATTTGATTTTGTAACCCAAAAAGGTGAATTTTGTATAAAGCCTTTTAATGCATTCTCTAGGTATCCCTCATTAAAAGTGATTTTTTTCTAGCTCTAGGCAACAAAGGAAAGAATTGCCATGCTCGGAGCCATTGCATCTGCTTTATGGGGTCCTTCTGTGTAGTTGACGTGAGACGAGAGGCAAAGTTCCTTGTGAACACAGAAGATTGGTCCCCAGAGCTTTAGATGCTTATCGGAAATGTTCATTAAGGTGTATTATAACAGCCCGAATGAATCAGATTCTTCAAGTCACAAGGCAACCAAAGCTGCACGAAGGAGTACTTTAAAAGCAGCAAGTATATGAATAAGAATTCCCTACTTGACTTTTAAGCCTAGACCCATATTCTGATACTGCACATAGGTGGAAATAAGACCCATGGTCACACCAAAAAAAAAATCTACAAATTACACCCTGCTTTTGCTTACTGCATCTATTGTCTATCATTCTTCTACGGGAAAACGCACTTTCCCAACACTTACACAAGCACACTAATGATTACACACATGTACCCACACTCACATCTATATACCTACACCAGTGACATTTTTACACACAACCACTCATACTCCTACTCACACACACTCACATGCACCAGTGTTATTTCTAGCTAGCTTCATGAGAGGAATAAATGACTCCAGAAATAGGTCAGGAGCCAAGGCTCCCACTGTAGACTTGAGTTAAGTAGGTGTCAGCTTCTATAACAAAAAGGATGTGTAAGTTTGAAGAGGGTACAGGTGCACAAACTCTCTAGGAATCCACGGAGCTGCTCCTGACCTCCTGTGTCAATAAAAGGCAGACTGGAAACCCCAAGATAGTGATTCAGAGGGGAAGGGAGAAGTATGGACCAGCCAAATCTACATAGGCAGGACAGACACTTGTTCTTCCTTTCTTATTACACTATTTATTTTATATGTAGCTGAATTTCAAAAGGGGCTGGTAGTATTTTTTTCCAAAACAATGTTAATTACTATGTGTTCTCACAAGTGAAGAAATTGAGGCTTGCCTAAGTGTGGACGCCCGACTCACCAGCAAGGAAGAAGCCACAACAGGATTCTTCTGCACACGTTTATTGGGAGAGCTTGATAGAGAAGGCGAAAGACCCCGAGCCCCAGAACTGGCACTGCTTATATAGGCCTAGGAGTGGCGTGTCTATACCTGATTGGTTGTGCTTTCAGTACCTCATTTACATTCTCCGGGATGGGCTGTGACGTGGTGCGAAACCCTTATGCACATGCACACATTGGGTTGTTTACCCGAACTTATGGGCGGTGGCCAGTGGTAGCCAGCGCCATCTTGTAATGGCATATGTGGCTTCCCACATCTCCCCCTTTATTATTATTATGGCCTAATCCAACTATCTAGTCGCTAGCCTCTTCAGCTCGCAACGATCAAGAAGGATCTCGTTTTTGGCAGACCATGATCACCCTATCTCATGCAATGGGCATAGTCTCAGCAATGTGCAAGGGCTGATCAAGGAAATGAGTCTTACTCATCCCAGTGCAATGGGTACACAGACCCGTGGGGTGCTTGAGCTAAGGACTCGAATGCCTATTATTTATGTAGCATGGATAACTATACTTCAGAGGAGGCCCCTTGTTCAATGGCCATGAGTGCTTGGGTGATGGTCACCTTGTCACGTTTCTGTTGAGATCTGAACTTGCAAACCAACCAAAGCATGAATACCAATCCACAGCATCTGGCAGCGCCAAAAAGAACAACTCCCACCCACTCCTTAAAGGAGGAAAATGCAGAGGTAAGCCAAGAGGTAAAATCACCAACAGTGATGGGTTCTATTCAAGTTCCATTAAGGCTTAAAATCTGGCATTAGATGTAAAGAATTGAGGAAACACTTGAATGTGTCAATGGCATGGTTTTCAGGAACACAGAGCTCTTCAGTTCTCACTAGCGGGAGCATTCCCAGCCACAGGAACATCCACGTCCTCACAGCTCCGCCTGCCCTGAATTGCTCTGGTCAGCCGCTCAGACCCACAGCTGTTGTCGATGATCCTGAGGAAACACAAACAGACCCTCTCGCCCAAACCAATTGAGAGCGCTCCTCTCTCACCTGATTCAGCACCTCATTACCTCTCTGAAGTTCTGCACCACATCTTTCTCTTTTATGCAATTTCTCACTAACTTCCAGTCCAACAAAACCCCTTTTGGTAAAACCCTCTGTTCCCCTGCAAACCTCAAGTCCCCATGGTGCTTGGTGCAACTTGTTCCAAAACCGTGAACCTTACCTTGTCCCAAAGCCGTGAACCTTAACTTGTCCTTTCTTTTCCTTTCCTTTCTTTTTATTTCTTTTCCTTTCTTTTTCCTTTCCCTTTTCTTTTTTCCTTTCCTTTTCTTCCTTCCTTTCCTTCCTTCCTTTCCTTTTCTAGTTTTTGTTTTCTGTGCGCTCCTGCTCTCTCATCTTTCTCTGTTTCTGACATACTTTCCTGATGTTCCTGTAACAGTCTTTGTCCCTCTTTCACACTTCTTATCCTGTATACAAGCCCTAATTAGTTTCCAAAGCGGACATGTGCCTGGTTTCAGTTTCCCTTTCCAGCAAACACACTCGTGCCCTGGATGATGGCAACTAAGGCAATAGCACAGAGTCAGGACTACTGTAAAGATGACTGGAATGAGACAAGTTAGAGGATCTACTCCAAAGGGAAGCATACCTCTCAGAGACTTACGTTAGTCCTTCCCCGTGATGCAGTTCTGAATCCTCCCTGTAACAGGGGGTCTTCACTCGTGCCTGAAGATGTTTCGTTCCAGGGTTTTGGCACCACTTGTGGACGCCCGACTCGCCAGCAAGGAAGAAGCCACAACAGGATTCTTCTGCACACATTTATTGGGAGAGCTTGATAGAGAAGGCGAAAGACCCCGAGCCCCAGAACTGGTGCTGCTTATATAAGCCTAGGAGTGGCATGTCTATACCTGATTGGTTGTGCTTTCAGTACCTCATTTACATTCTCCGGGATGGGCTGTGATGTGGTGCGAAACCCTTATGCACATGCACACATTGGTTGTTTACCTGAACTTATGGGCGGTGGCCAGCGGTAGCCAGCACCATCTTGTAATGGCATATGTGGCTTCCCATACCTAAGATCACAGCTTTCCTAAGGACAGAGCTGTAACTCAATGCTACATGATATAAATTTCCCAATCACTGGTCATCTATGTCAGTCTCAGAAACTACTTAGCTGCAAATAGAAATGCAAGGCAGGTACAGGTCTTCCAATATGGCTGCCATACTGGGGGGTGCTCAGTGATAACTGGTGTCATAAACTGTTTGGAAGGATATGAAGTTTATCCTAAAGTCAAAGGAAAGAATAAGATCAAGTTTATTCATTGTTGTATTGAATCACATCTGTGCTATTTTAATTTTTTTGATCATTTACTTAGCTGTGACTATGACCCATCTTGTGCTACACTGAGAATTGCAAATGAGTTAGTAGGGCTTGCTGAGTCTAAAATAATGATTATCTGATCCTTTATAGAAATGGTTTGCTAACATCTGTTTTAGAAGGACAGGTTTGAATGAATAGTGGAAACCAGGGTCAGAGGCAGGAAGTCCACCGAAAGCTAGCTCAAGTCTTCTGTGAGACTGTCAGGATACTATGATACTTCCTATACATAGGTGGAAATAAGACCTGTGGTCACATAGAGAAAATATGATGTATAAATCATGCCTTTGGCTTTGCTTACTACATCTGCTATCTACCATTCTTCCATGGGAAAATGCACTGTCCCATCCCTGAAACACGAAGCTATCAAAGTCTTCTGTGAAAAATGTCAGGAGTCTGAAGATGGCTAGGGCAATGGCAATGAGGAAGGGGCCGAAGCTTCAAAGATACCAAGGGATGGCTCAGAGACCAGCTATGTTAGCTAAGAATATAGAAAGGTAAGAATTCCAGTCATACTGGGCTTTAAGGTGGTAACTATAGTTTTAAGACAGTATACTCAAGAGAATGATGGACAGAACAGGCCCTCAATGGAAACTTGAAGAACACAGGCTAGACAAGAAGGGCTCTCATAAGGGATTAGGAAAGAGCTTCCAGCCAGGTGAGAGGATAGTCAAGGATCACTCTGGATGGAGGTGAAGACCTGAATTTGCCATTGGGTTTGTCAGGAAAGAGCAATTTCTCTGGAAAAAGCAAATGAACCTACACTAAACTCCAGTGGGGCGATGAATGATCAGTAGGAAAAGAAATAAGTAGGATATTGTGGCAGCTTCATCAAAATGTCCCCCATAGACTAATGTGTTTGAATACTTGGCTATAAAGAGTGGCACTATTAGATGTGGCCTTGTTGGAGGAAGTATGTTGCTGTGCCTGAATCTCAGAGGAGACGTTGAACTTTGGACTTTTTATCAGGGTTGAGATTGTTATAGACTACAGAGATTTTTGAAGTTGAACTGCATGCATTTCTGCATTATATTGTATCTGTAAGCCTATGGTGGCCAGGGAATGGAATGTGGTGGTTTGATAGAAGTAGCCCCCATAGACTCATGTGTTTGGATGCTTGGCCATGGGGAGTGGCACTGTTAGGAGGTCTTGCTTTCTTAGAGTAGATGTGTCCTTGTTGCAGGAAGTGTGTTACTGTGGAGGTGGGATTTGAGGTCCTATGCTCAAGCTATAACCCAGCATGGCACAATGTCTTTCTGCTTCCTGCAGATCAAAATGTAGAACTCTTGGTTCTTCCAGCACACCACCATGCTTTCTGCTAAGGTGATAATGGTCTCAACTTCTGAGACTGTAAGCCAGCTCCCATTAAGTGTTGTCCTTATAAGACTTGCCATAGCCACGGTGTCTCTCAACAGCAATGAAACTTAACCAAAACAGACATTGAGGTGGGCGTGGAGCAACCTGGCATCTACTGACTGATTTGTTGTTGTTTCATGTGTTATAATAAGGGATCTCTGCTAAGATGATGGTGAGAGGCAGCTAGGAAAGGGAGGTGCAGCTGGTGCTGGCCTGGAGAGTGGCTACTACAGAGGGACTCAAACTTGTGGTTTGAATGGCGGCCATTGTATATACAATAGAAAAGACAGATGAGAAGGAAGATCCAGAGTTTTGGGGCATATATAAGAAACTACCTGATGGCTCTGCAAGCCGTGTGATTTTCTCCTTTAGTGAAAAGGGGCTTAAGTAGAGAGTTGAGTCTAGCGTTTCTTCAGTAAGCCTTCATGGCAGCTCTGAAGCCATCGGAGACTAGCGATAGTAAATAGGATACAGGGAGTCTATTCTCCCACATCAGCGGAGATTCTAATATTTGGCTTAACCCAATTAGGAGTAAAAAAAGCAGTAAGTGTGACCTCAGCAAACTCGGCCCCTTATGGGTATGTCTTCATTCATTTCCAAGATTTCCTCCAATCTAAGACTGAAGTTCAAACAATCAGGTTGTAGTCTGAACCTAACTTGTGGCTAAGCTGTGTCTGTGGTGGTTTAAATGTGCATAGCCCAGGGAGTAGCACTATTAGGAGGTGTGGCCTTGTTTGGATAGGTGTGGCTTTGTTCGAAGAAGTGTGTCACTGTATGGGTGGGCAATATGATCCTCTTCATAGCTGCCTGGAAGTTAGTCTTCTCCTCGTTGTCTTTGGAACAAGATGTAGAACTCTTAGCACCTCCTGCACCATGACTGCCTGCATGTTGCCATGTTTTCTGCCATGATGATAATGGACTGAACCTCTGAAACTGTAAGCAGCCCTAATTCAATGTTTTCCTTTATAAGAGTTGGCTTGGTCATGATGTCTCTCCATAGCAATGGAAACCCTAACTCAGTGTCCAATGTAGGCGTGCTTAGATTTCTGGTTTGGTTGAGTCTGAGTAGCTCTGGAGGGCTGCCGAGGTAGAATCTAAGCATGCTTTTCTGACCAGCACTAGAGAATCATATCTATAGAAAGAGGCCGTTTTATCTTAAGGGACTGAAGAATCTACAAAGTGACATTTTTAGCCGTTCTAACAAAGGAAATATAGGATTGTATAGACAAAGATAGCAAGCTAAGAGAATCCCAAAGGGCAGATCAGCAGCACAGCATTTTCCTAGCATGCAGCGATCCCTGAGTAGGATCACGAGCACTGCAAAAAAATATATGTTCAAAGGAGGAAAGGGCATCCAAAAAGAGTGTCTTGCTACTTTGAGTTCCAAAGAAAGAAAATGCCACTTAACTACAAGGAACAAAGTATGGAGTAAAGGTCCTTTGATGAGCAGGAGTGAACTCCGGTGACTTACACCCTGGCATTGGTCCAGTTCCCAGAGAGCAGAGGAGATGCAGAACACAGCAGAGTGGATTTGGTGTCCAAGGAAGCTGGAGGCTGCACAATGCTGTGATTACACGGCATCCTCACAAAAGTCACAGTGCAGACCTCCCTTCAGGGTGCATTTAGAAACATCTTGACAGTGTGCTCCTTTGCCAGAGGGAAGCACTCTCTGGTGGCCTGAAATCACAGACTTGTCACCATTTCACTGACTGTCCAGTTTCTAATCTGTGCTTTGCTGACCCCATAAAGGTTTTCATAAGTGAAGTCATTTTGTTTTTATATTGCAAGCTGACTTTCTGTTTCCTCTCTTTAGAGATGGCAGCTGTGGGTCAAGAGCACTTTCCATTAAAAATAGGTTCTGAAAAACTAATGTGTACCATGGTGATAATAGTGTGTTGATGTACTAGAAGTTTGCACAAAGAATAGAGGCTATTTTAACATGTATACATACCGAAGGTAACTAAGAAGGAGATAGATTTATGTTAGCTAACTTGGTTGTGAGATATATAGATGATATAGTAGTAGATAGATATAGATAGGTGATTTGATGATAGATATATTAGGTAGAAAGGTAGAAGATAGACAGATTAGATCAATTAGATAAATACATAGATAGATAGATCCAAATATTACACTGCCTATTTTAAATACATAGGATTACCTTTAAAATTATTCTTTGGTGTGTGTGTGTGTGTGTGTGTGTGTGTGTGTGTGTGTGTGTGTGTATGAAATTCAAGATTTTATTTTGGACGTTTCAGACTCCGTTGGGCAAACTTTCTGTCTGCAGTTGGTTGAATATGCAGACCAACCAGTGGAACCTGCAGTCACAGAGAGCTTTGTAGCTTGAGTCCAGAACAATGGAGTGTGGAAATCAGAGCTCCACATAAGAAGCCTAGATTTGAAGGCAGGGATAAGCTCTGGGTTGTGGCTCATGTCTATGGTCCCAGCACTCGGAGAGATGAGTCAGAAGAGCTGCTGAGAGTTCTAGGGCAGCCTGCTCTGGATCCTGAGTTTGAGAAACAAATGAACTGTAAGTAAGTTGGGGCTGAAAGAAGTTATTACAGACAGGTCTGGGTGGGGAACGGAGTTTAGCATCTTAGAAACCACAAGAGGAAAGAGGGGGTCAGGCACACCAGTGGGCTTCCTACTGCCTCCTCTTTGGTTCTATCTAGGCCTCTCCCATTTTTGGAGGCATTGCCCATTGTCTTAGTCAGGGTTTCTATTCCTGCACAAACATCATGACCAAGAAGCAAGTTGGGGAGGAAAGGGTTTATTCGGCTTACACTTCCATACTGCTGTTCATCACCAAGGAAGTCAGGACTGGAACTCAAGCAGGTCAGAAAGCAGGAGCCGATGCAGAGGCCATGGAGGGATGTTCTTTACATCTTATGTTTAAACCCTGTACTATATAAAGCTGGCTTGCCTCCCTTGGCTTGCTCAGCCTGCTCTCTTATAGAACCCAAGACTACCAGCCCAGAGATGGTCCCACCCACAAGGGGCCTTTCCCCCTTGATCACTAATTGAGAAAATGCCTTACAGTTGGATCTCATGGAGGCATTTCCTCAACTGAAGCTCCTTTCTCTGTGATAACTCCAGCTGTGTCAAGTTGACACAAAACTAGCCAGTACACCCATATACAGGGTAGCTCTTTTTCCTCAGTTGCCATCCTACATGCCAATCATCTCTGGAAAGGCCTACATAGATATAACAAGTGATTTACTGATTTCTTAGGTATTGCTTAGCCAATTAAGTTAACAATCAACATAAACTACCACATTCTGTATATTAATCTATTGAAAAATATAAAACATATATTAAGAAAAATATGTTCAAGATGAAAAATTGAAAAAAAGATTTCTTCCTAAATTATTTTTCTAGTTTGATGTAGCCCATTTGCCATAGGAAGGTTTTGTTTTGTTTATTTTGTTTTAATGATTAGATGATTCTAAGTTCCATCTCATTGAGAGAGGTTAGCCTTATGTTTAAACCCTGTACTATATAAAGCTGGAACACTACTGAAAATCCGTCAAAGGCTTTTTATTCTATTCGGATAAAAACATTTGAAGCAAAGGCCTATCTGAGTTATTTTTATGTGGCCGAATGTAAATCCTACCCAGAATCTTATCCACAGCAAAGCAATCTGGGAAATGTAGTTTTAGTTCTTCAAGCCATCTGGAATGAAAAGAAGACAAAGAGGTAAGTAAAAGAGACTTCATTGTACTTTGAATTATTAGACCCATCTCTTTGGGCCACGAGTCACTGTGAAAACAATATCTTTAAGAGAAACAATAACAAGAAAGCTTGAGTTACAAGAAGACGACATTGGTAGTGAGACTGAGTCAGCACCAGGCCGTATAATAAGTAGATGTGAAAATGTTTCTTAAAGACAGTAGTCTAGCCAAATGGGAGTTCTGGCTTCAAATTCTGAAAAGTCTGTCTGACAGGAAAATGAGCAGATTGACGCTGCTGCAGCAGAGGACAGGGCTAAGCCACGGCGCAGGCTAGGAATGGAAAGAGAGTCTGGAGCCGCTGTTCAATACACCGGGAGGGAGAGCAGCCCTCCTTGGGTGTGGTTCCCGCAACCACGAAGATAGCTAAGGGAGGAGGAAGGGGTGGACTGAACGGCTTCTGAGGCCTTGAGATGCTTAAGCCAAACCAAACTCTCTTAGCCACATTCCTTCCAAATTCTTGCTAAAATGTCTGATGGTGCAAATGTTAACTCTTGGCTTCTTTAAGATAATGCGGGTTACTTCTGCTCTTAGACCACAGCAAAGCTGCCTGTGCCTCTAAAGCTGTAGCCAATGTGCAGTGCGAACCTGGTAACAGAACAGTCCTAGTCCTCCCACCCCCTCCCCGCCGTGTGTGTGTGTGTGTGTGTGTGTGTGTGTGTGTGTGTGTGTGTGTATGTGTGTGTGATTTCTCACCATCTAGTCACCCTGCATTGAGTCAACCCTTCACACCTTGTGAGCAGTGCATTTTCAATAATACTCATTTGGGATCACTCCCGTCCCTTCCTGGTAGGAGGCTGATATTATTTTCCACACCTTAAAATCAAACACAAACTCAGACACTTGAAGAAATTTTCACAAGGTCACTGAAAATTAGATGGAGACGCAGGGCGCTAACAGGATGCTTAATTTGCAGAGTCACACAGCGCCCCACACAGCGCCCCCAGGCTCCACAGGGGGGCTGCCTGACAGGCCCAGGAAAATGCAGTGGTGGCTTCAGCCCTACTTTTCAGTTCCTGCTTTTGAATGAGCAAAACAATCACCATGTTTTTATAATTTTTAAAAAGGAAGAAAGAAACAGAACGAGAACCATTGACAAAGCCACAGGAAGGCTTCGAGGTGCACCGCCTGGGCTCCATCTTACTCTTTGTCTGTTTTATCCAATTCTAGATCATAACACGTCACTAAGAAGAGGTTTTTGATGTTGTTTATTTTGTTTTGCTTTTTGTTTTTTAATAAATCCACATAGAAAAGGTCTATTAGTGGGCTGCCTTGTTAAATCTTTCTCTGTGTTGTTTTAGCCACAATGAGAAAAAGGCTGGGTGAGTGTGGCGCCCTGTGTGCTGCCGCCTTCGGTTTCTCTAAGCCTGCTTCCATCTGTCCATTTGTGAATTATTCAACCAACGCGGAGCAGCGCTGTTTGGGGGTGGATCTTTATAAAGGGTGAGATTGAAATGAGCTCTCAAACCCACTCCTAGATCCTCAGTTCCCTGATATACCTCAAAAAGAGGAAACCTCATTGCCAAGTACAACACAGGCAAATGTGGCTAAGGGCGGATTTTCATCGCCAGCTCTGTAGGAATTCTACATTTTTCTGAGAATATTTAAGTTGATTTTAAAGGGGAAATGGAACTCAAAAAACGCCATTAAGCTCTTAATTCTCATATATTTTTCCTGAAATAATTTCCTTGAAGGCTCGGTCCTAGTATAGCTTGAAATCTTGTGGTCATGCTTGAAGCCCTGGGGAGAGGCAGTGGCCGATTGGGGAGCAGGAGAGGAGAAGCCAGGCACCCATTCCCACAACCTTAAGAGCCACTGCTGCCATCCCTAAACTTTTCCTCCTGATACAAAATGTCCTTTGAAATATTTTGGCAAGTAAAAGTGAAACTCTTGGGCCTGGTGGTGCAGACGTAGAGTGCTCATGTAGAGCACAGAAGAACCTGTCACCCAGCACACAGAAACCTATGCCTGATCCTGGGACTTTGAAGGCACATTCATACCAACACCCCGCCTACACACAAATAATTTTTTTTTCTGAAATAAGCCCAATCTTATAAATCAGATTAGTATATGCCTTAAGAGTTACCCATACGATTTAGAAAATAAACCAGGACTACAGAGATAACGAAAGCAGTTTTATTGAGATGTTAAATGTTTAGAGCTGTCTGTCATTTATTGCTGGTTCTTTTTCCTCCAGTTTGTCTGGTTTGTATGAAAAGTGGAATAATGAGAATTTGTCCTTCCCACACAGTTCAACCTTGGTTGATAATATCAGTCTTAGAGACTCATGGCTTCCTTTTCCCAAGGCATCTCTCTTATTTAGGACAGGAGCTAAGGAACAGTGTCTGGGGGTGGGAGTAAGGTCAGAGTTGCCTGACCTGAGATTGAAGTCTGATCAGCGAATTGATGGTGGCTTGTGGGCAGAATAGTGGCCATGCTTTCTGGCAGGTGGGGATGGGTGGGAGGGGGTTATTTGTGTGTATGCGAGGGGGGGTGTTGGTGTGAATGTGCCTTCGTAGTACTGGGATCAAACAAAAGTTCTGTGTGTGCTGGGTGACACAGGTTCTTGTGTGTTCTACATGAGCACCCTACCGCCAGGCCCAAAATTTTCACTTTTACTTGCCAAATATTTCCAAGGACATTTTGGATCAGGAAGAAAAGTTGCCTCAGTGTTGTGAGTGTAGGCTAGACCCTAGAAAGAACACCTTGAGTTGGTAAGACCTACATGCACCTTGTTGATACACCAGCTAGAAACACCTGCCCTTCTTGTGCAACCACTACCATTGACAGCAACCACAATGACCAAATGCTAAGGAGCTATTCACATAAGATTCCTGGTATATTTGGATAAGCCAAGAGAACTGGCATGGGGGGGAGGGGGAGGGATTGATGCAGAACACAGGATTTGCCACAGTCACAGCAAGGTGGATTATAAATAGGAAAAGAACAGTTTTCACATGCACACAGGTGTGTGTACACTGCTGTGTTATCAGGAGACTGAAGATCTAAGTTCCAGTTCTAAAACTGATTCAGTGATTTGGAATTAAGTAAATGATGGCGAATAATATTAAGGATGGGTTTCCGATGCTTCTTAAAGTTAAACCTTTATATATTTATAAGAAACATGCTTCGCTGGTCGTTAGAGAAGGAAGAGTGCAGGATATTTTTTCCTCTTTGTACCGAATGCTAGTACACTAGGGGGAGCTTGGCGGGAGTTCATTTTTGTTGTGTCTAGTGAACAAGGATGTGGCGAGCAACCTTTGGGTCGGGGGCTGGGGGGGTTCCAGCTCTAATCACCAGATGACGATCTTGACCAAACAAGCCTGGCTGTTCCTTCAGGAGGGCCATTAGCAGGCTAAGGCAGGTAGCTTAGTGTAGACCAGAGGAGGTAGTGACCCTAAAAGAGAATGGATGAGGATACCGGATGGGGTCATGGAACAGGCAGGCTTCACTTCTCTGCACAGGGCTGGGTTGAGATGGTTTTTACTACATGTAGTGAAAAGTCAGTTTAAATTTATCTTCAACTGGACAAATACCAAATTATATTTACGGTGTGTGCTTTAAATAAAGCCATTTTACATTTTCTCTCAAAAGCAAGTTAAAAAATGTTTGTTTGTTTGTTTACAGATAAATGAAAGTTGCAGGCTTCATGAATTTAACTGTGAATCAGAAAGAGAACTCACATTTCAGCTTTATTGTCTGTAGCTATAGAAGGCTGTCGTGGGCCCCTGAAAAGATGTGTCTGTGCTTTAAGTCTTATAACCTGTAAAATTTGCCTTAGTTTAGTGGGTGGGGGTATGTGTTAGCAGATGTAATTATATTTAGTATCTCAAATTATCTTATTAGCAACCTGGGTCTCTCCCTTTAACCCCAGAGGCAGCGAGGCCCCCAGATGCAGGACAGAACAGACTGCCGATGCTTCTAGACACCCTGGTTCTGGTATTATGTTGAGAGAGGTCTGGGGAGTTAACCCTCTGCCATTTTCTTTTGTACTACTGAAAAAAAGGAGAGGCCCAGCTTTGTAGCACCTATTCTGACGGTGTAACTTTGGGTTATAATAGTTTTAAATCTGGGGACTCAACTCAGTTGGAAGTGTTGTCCTTGCATGTGTGAAGCCCTGGGTTTGCCTGAATAAACTCTGTAGTATCACTGACCTTCAGTTGACTCTAAAAGTCACTGGTGTAAGAAGTCAAGTAGCCGCACAATTCATTTTTGTCTCTCCAGCTTTGCCATAGATGACATCTCTGACTTAAGCTACCATACAGGATAAATCTGTTCTCAGGCAGAAATTCTCGACCTACCTCTGTTCGCTTCCTTATTCACAGACAAAGGCTTCTCTCTCACATTCTTCTGATCTCCCTGCTCTTCAAAGATGATGCTAGATAACAGCTTCTGATCACAAGAATTGATCAGAAAATCAGGGGCATCCTACCCTCAAGATAGTTGAGCAATTGCAGTTAGTGCCAGACTAACTCTGTCTAATATGGGATTGAATTCTATGTGTACCCTCTAACCTGATCTTATTCATGTATATCCCCTGCTTCCTCCAAGATGGAGGAGGAGAGGAGAGATAATAACATGTTTACTTTCTTCCAGGTTGCTAGCATCCTCGATAAAACCAATAAAACTCAATAAAACTTTCTTTCTCCCTTGAACTCACTTCTTGTATATTGCTTCGCATGTGTAAGAAACTTCTAAAGCTGAGTTCAATAACAGTCTCAGGAAATCAAAAGGTTAACTGATATGGGACAGATGCCCACCTGAACGCAACAATCTCCCTCAATTTGATTAATTTTAACCACTGAGTAACTTTAACCATTTAGTGTAAATGTGTAGGCTTGCACCTTTGAATACAGACCAAAGGCTAGACCGGGATCATAGCCCAAGCAGAGAAAGTTAAGCAGAGAGGAAGGCATATAACCAGTTCATCTTTTGGTATAGAAAGAGTGTTTCATGGTAACACTGGGTGGAGATCTACAGCCTTGGCTACATCAGCAGAGGCTACAGCACAGGGAGAGAAGTGCACTCTGGCATTTTGGCTTGAAGGAATGAATTCCCAGTTACCACATTGCCATCCAGGGGCCTCCCGGATTTTGTCTTTTCAAAGATAAGAAGTCAGCTTTTGAGAGACAGACCATTTAATGGGGGCACTTAATCTAACAAAGCAAACGAAAGCAGAGAGAGAGAGAGAGAGAGAGAGAGAGAGAGAGAGAGAGAGAGAGGGAGGGAGAGAGGGAGGGAGGGAGGGAGGGAGAGAGAGAGAGAGAGAGAGAGAGAGAGAGAGAGAGAGAGAGAGAGAGAGAGAGAGAGAGAAGGAACCCAGTGGCTTCCGAATTGTGGCTTTTAAGAACATTTCTACAATTATTTATGAAGTACACAGCACAATCATGCCCTCCCACCAACCCAAAGCATGGTGGACTGGGTTTCCCTTTATGCTTGGCCCAGGGGGTAGCACTTGTTGGAGTAGGTATAGCCTTGTTGGAGGAAGTCTGTCAATGTGGGGGCAGGCTTTGAGACTCTCACCTTTGCCTCCTTCTCCTGTCTGCCTTTGGATCAAGATGGAGAACTCTTGGCTCCTCCAGCACCATGACAGCCTAGACACTGCCATGCTTCCTGCCTTGATGATAATGGGCTGAAGCTCTGAACCTGTAAGTCAGCCCCAATTAAATGTTATCCTTCATAAGACACCATGGTCTTGGTGTCTGTTCACAGCAATGCAAATCCTAATTAAGGCAATCATTTCATCGGTGTTACCATGAACTACCCTTCCTCTGACGTAAGATGAACAGGTTAAGAGGCACTGAAGCTTATAGAGGAGAAAGTAGGAGAAAGCCTTGAAGATATGGGCACAGGGGAAAAATTCCTGAATAGAACAGCAATGGCTTGTGTTGTAAGATCGAGAATTGACAAATGGGACCTCATGAAACTCCAAACCTTCTGTAAGGCAAAAGACACTGTCAATAAGACAAAAAGGCCACCAACAGATTGGTAAAGGATCTTTACCAATCCTAAATCAGATAGGGGACTAATATCCAACATATATAAAGAACTCAAGAAGGTGGACTTCAGAAAATCAAATAACCCCATTAAAAAATGGGGCTCAGAGCTAAACAAAGAATTCTCACCTGAGGAATACCGAATGGCAGAGAAGCACCTGAAAAAATGTTCAACATCCTTAATCATCAGGGAAATGCAAATCAAAACAACCCTGAGATTCCACCTCACACCAGTCAGAATGGCTAGGATCAAAAATTCAGGTGACAGCAGATGCTGGCGAGGATGTGGAGAAAGAGGAACACTCCTCCATTGTTGGTGGGATTGCAGGCTTGTACAACCACTCTGGAAATCAGTCTGGCGGTTCCTCAGAAAATTGGACATAGTACTACCGGAGGATCCAGCAATACCTCTCCTGGGCATATATCCAGAAGATGTCCCAACCAGTAAGAAGGACACATGCTCCACTATGTTCATAGCAGCCTTATTTATAATAGCCAGAAGCTGGAAAGAACCCAGATGCCCCTCAACAGAGGAATGGATACAGAAAATGTGGTACATTTACACAATGGAGTACTACTCAGCTATTAAAAAGAATGAATTTATGAAATTCCTAGCCAAATGGATGGACCTGGAGGGCATCATCCTGAGTGAGGTAACACATTCACAAAGGAACTCACACAATATGTACTCACTGATAAGTGGATATTAGCCCAAAACCTAGGATACCCAAGATATAAGATACAATTTGCTAAACATGAAACTCAAGAAGAATGAAGACTCAAGTGTGGACACTATGCCCCTCCTTAGAATTGGGAACAAAACACCCATGGAAGGAGTTACAGAGACAAAGTTTGGAGCTGAGACGAAAGGATGGACCATCTAGAGACTGCCATATCCAGGGATCCACCCCATAATCAGCTTCCAAACGCTGACACCATTGCATACACTAGCAAGATTTTATCGAAAGGACCCAGATGTAGCTGTCTCTTGTGAGACTATGCCGGGGCCTAGCAAACACATAAGTGGATGCTCACAGTCAGCTATTGGATGGATCACAGGGCTCCCAATGGAGGAGCTAGAGAAAGTACCCAAGGAGCTAAAGGGATCTGCAACCCTATAGGTGGAACAACATTATGAACTAACCAGTACCCCGGAGCTCTTGACTCTAGCTGCATATGTATCAAAAGATGGCCTAGTCGGCCATCACTGGAAAGAGAGGCCCATTGGACTTGCAAACTGTATATGCCCCAGTACAGGGGAACGCCAGGTCCAAAAAAATGGGAATGGGTGGGTAGGGAAGTGGGGGGAGGGTATGGGGGACTTTTGGGATAGCATTGGAAATGTAATTGAGGAAAATATGTAATAAAAAAAAAGATGAACAGGTTACACAATTCCACAGAAGGAAGATTAAAAAGGTACAATGTAAATATTATAATGTGATGAGGGAGATGCCTGGAATATTAGCTTCTGATACACCATGAGCAACCCAACTGTAGCTTTGAGGCTGTTTGATCACAAAGGGGCATTCAATTCTCAGGAGACACGGTGACCAAGACACAGCTGCAGTTTTCCTTGGTTCTCTTGGATCTGACTCCTTGCCCACTTGATATCAAAGGGAGATGCCATCTGAGATGTGGGACTGGAGGATCCTCTCCAAGTGGGCATCTGGCAGCAAGAGGGCCAGCAGGCAGCAGAAGAGTATGATTCTGCACCGGAAGGGTTTAGGGTCTAGTGAAAGTGAGGCTTCAAACAGGACACCCACCTATCAGCAAGGAAACATCATGGCCCAAGAGTATGCCTCCTCATCCCGGCCCAGCTTTCATGGGGAAGGATCAAGATCTCACATTCATTATCTTTAAAAATCGACAAAAGAGATGACGGCTCAGCAGTTAAGAAAACCAGAAGCTCTCCTAGAGGACCCGTGTTTGATTCCCAGTATTCTTATGGTGGCTCACAACTGTCTGTAACTTCAGTTCGAGGAGGTCTGACTTCCTCCTCTGGCCTCTGTAATCAACTGCATACCATGCATATAATATACATATATATGTTCAGACAAAACACATATGCACAGATGGAGGAGGGTTATATAGCCTGGAGGAAGAGAGATTTAGGAGTTTATAAATTAGATGGGGTTTTCAAAAGGAGTTTGGGGATGGCATGCCAAACTCCTTTGCAGCAGCTATTGAATGTTTCTTATAAGACATGCTCTCTCCTCTCCCCTCCTCCACAATGTATGGTTTAAAAAGTGAGGTGCATATATGGGTTACTACCAGTGCTACCCATGACTATGAAGCTGAGGAGTAGCTACAGTGATGGAGTACTTCCCTAGCGTGAGAATGAGGTTTGACCTAGGTTTGACCTCCAGAACTTTGGGAAAGAGGTGGCTCGACAGGGATTCGTGTTGTGGAGGTGGGTGGTTTTGCTTTGAACGTCTGGGAGCCAAGAGAGTTACAGAAAATTTTTGATGCTATTTGCTCTGTCTTTTGATTTCATATTTAAAGAATTTTGTTTCAAAACTTTAGCTAATGGTCTATCACAAATGTGAGATGCGACTGCATGTTGGAAAGGGCATTAATATGAACCCAGCATTAATATGAATGCCCAAAGTTTGGCCAAGGAGCTGTTTCTGAGCCCTGCCCTTCATTTATTTATTTATTTATTTATTTATTTATTTATTTATTTATTTATTTATTTATTTATTTGGTATTTTCCTCATTTACATTTCCAGTGCTATCCCAAAAGTCCCCCATACCCTCCCCCCCCATCCCCCTACCCACCCACTCCCACTTTTTGGCCCTGGCGTTCCCCTGTACTGGAGCATATAAAGTTTGCAAGTCCAATGGTCCTCTCTTTCCAGTGATGGCCGACTAGGCCATCTTTTGATACATATGCAGCTAGAGTCCAGAGCTCCTGGGTACTGGTTAGTTCATAATGTTGTTCCACCTATAGGGTTGCAGATCCCTTTAGCTCCTTGGGTATTTTCTCTAGCTCCTCCATTGGGGGCCCTGTGATCCATCCAATAGCTGACTGTGAGCAACCACTTATGTGTTTGCTAGGCCCCGGCGTAGTCTCACTAGAGACAGCTATATCAGGGTCCTATCAGCACAATCTTGCTAGTGTATGCAATGGTGTCAGCGTTTGGAGGCTGATTATGGGATGGATCCCCGGATATGGCAGTCTCTAGATGGTCCATCCTTTCGTCACAGCTCCAAACTTTGTCTCTGTAGAAACCATCAATAAGACAAAAAGACCACCAACAGATTGGGAAAGGATCTTTACTTATCCTAAATCAGATAGGGGACTAATATCCAATATATATAAAGAACTCAAGAAGGTGGACTCCAGAAAATCAAATAACCCCATTAAAAAATGGGGCTCAGAGCTAAACAAAGAATTCTCACCTGAGGAATACCGAATGGCAGAGAAGCACCTGAAAAAATGTTCAACATCCTTTTTCATCAGGGAAATGCAAATCAAAACAACCCTGAGATTCCACCTCATACCAGTCAGAATAGCTAAGATCAAAAATTCAGGTGACAGCAGATGCTGGTGAGGATGTGGAGAAAGAGGAACACTCCTCCATTGTTGGTGGGATTGCAAGCTTGTACAACCACTCTGGAAATCAGTCTGGCGGTTCCTCAGAAAATTGGACATAGTACTACAGGAGGATCCTGCAATACCTCTCCTGGGCATATATCCAGAAGATGTCCCAACTGGTAAGAAGGACGCATGCTCCACTATGTTCATAGCAGCCTCATTTATAATAGCCAGAAGCTGGAAAGAACCCAGATGCCCCTCAACAGAGGAATGGATACAGAAAATGTGGTACATTTACACAATGGAGTACTACTCAGCTATTAAAAAGAATGAATTTATGAAATTCCTAGGCAAGTGGATGGACCTGGCGGGCATCATCCTGAGTGAGGTAACCCAATCACAAAGGAACTCACACAATATGTACTCACTGATAAGTGGATATTAGCCCAGAAACTTAGGATACCCATGATATAAGATACAATTTGCTAAACGCATGAAAGAAGAACAAAGACCAAAGTGTGGACACTTTGCCCCTTCTTAGAATTGGGAACAAAACACCCATGGAAGGAGTTACAGAGCCCTGCCCTTCTTAAGGAACATACTGACTATGGAAGTGTAAACGGTGGTATCTTCAAGAGCCCCATCCCGTGTGCTTCACTGTACATCTGAATGGTCTACAAACACCCACTGTGCTTCACACAGCCAATCCTACCTGGGCTGAAGGTGGCCTCAGAGTCGGAGAGTAGACACTGTCCAGCAAATTTGGGAAGTGTCTGAGGACTGGAGAAGGCCCTCTTCAGGTGGTATATACAAGATACTCTCAGTTTCTCTCCATCCTGTCTTACTGAGTCTCCAGAACCCTGGTGATGTTGGAACATGCTGTGTCCTTGAGCAGAATAGACAACTGGATGTGGAGGTCATAGGCTTGGGATCTAAGGCAGCCAGCAGATACTGAGCAGTGGATGGCACATGAACAGGAGGAGGGACTTCTTGCATCTGAAGTCCAGGAACAACCAAACAACAGCAAGGAGTAGTCTGAGACTCTGGGAGCATGAGAACAGCCGCCAAAGTGTCTGCAGTGATGGTTTTCCAAGGGCAGTGACTTGGGAACCCGTTGATTTTCATCTGTGTGTAAAACTTGTAAACAAGGCACCTGTTGCTGCCAGAAACCAGAAGCACTAAAACTATTGGATCCATGCCTGAGCAGCATGTCAGATTGGACTCCTTGAGGGGGATGCTATGGAGGTAACCTTGTATCTGTGTTTCTGGGAAGGTGGATGCCATTAGGCTTTTGCCTGCAAACTGTGTGTGATGACCCTGTAGGCAGCCTAGAAATCCCTTCAGGGTGAGAGAGAGGCTGCACTGGGGCTGTTGAAATAGGCACCAGACTTCATATTCTACCAGATGAGCAAAGCACTTAGCAGGTGTTGCTTCAGCAAAAATATTAATTCTAGTCCTGTTAGGGATTGATTGTCTATTGAGACTTTTGCAGATGGAACCACAGCACTGAGATTGCAATACTGTAACAGCAAGTCCTTTATTTTCCCTAAAGTTAAGAATAAGCAAAATTGAGCTGTCAAGTGGATATTAAATAGGAATAATGTTTCACACAGACATAAACATGTGCACACATGCACATTTTTTATCCTTGAAGGCCCTGGTTTAACTTATATTGGATCACATAACTCTCTAAAATAGGGGAGTTATAGGATTCCTATTTTATTAAGCCAAATTTTTATATTAAAAACTTTGTTAGTGTATATACATGGTATGAAGCAATGGGATTCATAATGACATTTCTTTCAAGAATATTACATACTTTGACAATATTTGTATTAAGATAATTTGTAAGTACTTATTTTATTACCAGAGTATCTGTGCCCTATATAAAACACATTACAGCAATTATTACTGTGACTACAGGGAAATTAGGAAAGGCTTTGGACTAAAGCATGGCCATTTTTTTATATATAGTGGCTTTTTGAAAATTATATTATCAGCATGTTCAAACTTAGTGGAATCTTCAAGTGTAGCAATCCAAACACCAACACTGACCAGTTGATGAAGATTTGTCAGTTGGTACACATCAGTGATTGTTAAACTTGAGAAATAATCAGTATTCCAGAGACACAGAAGCAATCCCTGCCCCCCTCTTGACCTTCACTCTGCTCCCTTTTGTCTTCCTCCTTCCTCCCTCACCTCTCTAGCCTTGAGATACATAAGGGTTTCCGCTATGTATCCTATGCAAGTCTTGAGTTCCAGAACTTAAGAGACTTCTTGCCATAGCCACCTGTGCAGCTGAAACTGTACCTAAATTCTATAGTATATAAGTTTGGGATTTGCAATTTTCAATCAAGTTACAAAAATCCATCTATATTTAGTTACATATGTGTGTTATATGTCCCTACTCAAATTACTACTTAATGTGCACTTATACCAAAACAATATCCATGTAAGTATATTCTAATTCCCTTCCTATTACTATGACAAAATACTCTGACCAAAAGTAGTTTTGTCTTAGAGGAATTAATTTCATTTAACAAGTTATCATCTATCATTGAAGGAAGTCAGGGCAGGAGCTCAAGCAGAAACTATGGAGAGACACTGCTTGCTGCCTTGCTCACAAGTTCATGCTCAGCTAGCCATTTTATACAACCTAAGACCTCCTGCCTGAGACTGGGTACTGCTCACAGTTGACTGGACCTTCCTATATCAATTGAAACTTGAGACTGCCCCCCCCCCCCCAAGACATACTCACAAACACATCTGGTCTAGGTAATTTATCAACTGAGGCTTCTCTCTCAGAGGACTTGGCAGGCTCTGTCAAGTTAATAATGAAATCTAACTAGGACAAAGTATATATAATTTACTTAATTACATCCCTCCCCAAAATTGAGGGGGTTGTTTTAAACTAGTGAGCAATCTAAAACTAGTGTTGTTTGTGAGACCAGACATTTGCTCAGTTATAAAGGACAGACGTTCCTTAAACTGCACTTTCCTGGACTTGCAGGTACTCGGTGGCTGTGGTGAGATTGTTTTTTTGTGTGTGTGTGTTTGTTTGTTCTGCTGCTCCACTTTGCTTTGATTTCCATCTGTCAACCACAAGAGATGGGTGGCCATTCTCTGAGATACTCTCTTCCTACAAGATGACCATCGTCTTCCCCAGCCCTCAACCATTTGAGGTAAAATCTGTAGAATGGCTTTATTTTTAGACAGCTAAAATAATTTCTCTTCTCATGTTGAGTATTGCTATGGCAAGTTCCTGATATTGTGTGTGCCTTCTGCACCCTCACGGGCAGCAGCCTTTATGGTGGCTCCTCTTGGACCACTTGTCTGCAACTGCGTTCATCTCTGGGATTCCCCATTCATTCTCATTGTGGGTGGGATGTGACAGAATCAAGAAAAAGCAGCAATATGTAAGTCCCAGAGCCTGACACCACCTTCCCACACAGGGTCATTATCTCCAGTGAAAGAGACCTTTTCTTGTCAGGCAGGGCACCTAGGGGCCTCCCATAGACACTGCCACACAGACTCAGTAGAAGGGTATGTAGAAGAACCTATAGAGTTGGCCCAGCCTAGCTGCCCTGAGAGGCATGCATCATAGATTTTTCAGGTTAGAGCCCATGGCTCCTGATGCACACACTATGTGCCTTCCAGTTCTTGAGAGACCAACACACTTCCTCTAGTAGTGAAGTGTTCAGGCTGCTTTGTGCTTCTCGGAGTGTCCCTTTAGTAGTCAAGAAAGCATGGAAGCTTGACAGGATAATTGGTTGTAGACATTAATCTTGTGTACCTTGTGTACCTTGTGTACTTTGCAAACATCACATTAATCTTGTATACCCTGTATATCTTGCAAACATCTCTGTATCCTGGGAACTACAACTGTGTTGGTACTGACAATTATATTCTGTTTCTGATAAAGGTATAAAAAAGTCTGATTGTTCTCAATAAAATTGCCACGGTATCAGTTTTGCTATGGACCCCCCATTTGTCCTGCTTTAATTCCTTTTGGTTATATTAGGTGACGTAGGCCTGGTAAGTAAGAGCTGGCATTTACAAGTATGGGCTTTCTGTTCACCTGCTAAATCTGAACCAGCCTCGTATCTACCCAACAGTGTACCGCAGTAGACTTTCTGCCTCTGCCTGTTAGGAAAACACCACTCAGCCTGAGAGTCTTTGGCATGTAGCAGGAAGAAAGCACCCTCTCTTTAGTAGACTGACTGACAGCCTGAAATGCTATGCGTGATCACCCCCTTTTCCCTCCTAAAGTTGGCAGCTGGTGGGACTCAGGGAGCACTTGGATTGTCTAGGATGCACCCAATGTAGGGGCAGGAGCTTTGGCAAAGCTCCACAGACTGATGGGCATCACCCAGCCATTCTGAAGCATCCTAACAAGGTGAGCATCCTTCTCAGGTGAGGGCAGTTAGGAAGCCACATGCATTGGAAAAGAGTCTGCTAAGCTTCCCAAGCTGGGGCTGCCAACTGTGTTATCTTCTTTGCAACCTCTGGCTCTCCGTTTCTCTGTTTCTGTCTTTGTCTCTTCCTCCCTCTCTCCCATCCTCTCTCCCTTTTCTCTCTATTTTCTGTGTCTTTCTCTTAAAGAATGATAGTTTAATCTCCTTTGTTGACATAGATCTAAAAACCCTAATGAAATATAAAAGTTAATTGTACTTTAGAAAGTCATAAATCATGAGCGAGTGTGGCATACCCCAAGGAAATATGGGATCATTTAGCATTATGAAAAAAATCTATTAAAAGTTATTTAACAATATAACAGGATGAAGGGGGTAAATAATCAGATCTTATTTAATGATTTCAAGAAAACAGTGATTAAAATCCAAGACAAATTTATGCTAAAACAAGCAATAAATTTCAGTGGGTTTGCTCTTTCTTGAAATGATTAATGACACTTTTAAACAAAGCCTGCTATCACTTATCACTTGCTGTGACTTGTGCTGTTGTGGATTCTCTCTCTCTCTCTCTCTCTCTCTCTCTCTCTCTCTCTCTCTCTCTCAAATGTATTTGACCTTTCATGTAGGTGTGTGTGTGTGTAAGGGCATTCAAGCGTCATAGTGCTTGTTGAGAGGTCAAAGGACAACTTTAGGGAATCAGTCCTTGGCTTCCACCTGTTGAGGCAGGGTCATTCTTGTTGATTATGTTACTCCACTGCAAATGCAATCTATCTGACCCACAAGTTTGTCTCCCTGTCTCTCCCATCAAACCATAGAAATGTTGGGATTACAGATATGAGGCCTCTTCATCTGACTTTTGTACATGGGTTTGCAGAATCAAATTCAGGTGTCAGGACTGCAGCTTTTCCCCCACTTGCCCACTTCTTCAGCCCTGTGGGTTTTCCTTATGAGGTCTTGAGAGCCTTAGAGGAGACCACAACCCAGTGGAAGAGGATGATAAGGGTGGATGTAAGATCAGGTTTGGGTGTGGTCGTGTCAGGCAACATAAGATGAGGTTAAAAGGCACAAAACACAACAATCTTATTACTATTCCCAGAGAGACCAGTGATGCCAATGGACAGTTAATGAGAGAGTAGGCAGCATATGAGAAATCGAGTGGGGACCTGGGAACTGTCCCTTTAATAGGGTGTGTGTGTCTTAGTTAGGGTTTCATTGCTATGAAGACACCATGATCAAGGCAACTCTTATACAGGCAAACATTTAACTAGAGATGGCTTATAGATTCTGAGGTTCAGTTCATTATCATCATGGTAGGAGCATGGCAGTGTGCAGGCAGGTATAGTGCAGGAGGAGCTGAGAGTTCTATATCTTCATCTGAAGGCAGCAAGAAGACTGTCTTTCAAAGGCAGCCAGTAGGAGACTTTCATCCTAACTGGGCAGAACCTGAGCTTAGGAGACCTCAAAGCCTGCCTACAGAGTGATATGCTTCCTCTAATAAGACCACACCCCTTCCAATAAGGCCATACCACTTAATAGAGCCACTACCTAGGGCCAACCAACCACTGAAACACATGAACCTATGGAAACATATGGACCTTTTCAAACAACTGCCGTGTTTGACTCTCTTAGTTGTTAGACCGTCTTCCTCAGAGAAAATGTGTGAAGGTGCTTACTTTTTGGCCACGAGGTTGTATCATGATCACTTGCTGGGGTGTGATGGTTTTTACTTAGAATGAGGCACAAATAAGCTGTACCACAAATAACCACATCTTAACCAGGGCAAAAGGTGATCAGATACCACTGGGCTTCAGAGAAATTAGGTCAAGTCTCTAATCAGATGCTGAGGCAGAAACTATAGCTAACACCTCTTATTTAGTCTTTCAAAGGTTTGTTTATCCATAATCATTTTATAATTAAATTTGTTGTTCACTAATTGAAAATATTTGTATTTATCTTGACACAAGAGAGGTATATACTATATTGCAGTGTAGTTAGGATTGATCTATTTTATTATTATATTTTATTAATTGATTATTATGCCTAATTTATTAATCAAACAAATGTGCTTTATAAAAAATGTGCTTGCATCAAAAAATGGGGGATGTTTTATTGCCATGTGTAGTTTCAGGCCACTACTGGGAAACCTGGCATGTACTCTTTAACTATAAGACAGAAGTGTGCTACTGTACAGTAAGCGAATTTGTGCCAGAACTCCCTGCAGCGAAATGAGGTCACCCTCATCTCCTGAAGCTCCGTTTGCCCTGCACTTTCCACAGCCTCCGGGAAGAGCAGCGATCAGCGATTCTCTCCAGGCTTAGCGTCAGCTGGCACCAAAGCAGGGAGGCATGGCCTGGTTTCCTTCTGCTCCCATGCTCGAGTGGCACTTCCGGAGGTGGCAAGTAGTCTCTCTGTCACAATAGGAAAGGTAGGAAGACAGTGCCCCTGGCACTGACTGGTTTTCTGCAAAACCATATCAAATCAAATATAATTTATCATTGTAGAAGTTTTGCCAGGCCCAGTGGCAAAGCCTATAATCCTAGTAGCTCAGGAGGTCAAGGCAGGACAACCAAACTTATTCAGTGACGCTCTAAGCAACTTGGAGACTGACTAAAAATACAAAGCAAAACGTGCTAAGTATATAATCAAAGTTCTAGTCCCCACTACTATTACAAAAAAAAAAATTCACTCCTACAAATCTCTTTCACTACATTAACCATCTGGGAATCTTTGGAAACATGATTTTTGACTTACATTTTCATGGAAAAAAGTAGCCCAAGACTGCCCCTCTTCCCTTCCTTGCCCATTTCAATCTTTCCTTCTTCACAGGGTCTCCTCAAACTCACAATTCTCCTGTCTTAGTCTCACTAGTGCAGGAATTACAGGCATGCACGACCAATGCCTGGCTCCAAGGTTTATTATGCAAATATAATATAAAGGAAGGACATACACACATTTTCTTTCCTTGGGTTTCGACCCTAAACTTCTTCCCTTTCTAAAGCATCCACAGTCCCACTGAGTAGCCAGCTGACTGCAGGACCATTTACAGCAGGGGTCAGAGAGCAAACCCACAAACCCTTCTCACAGGCTCATGGGAAAATCCTAGTAGTTGCTGATTTACATCACTAAATAGCTTATAACTTACAATATATAAGGAGGTAAGGTACATTTTTCATTTATTTGATGTAGCAGGTATGCAATTATCCTGAAATTAATTCTTTTTTTTAAGGTATCATATAGTATGATATGTTGGTACCAGACACACATGAATGAATTTTCTTAATGTGTCATAATATGTTCTTGAAATTAACTCTGTTTGGCAAGTAAGTGTATAGCTTGTAAAATGGTCAATACTTTTTAACATTAAAATAAGAACAAGTTAGCAAAAGAAGTTGATATGAAGTAGGAGAATTCATGAGGTGTGGTATATAAGATGTGATATATGTCACTATGTAGGATGCAATATATGTATATGTATATGGTGAAAGTCCTGTACCATATATTAGATTATTTCTTAAAAATACAGAGAGGAAGCAGGTGGAAAGCGAGTGTGGCCTGACAGTAGGCAGGATTATATTGATTGACAGCACGTGGACATCTTTCTCACTGACAGGTGTGGATGGTCCAAATGCCTACTGGAGAGAGTGGTATGCTGCTCTTTACAGTGGCAGAAATGACTTTCAGACTCTGTAGTCTGAAAAATGAAGATGGGAAGTGAATTCCTTCAGCAGGAGATTACCATTCCTAATGTTGAAAGGATGTTAAAAGTTCGGGGCAGGGGTATGATAGCTGTTTTCTACTGAAGGGAGGTCTTTGTCAGAGGGAGGTAGTTCTGGGTGCATTGAAGAGGGCTTCTCTGGTCATGTAGCTAGGGAAGAGTTCCAATTTGGTCAGCTGTGATAGCTCAGGCTGTTGCCACCCTGTGTTTCTAAAGAGACATCATGAGGGATATGTATAAGAGGGCTGTAAGCAGATGAATTATTTATTGAGTAAAACTGGACTGTACATTCATTAGACACAATGACAGACACACCAAGGGTCCCTAACATTTATGAGGCTCCTACATACTTAGTATATATGGCACTACCCATAAAAGATGCACATCTGAGCCCTTACTATTAATTAAAACAATTAAATATTAATGTAGTCTCCCACTGGTGACACTCATGTATCCTTTTCTCAAGAAACATAAATGAAGCTCGTGGCTGGCTTCTCTTCCCTTGTGTCTCACTGTGAGCTCAAATCCTTCCCATAAGCTGCATGGGTTGAGTCCTTCCCCTGAATGGTCTCTGGTAGTGGTGGAGACTTCCAGACAAGGTAACATCTCTCAGGACTTATGAGAAGAGATGAAGGAACAACCCTCACCACAGAGCCGGCAGCTGAGTCAGTTCCAGCCATCTCAGGACTGGTTCTCCTGAACGTATTTCCTTCTTCTGACCTCCTACCTTTCTCTACCTCCCTCTTTGTTCCTGGAACTGCCTGTCCCTCTAGCTATAGAAAGAGCAGCAGGAAGGAGTTTGGCTCCCTTAAATCACTCTTTGGATCTACAAGAACACAGGCAGGGGTGGGGTGGGGTGGGGGGAGGGCTGATTTCTTCCTGCAGGGGTCTGAAGAGTCTGATGGTAAAGTGAAACTTCTTCCATCTACTGATTAGAGGGTTATTTAGCAGCCAGAAACTGGGGTGGGGGGGTTGGGGGGGTGGGGGAGGGGGGAGATATGGTGAGTGGAGCTTTGAATGCACTTTCTCAAAACCTAAAACTCCCTGAACAAATGGCTGATGAGATTTGGGAAAGAGTAAGATACAGAGAGATGCTTTTGCACTATGATCAGATTCATTTTCCATTTACCATGGTTGCTTCCGTGGTACTGAGTTAAGACGTCAGGATTGGGCTACTCCGCCCACTGCCTGTTTCAGGCTAGACAGCCAGACCCTTCTAACACAATAACTTAACCCAATTTGAAAGGCCTCAGAGGGAAAAGGTCTCCTCTGCCATCATAACCATTTCCGAGAATCATGTCTGCCAACATCAAGCTTGTATTAGCACAATAAGGCATAATTCAATAAATATTTAGTGAGCACTTACACAGTCAGACACAAGGCAGTGAATTAGGTAGGCTTCTGTGATTAGTCCAGCCATGCAGAAAACTACTCGAGGAGTGTGAATTATTTATGTCCCATCAAGTTGAAATTTGAAGACAAGATGTGAAAGAAGGCTTAATGAATGTTCTGGGTATGGTGCTCTCAGCTGAGGACTATAAATGAAGCTAAGGGCAGAAGAGTGTTAGGCAGCTGCTCTGACCTTGGAGTGAAAAGGTTTAGCCCATTATCATCAAGGCAGGAAGCATGGCAGCCTCTAGGCAGACATGGTACAGGAAAAGGAGCTGAGCGTTCTACAACTTGATTCAAAGGAAGAAGGAACACGCCAGTCAGAATGGCTAAAATGAAAAACTCAGGTGACAGCAGATGCTGGCGAGGATGTGGAGAAAGAGGAACACTCCTCCATTGCTGGTGGGATTGCAAGCCGGTACAACCACTCTGGAAATCAGTTTGACAGTTCCTCAGAAAATTGGACATAGTACTACCTGAGGACCCAGCAATACCACTCCTGAGTATACACCCAGACGATGTTCCAAAATGTAATAAGGACATCCACTATGTTCATAGCAGCCTTATTTATAATAGCCAGAAGCTGGAAAGAACCCAGATGTCTCTCAAAGGAGGAATGGATATAGAAAATGTGGTGCATTTACACAATGGAGTACTACTCAGCTATTAAACACGGTGAATTTATGAAATTCTTAGGCAAATGGATGGAACCAGAAAATATCTTGAGTGAGGTAACCCAATCACAAAACAAAACAACAAAAAACCCACACATGGTATGCATTCACTGATAAATAGATATTAGCTCACAAGCTATGAATACCCAAGATACAATTCACAGACCACATGAGACTCAAGAAAAAGAAGAAAGACCAAAATGTAGGTGCTCCGGTCCTTCTTAGAAGAGCAAAATGCTCACAGGAACAAATATGGAGAGAAAGTTTGAGCAGAGACTGTCCCACCAGGGGATTCATCCCATATACAGTCACCAAACCCAGACACTATTGTGGATGCCAAGAAGTGCACGCTGAAAGGAGCCTGATATGGCTGTCTCCTGAGAGGCCCTGCCAGAGCCTTACAAATACAGAGGCGGATGTTAGCAGCCAACTATTGGACTGAGCACAGGGTCCCCAATAAAGGAGTTAGAGAAAGGGCTGAAGGAATCGAAGGGGTTTGCAACCCCATAGGAAGAACAACAATATCAACCAACCAGACCCCCCAGAACTTCCAGGGACTAAACCATCAGCAAAGGAGTATACATGGCTCCAGCTGCATCTGTAGCAGAGGATGGCCTTGTCATGCATCAATGGGAGGAGAGGTCCTTGGTCCTATGAAGGCTTGATAGATGCCCCAGTGTAGGGGAATTGAGAGCAGGGAGGTGGGAGTGGGTGGGTGGGTGGAGGAACACCCTCATAGAAGCAGGGGGAGGGAGGACGTGATAGGGTGTTTCAGAGAAGGAGGAAAACCAGGAAAGGGGATAACATTTGAAATGTAAATAAAGAAAATATCCAATAAAAAAAAAGATTTCTAATTCCACAGGATAGTATCACAAAAAGAGAGAGAGAGAGAGAGAAAGAAAGAAAGAAAGAAAGAAAGAAAAGAAAGTAAGAGCGTCTGAGACTTCAAAAGCCAGCCCCTAGTGACAAAATTCCTCCAACAAAGCCACACCTACGCCAGAAAGGCCACTCTTCCTAATAGAGTCAAACCTGTTAGCCTATGGGGGCATTTTCTTTCAAACCAGTCCCAGGAGCTATTGGCAATCCATTGTTGCTGGGCAGGATCAAAGCAATTTTCTTCGGTGGTGTAGTCATTGTTAATCTGCCCCTGCTCCAGGAATAACCTGCTACCCTGCTCGCACAAGCAACCCTAGTGCAGTTCTGTGAATTGACAACAAAGCAAAGACATGAAAACAGGAGAGGATTTGGGGAGATGAGAGGGCTCAGCAGAAGTAGAGGGAGGATGAGAGGCAGTAGGTAATGGGGTAAAAATGACCAAAATGCACTACAGACTATGTGAAACCATCAATGGATGATAAATAAATAAGCATCTTTTTCGGAAAATGCATTTGCCTGTTAGTTTTTCTTGGTGCATGAACCACCTACGTCATGAAAATCCCCAGCAGGATCTGAAATTGACTAAGAGAATGAGGCTTTGAGAGCATGTCCACAAAGAATTAACTCAGAGAAGCATTTTCTCCCAGGTAGGTGGCCTGGGCATTGCCTGCCCGCCCGCCCGCCCGCCCGCCCGCCCGCCCGCCCGCCTGCCCGCCTGCCCGCCCTCACTTCTCACCTGATGAGAGTTTATGCTGGGGCCACCGGTGCTGCTCCCATCTTTCCTCCTTTTGGCATTTCAGTGTGGACTGAAAATTAGCAAATCCCCAGGAATCATCCAGGCTCTCAGCCCTGGCCTGGGACCACTAAAATATTTGGTGAATTGCAAAGCTACTTGGTTCCCTGTCTTTCCCGCGTGCGGCTGCTCACCCCCTACTTTCTGAGCCATTCTAATAAATATCCTTTCATGATGTGTACACACAGTCTACGGTTCTGTTCCTCTAGAGAACCCCAGCTAATATGCCATGTCAACACAAAAGGAAGAGAACAGTGAAGTCTCAGGTGACCCCGGGACCCCACACAAGTACATACTTAGAGGGTCTATATATTTATTTCATAATTTCAGCTACTGTAGTGATTTGAATAGGCCCCCATAGACTCATGGGTTTGAATGCTTGGCCCACAGGGAGGAACACTATTCAGAGGTGTGTCCTTTTTAGAATAGTTGTGACCTCGTTGGAGGAAATGCATCACTGTGGGGTAGGCTTTGAGGGCTCCTAGTCCTCAAGTCCCACCCATTGCAGAAGAAACAGTCTCTCCTGGTTGCCTTCCGATCAAGACTCTCGGCTCCTTCTCCATCACTATGTCTGCCTGGATGCTGCCATGCTTCCCATCATTACAGTAATGAACTGAACCTCTGACACTGCAAGCCAGCCCCTATTAAATGTTTTTCTTTATAAGAGTTGCCTTGGTTATGGTGTCTCTTTGCAGCAATGAAACCCTAACTAAACTTCTCGGTTTCAGAATTTCCTTTCCATATTTTACCTCAGGCTTTTAGCCTGCTGAAATTTTCCATCGTGTAATTTCTTGACTGTATGAGCCATGGATAATTTGAACTGTAGATCCGGGGACTTCCCAGAGCTACCCCTCTCTGTGTTACTTTGTGATCTGGTCTCTCATTCTTCAGTCATTTCACCTTACTTCCCGCTGTGCTTTAAGTTTCCAGTAAAATTGAAGAATCCCAATGGCCTCTTTCTTTCTAGCAGGCAGTGATACATACAGATGGCCTTTGTTTGAACTTGGGCTGGGCTGTTTCAAAGCTGCTCTGCCCTGCAGTCCCAGGATGGACCTGTCCATCTCTCATCTCTCCTGCTCCTCACATGTTCACAGTCCCAATAGAAAGCCAGAACCTGTCTTCTTTGATGAATTCTGTTGCGGTCCATGAGTCACTTCATAAACCATATTAACACCAATTTCAGTCAGATAGGGATGGTTTATTGAATGCACACCCTAATACTGGTTGGATCGGGGGCATAACTCAGAATCTGAGCTATGACAATGAGTATCTTTCTCCGTCAGCTTATAAAGAAAAATAAAATTCACAAAAGTCACAGTGAACTCGTACACAGGTGAAGGAAGTGCTGCCCAGTGCTCAGCTCTGACTCAAGCCATTTTGGGCATAGCAGTTTATATTGACCTTTAACTTGATGGGTCCTACAAAAGGCTTTGTGGAGTTTCTTAAGATTAATGACCCTCATACAAAACACACAGAAAATAACAGATTATGTGATCAGGATGACCCTGCTCTGAGTCAAGTTATTCTTCTGTGTCAGTGACTGGCAGGCATATTATAGCAACAATATGAAATAGCTACGCAGGCATGGAACAAAATGGCTACAGCTATGCTGGGGTACCGAGGTTAGACCTCAATAGATTCCACGTTCATTTTTGTTTCCTTCCAGTCTCTTCTGTTTTCTGCTTCCCAGTGCTGCTCATTAACTGGCCAGTGTCATAAGAGGTCAATCTGAAGGAATATGGGGCTCACGACAGTGACCTCCTTTGTCCAGATGTTCTGGGAGCTTGCTGGTGCTTTCCAATAGATACTTAGTAATATGTTATTTGGTGTTACTAATTGTTCTTGGCAGGGATGCTGGTGAGCAGAAAGCTGGCAGAGCACTTTTTAAAAGTCTGTTGCAGTGTATTGTGATACTTTTATGCAAATACAAATGTTCTGGTATTGGCAAATGAGACTTTTTGTGGTAAAACAGAAGAAAGAAATTTACATTGCACCCCAAGATAAGCATAATGATTTGATCTTCATTTAGGAGGTATGTGTTGGGGGTGGGGGAAAGACTTGTTATTGGTAACAGAAAAAAATTCCCATTAATTTCTGCTCACTTTTATAGTAGTGTTGATGTCTAATTGGCTTGCTTCAGGACACTAGCTGTAATGCTCCTAAAAATAAGGATTACGTCAGTCTAGAGGCAGACAGAGCCTCCTCACCGGGTGCCAGCTCCATTCTTGATTACTGGACACATTTACCTCCTCGGTGGCATGGGCCTTCAGGCATGATTCTGAGCCACATTGAACGTTAAAACCAAGCAGAAGGAATGGCCTGAATTTACCCAGTTCAAAGCAATAGCTGCTACCTCATTGCAAACTAACACGGTCCCAAGGAAATGCCCTACTAAAGTTTTTCTTGAGATTTTCTGTCCCCAACACCACCACCACATGTGCTTTTTATCTCTGTCAACTAACTTCCTTCTAACTATTTGTTCCACTAAAGTGACAGAATTGGGTCATTCCAAGGCCGGAGCGGAAGATAAAACTGCTCTTGTGCCAGCCATGCTGGAGAAGTCTTTGAAGCCCAGGTGCTTTCAATAGAACAGAATTAACATTCAAGGCTGCACTTGGCCAGACCAAGTGCCTCTTTCAGGGAGTGGTTTGGGGGTGTTTATTTATAGCTCTCTTTGAAAAGAGTAGTGTCCATTTTTGATGGAATAAAAAAAGGGGGTCTCCGGTCTCTTTCCAACCTTTTTGTTTTTCTGATCAGTACTCTAAATTAACATTTCTAAATTAACATTGATTCCCAATTAAGCAGCAAGTGAACATTTACATTTCAAGAGCTGGGACAAGATTGTTTAGGAGAGTGGCATTAAGTATAATCTATTTTATTTAATACAGTACACTCTTATTGGATCCTTAGAATGCCCAAGTCATTTTCAGAAGGGTTTGAAGGATGCAAAAATAAATAAAATAGTTCTTCATGACAAAGATCTGGTAAGATAATGACATGAGATCCGCTGTGTAGAGGTGAATTGTAGAAACCAAGGTTACAGTAAAGATAGGAAACTTGATGTTTTTATTAACAACAGAAAGAGTGTTCAAGAGAAACGCAGGATTTAAAGGCTGAAGCTTAAAGGATAGTTAAGTTTTGCAAATTTATTTTAAAGGCCATTTAACTATTAAATAGTTTCTGACGCTTTCAGAAAATGTAACTGACCCTCACCCTCCACAGCAGACTCCTGTACACTACTGCTCCCTGAACATCTCTGCTATGTAAAGCTTAGTTCTTGGTACATAACGACTCCATCTAATCTAACCAGAGAATCTTTAAAGGTCTTCAAAGGCACATTAGCTAATTTTCTGCTGCTGCAATGAAACACTAGGATTCTGGAATCTAAAGTGTGTTTGAACTCACGATTCCAGGGGGGTGAGTCCATGATGGTGGAGAGGCATGGTAGCAGGTAGGCATGGCATCGGGTAGGCGTGGTAGCAGGTGGGTGTGGTAGCAGGTGTGCGTGGCAGCAGAAAGAAGCTGAAAGATCCCTTGCTTTAATCCAAAGCACAAAGCAGAGAGAGAAAGAACTAGAAAGCAAAGCTATCCACTCTCAAAACTCAACCCCAGTGGCACACTTTCTCCAGTAAGTCCACACCTCCTAAACCTCCCCCAGACTTCCACCAGCTCCGGACCAAGTGTTCAAATGTTTGAGCCTATAAGGAACAGGCCATTCAAGCCCTGTTACTGGGTCAGCATTCGTCCTACAAGAGTAAGCATTTATAAGCATTTGTTCCCTGTCGTTTCGTAGTTGTTACTGGTTGGAGCCCCTAGGAACTGAGTTGGAGTCATTATACACTGGAGTCGTGAGTTAAAATGAGACAGAAAAAAAAAAGGGACATTATTATTATGAAAATTTGAAACATTTCAAAAAACAGAATGAACAATATACCAAACCCCATGTATGCACACCCCACCTCTGACAAACACTGACGTATGGCAGATGTCGATTCCTCCACACCCCCACACGCACATTAACTCCTCAGTAAAATAGCGATGCTGTGAAGCTAATTGAAAAGGTTCTTTTATTTCTGCTTCCTTTTTTATTTAGTCCTTTTGTTTTTTTCAGTATAGATTTTATTCCCCTCCCGGTCCACCCTCCGACTGTTCCACATCCCATACCTACTCCCCACCCCCCTGTCTCTACAAGGATGTCCACACCCTCCAACCTCCACCCTACCAGACCTCTAAACTCCCTAGGGCCTCAGTCTCTTGAGGATTAGGTGCATCTTTTCTGACTGAACCCAGACCCGGCAGTCCTCTGCTGTTTATGTGTTGGGGTCCTCATATCAGCTGATGTATGCAGCTTAGTTGGTGGTCCAGTATTTGAGAGATCTAGGGGGTCCAGGTCAATCGAGACTGCTGGTCCTCTTACAGGGTTGCCCTCTTCCTCAGCTTTTTTCAAATTCAATCACAGGGGTCAGCAGCTTCTGTCCATTGATTGGGTGCAAATATTTGCATCTGATTCGTTCAGATGCTTGTTGGGCCTTTCAGAGGGCAGTCCTGATAGGTCCCTTTTTGTGAGCACTCCATAGCCTCAGTAATAGTGTCAGGCCTTGGGACCTCCCCTTGAGCTGGATCCCACTTTGGGCCTGTTGTTGGACCTTCTTTTCCTTCTCTCCATTTCCATCCCTGCAGTTCTTTCAGACAGGAACAATTAAAACAACTGACCCAATTCTAACTGAATGTGGAGCATGCTATAGCTCCTGAGAAGATTCTCATGTGTCCAAGACTGGAGAGCTCTGGGGCAGAACGGCACAAACACGTTTAAAGGCTGAGTTGGGCTATTTGGTGCTGCATACAGGGGTTGAGGAATTTCTCCGCCTCCCTGGAACATATTTTATGTCTGAGATGATAATAGAAATGACCAGAGAAGGGGTCAGATGTCAGGAGATGAAGTCATCCTTACCTGGTACATAGTTTGAGCTCATTCTGAGATTATGTTTGTTACGATGATCACCATCATCATTTGAGTGAGCTCCCTACCCATGACTTCTTGACAAAGTTTGCAGTGCAAGGCATACACTCCCAGTGCTAACCTATAGCTATCTACTTGAGATGAAACAATGTCTTCATTAGACTTATTGTAAAAAAAATCATGAAAAAAAATCACATTTGCTGCAAAGAAATTTTATCTGTTTGACATTAATGCTTAGTTTAATATGCATATTTTGCTAAGCCATTTAATGGCTCAGTATCCAATATTGCCATCTGTTAACTTCATATTAGAAGCTACAAATCACAGACCACAGGGTTGAACCCATTCCTATTATTCTGTTGAATGGACATAGGAGCTAACTGCTCTCTATATCCAAGTTTCCATCTGGAGACAGTGCAGGTCTCAGACATTATCCGACATCGTTTCTCTGTTCAGTGGACAGTGGCTAATGCAGAAACCCACATCTATTCAAAGTGTGCAGAATTAGTGATTGTGGAGTGCTCAGTCACAAATGGGGACATCTGTATCACACACGCAGCACACACACACACACACACACACACGCATGCACTCACACGCACGCACGCACATGTGCACACACACATGTACATGACTATTCAGGACTGGAGGAAACCAGTATCTTCTGGACGTGACAGGCTCTGGGCTCAAATGGACTCAGCAGCTGTGGCTGCCTGCATAAGACCTAAACAAGATGAAGCCAATAAATGTTCTATCGTGGAGTGGGAAAGGCTTAATAAGTTCCTACCCCTAACTTGGGAACTACAGACAGTGAGTGTGAGGAGTGGGTGTGGCAGCAGTCCCAAGATGGCACCTGGGACTGCAGCTAAGTCTTATGATTTGCACCTGACTTCCTCATACACCTGAAAATAAGCCACGACCATCGTGAGAGCTGCATAGTTGCACCATGATGCTGGCGGTTTAAACAAGTCCATATTTGGTGGAGACATGCCCCTGCCACCCTGATTGGCTGAAACTGTGTGCCGGGTGAGGTGACGTGGCCTGCTGTGAGTGGATGAGGACTGAGAGTATGTAAGAGTGAGAGGCCCGGGGGTTCGGGAAAAAAAGGTGAAGGGAGAAAAAGATGAAGAGAGAGAGAGAGATGAAGACTGAAGTTTGCTGAATAAACTGCTATTAGATGGACTGGTGGTCGTGTCGTTCTTGCTGGTCGAGAGCGGACAAGACAAGTGAGTGGCTTCTCAGGAATAGGAGGAAGCCAGTTTCTTTTAATGGCTCCTGGTAGATCAGTAATGCTCTAGTGTGTGGCCCCAGCACAGATTTGAGTCAGTGAGTTATTTAATTAAAAATAAAAAGTTTAAAACGACATGAGGTTGAGGGCATAAGGAAGTGGGGGTGACTTAGGAGGAGATGGGTAAATATCAAAATGCATTTTATTAAGTTCTCAAAGAATTAATATTTTCCAGCAAACTTCTGTTTATTTTTTATTTACTTATTTATTTTTAGTACCACATGCATGCCAACTAGCCAGACAGCCTGGATTTGTCATGAGTTCCAGGCCAGTGAAAGACCCTGGTCCCAAAAGAAAAGTATATGGCATCATCAGAACACCAGGGACTGTTCCATCATCCACACATTTGTAGACATGCGCACACAGATACATACACACTACACACACACAGACACGTATATACACACACACACACAAATGCATGTACACACACACATGCATGCACACACACTTATGCATGCACACACATGCATGCACACACACATGCATGCACACACACTTATGCATGCACACACACTTATGCATGCACACACACTTATGCATGCATGCCCTCAACTGTGCATGCACAGACACACATTCAATGATCACAAATTAGTAAAAATGGAGCCAATTAAGACTCCTAAAATTACTCCTAAATAACTCAAGAAGTGAGAATGTTTCCTTCATATTTATTTTTCTATGTATCTTCACTTCAGGGAGTACTGACAGAACAATACCCCACAAAAGTGTATTCCTCAAGTGTAATTTCAGTTTCAGAATATAAATCAATAGAGATAAGTAGGGTGTATATTATACGCACGTCTCCACTGTTTTCCGATTTATTTTCAGTTTTTCAAAACCTCTGAGTTTTGCATGAGTGATTACAAGCTTGAGTAATGTTACCGCTCTGGCAACTTGTCAGAATTCAAGGATAAAAGACTTTAATTTTCATATTGTTATTATATTCACGCTTCCAGACAGCATTGAAAAAAAAATCCACCAAATGCCAAAATGAGCAAAACAAAAAGAAAGATTTCTTCCGCCCCGCAGCTGTGTCTTCAGCCACAGCACAGAGCTTTTCTTCCCTTGGTTGTAATCAGCAGGGTGTCCCCAGGAATGCAAAATGTCCTCTCCAATGGCACATTTTTCTGTTTAAACATCACTTCATAATCCATGCTCCAAGCGCTTTGAGACTTTTAGATAAAAATAGTGTGAAGACAGATTCATTTCATCAGAGCATGAAGCATCCGGGCATACATGCTTCCATTTTGAAACGCTCCCAACAGTACTGTTATCGGCTTCACAGGAGGGTAGTTTAGAACCCAGAAAGCAATTTGAAAGAGGACACTGAGGAGAGAAAAGGGAGGGGGCAGAGCGTCTCAGGTGCTGCTTATATCTGTTTTCAAAGTCTAAAACAGATAAGGGTATATATGAACTATCATACTCCTTTAGCATCTTATGGTACTTTGCGGAAAGACTGCATGAAGTAAGAATCGGCCGTTCTTGGGTCTCCACCAACTGTGGAGGAGAATTCTGTGTGCAGGGAGTCTGTCTGGGTCACACCTTACAGGCTCAGTTGATGAGTTGTGCGGATATAGAGAAGGATTCCCTACGAAGACAGGGAAGCACCAGCCACAGTGCCCCGGACCTCCACTGGCCCCTTTCAAGGAATTACAGGATGCATCACACCAGGCATGGGGTTGTGGCATCCGCAGAAGTCAGCTGTTGTAACTGAAACCATGCAAAATCCTCAGCTCTTGTCACTTTTGTTTCCCTACATGACACCTCTGTGATGTGAGAAGAGCACTAGGATGTTGATGATCCAGCTAACAGAGACGCAAGGTGGGATCACATTTGCATAAGAATAAGTGGGTGGGATTATATTTGCATAAGAATAGATGGGCTATGCTTCTGTGGCTCCTGTTAGAGTCGGTTCATTATATTATTGATAGCTTGCCTGACGTGGAAATGACTCTTTCTAGCCATGAGGTCATTGAAATTGGCAGAGATTGTCACCCATGATGGATGTGACCCTGGAATGACCATAAATCCACCCATGAAATGTAGCCAAGAAAATGTAGTAAAATACACGCAGAAGGGTGTCTGCTTGAAAAGACTCTCATGTTCTCTTGATTTTGTCATATATCAAATATGTCAGCGTGTCAATTATATGACAATCTCAAACATATCAACATATAAAATATACATCAATTATATATCAAAATGTATATCAACCAACTTTTTAAAAACTGTATTTTGTGATAGTTTCTTTTCCTAAAAAAATGTTGAAGAAAATTTTTAAAGGAAAAATTCTTTTAAAACCTCACTTTTGTATTTATTTTGATTTTATAATTGATAACTCTCAAAGTATTTGTGCTTTACACACCTCAGTCCATGTATCTATGGCCAGCTCTTTAAAAACCTGTACCCTTATTCTAATACAGACTTTAGGCCACATGTGAAGGGAGTTCAAGGAGAGTCCCACCACTGATGTACCGTCTTGTCTTTCGGTGGTCTGTCACTAACAGCGGGACCCGAACTGCTTTTATGTCTCTCCTCCGTAGACTGGTCCCCTCCTTCCCCCAACACGAGTGAAACTTCCCCCGGGGAGTGATCTGGGAGCAAGGCTCTCGTGTTTCTGTTTCACATCTGTACCAAGTGAAACCAATCACTCTTAACCCCACAGCTGAGGCCACATGAACTCACAGGACACTCCAGGACCTCAAGATGGACAGAGACTGAGTAGCCAGGAGTCCAGAAGAGCTGCTCTTGAAGTTCACTGACGGAGATCCAACCTGCCGCTGATGTTCCCACCCGGCCCCTTCCTTAGGTTTGTGGCACTGTCCATCCAGTTACTGGTCTGTCTACAAATGGTCTGCTGCACTGTCTGTCTGTCTCTTTGCCTCTCACTTATAAAGACTGAGATGGTGGTTAGGATCCACTCAGCTAATCTGTGATGGTTTTTAAATTTTAAAATCATTAATTATCGGAACATTTTTATGACATATGCAAAGATGTTTTTCGCCAAGTGAGACTATCTACATATTTGGTGTTCGTTATTCAACCCAACATTTCAATTATGATGAGTTGATCCTTACTTGGTATTTTGCTCTGACACAATCTCTACAAAAGTGAACTAAGGGGGAGAGTGTTTATTTTGGCTCCAGTTTGGGGATATGGTCCATGGTGGTAGGGAAGACATCGCAGGACATGCTGCCGGAACTCCTCACTGTCTCATATCTTGGAGGAACAGGAAGCAGAGAATAGACAAGAAGAGGGACCTGGCTACAGAACGACACCTTTTAAAGGCCTGCACCCAGAGACCCACTTCCTCTAGTTAGGCTCCGCCTCCTGCCGGTTCTTCAACCTTCCAAAGCAGCACCAGCGCTCGGGGCCCAACATGGACGTACAGGAGCTTATGAGGAATATTTCATATCCTGGACCATAAAACCAAGATACGATGTTCGTAAAGTCCAAATCCACTGGGTGGGTGTCAGTGCAACCTGAAATGGCTAATACAGAAAATGAATCTAGAATCTTCGGGATACAGATATATCATCACCACTGTTGAGTACTGCCGTCACGAGCAGAGGGCTGTCCAGTCTCCAAGGCAACAGATTCCTTCAGACTTATCTGTCTCCTGCCCTCTATTCATTATTCCCATGTAACGTGGAAGTAGAGGTCTTTCCAGAAGTGTCTCGGGGGCAGGAGAGATGATGGTTCTGAAGTTAAAAGTGCTTGCTGCTCTCCCAGAGGACCCGGGTTTGATTTTCTGCATCCACAGGGCAGCTCACAATTTCAGCTTCAGGGGATCCATTGCCCTCTTCTGGCCTCTATGAGCATCAGGCATGTGGCACATACTCGTCCATGCAGGCGAAACATCCACATACATAATTTTTAAGTGTCTCTATTTGTTATATCACCATTGTGTCACATCACCTGTCAAGAGAAAGAGTTCTAAAGTAGGTTGTGTCTAGCAGGAATTGTAGGATTTTATCATCAACCTCAAATATAAAATATACATATTGTACTTTGGATGGGAAATGTTCCACATAGGCGTGTGTATTTGAACATTTAGTTTCCAGTTAGCGGTGCTGTTTGTGGGGAACACTTTATGGAACACTTTAGGAGACCGAATTTCTCTAGAAAAAGTCCATCACTCACAGAAGGTGGCCTTTGAGAGTCTACAGCCTATGCCTCATCCTGTTCTCGCTAACTCTCCACATCCTGTGTGTGAATGAAATGTGACTGCCCTGCTTGCTAACTTCAGAACCACACACTCATGCCCAATGCCCTTTCTCTGGACTGTAAGCCAAAAGAAACCCCTTTCTCCTCTAAGATGCTTGATAGTGGTGGTGGTGGTGGTGGTGGTGGTGGAGGTGGTGGTGGTGGTGGTGGTGGTGGAGGTGGTCTGTTTTATTACAGAAACAACAAAGTAACTAATACACCCATAATAAATAAACACATTCTATATTGTATGTTTTCAGCTGAGCATTTATTGACATTTATTCAAAGAATAAAGAATTTAATTTATAAGACTCTTCTGTAGCCAAAATGATATGCAGTATATTTGTAATGAATGGAAAATCATATGGACAAGTGGATCATATAACATGGCATTTATCTGCAAACCTATCTTAGAGAAATGTTAGGAAACACCTGTGTTCATACAAAGTTTAAAGTCACATAAACACTTGGACATTATCCCCTAAGTGTCTATGTACAGCCACTGTTGGGTATTTACTTTGTGTAGTTCATGGAAAGAAGGTTTAAAACTTGGCTAGCTTCCTAGGGGTGTGGAATTTTGCCAAATAGTGTTAACCAAGAGATGAGGATGATACAGTTAATTTTTATGATAGCCTGGGAGTGCATAATTATAGCTATAAATAATTTAGATATTAGACTCTATAAAAACAACCTTTTGGTTCTTTAAAGATCAATAAAACTTTTTAAAAAACATATTTATATATTGAGAGAGAAAGAGAGAGAGAACAAATACCATGGTGCACTAGTGGACATCAGAGAGCAATTTGGGGGAGTCGGTTCCCTCTTTCCCTGGGATTAACCTCAGTTCATCTGGCCCAGTAGCAAATGCCTTTATTTGCTGAGTCATCATCTTTTCAGCCCTCACCATAACTCACTGGAAAATAATAAATATCCCTTTTATAGTGTTACTGGTGAAACTGGGGCTTCCTTTTGGTGTTCTTAGTCTTAATCTCCTTCATGTAAAATTTTTTAAGCAAGCTGGGGAGGAAGCTCCAGGACAAGTTTAGAGTTTGAGAGAAAAACAAGAAAGGTAAGCAGTAAGACCTCATGGCTGCCTGAGGAGAGAGAGAGAGACAAGAGGAAGGGAGAGAGCATGCATTTCACAGCAGTGTTCAACAAGCAACACACAGTGAAGGTGGGAGACGGGAGCCTCAGGGAAAGAGTGGAAAAGCCCAGAGCATCAAAGTATGCCCAGGCTTTGGTCAGTATCTGAAAGAAAACGAGATCAAAACAAAACAAAACAAAACAAAACAAAACAAAAAATCAGGAAAAGAAAAAGTCACATGTTTTTAGTCAGGGTTCTCTAGAGTCACAGAACTTATGGAATATTTGTATATATTAGGGGAATGTATGATAATAACTTAAAGTCTGTAGTTAAACTAATTTAACAAAGAACAGCTGTGAATTGGAAAACCAAAATCTATAGTTGATCAGTCTCATGTGGCTGGTTGTTTCAGCTGGCCTTCTGTATATGCTGGCATCCTTAAGAGGTAGGTTCCAACAGATGTGCTGGAGAAGCAAGTCTTCCTTCTTCCACTGTCCTTATGTAGGCCTCCAGCAGAAGGTGTGGCCCAGATTAAAAGTACCACCATACCTAGATCAGGAACTTGCTTTGTCCCAGACTGGCCTTGAACTCAGAAATCTGCTTGTCCCAGTCTCCTGGGATTAAAGGCATGTGCTACCTTACCTGGGCCTAAGCTTTTCATGGCCACTATGCCTCAAGATCTCCATGCCAAGATCCAGGTCAGCAGCCTGTGTCTTCCAGCCTCAAGAGCTGGATCACAGGTGTGGCCTCTATTTCTGGATTAGAGTTCATTCCAGATGTGGTTTGACAACCAGGAATAGTCATCCCATCACGGTATTCTGAATAACCCAGAAAATGGGTAGGCAGCACTACAAAATGGAAGCTCTGCAAGCAGAAGCAATGAGGGATACATTGTATCCTTAAAAGGATACTTAGTCCTCCCCATCCTTAGCATGCCTATGATTTATCAGCTTTCCTGGGGGTCAGTCTTATAGTCAATTTATTGACAGAGGCAGCTAGATTAAACTGTTAATGGGAAGAGGCAAAAGTGTAGAACATTTTGAGTGTCTTAGAATGTCAGGTACCCAGGTATTCTCTTTTTTTTGAACAAGAGGAAGTAGTTGTTTTTTAATGGGCACCAGCAACTCCCAGATACTTCCACTTGTTAATGTGGTCATTTAAATCCACAAAAAGGGTATCTGCTTTTTTAGTGTCTCCCCTTTGGAACACCCCATCCCATCCCTCTCCCCCTGCCTCTATGAGGGTGCTCCCCCATCCACCCACTCCTGTCCTCCTGCCCTGGAATTTTCCTACATTGGGTCAACACCCTCAGGCCCAAGGACTCCTCCTCCCACTGATGTCCAACAAGGCCATCTTCTGCTACATATGTGGCCAGCACCATGGGTTCCTCCATGTGTATTCTTTGGTTGGTAGTCCAGTCCTTGGAAGCTCTGGGGGGGTCTGGCTGGTTGACACTGTTGCTCCACCTATGGGGCTGCATACCTCCTCAGCTCCTTCAGTCCCTTCTCCAACTCCTCCATCGCGCCCCACCCCCACCCCCCAGCTCAGTCGAATGGTTGGCTGCAAGCTTCCACCTCTGTATTTGTCAGGCTCTGGCAGAGCCTCTCAGGGGACAGCCATATCAGGCTTCCATCAGCAATCACTTCTCCAGCATCCACAGTAAAGTCTGGGTTTGGTGGCTGTGTGTGGAATGGATCCCCAGGTGGGGCAGTCTCTGGATGCAAAGCCCTTTTCTTACAAACCATTAGATAACTATCTTGTACAGGCTTAGGTACTGGGAGGAGATCAGTCATTTCACGCATTGGAGAACACAAGGCACCTTACGCCCCTTGGACCGCTGTTAGCAGGTACACCCAGTTCTTGCTGCCTGAGCGGGACCCTTGGAACTCTCCTGCTTGCAGGGGTAGGGGAGGGTGGTCTCGTTCTCTTCCTAATAGACATTCTGGCAGAGTACTCAGTCTCCAGAGCCTGTGAACTCCTTCCTTGTCATATTCAGAGCTTGGTCCACGGCTTTTCCCCTGCCATCTCTATCCTTCAAGTCATCCCAGCCCTGGCTCATCCTTGGTCCCTCCATCACCCTTCCCGTTTCACAAATCTGCCCCATCCTCACTGCCACCGGCAAGGGCTCAAACTCCCACCCCCTTTCCTGACTGTTTTGCCATTTCTGTTTGTTCCGTTTCTCTCTCAAGTCTTTCTTGATGTAGGAACAAGATGAATGTGGCTGAAGGAAATATGACATCATCCTTCTTAACATAAACCAAGAGTCTCCTCTTCCAGTTCTCCACACACATTCTCCGTTTCTGTCTCTCAAACCCAGAAATCCTGCCGTCATATACCCTGAGATGCCTTTGGCGCTGGTGGCTTTTCTCAGGTGGTTCCCCTCAGCTGATTATAACCTAATTAATTCCTTCTGCCTTATGTGTGAGCACAGATCCCCTTCTGGGAAGAATCGCTGGAACTTCCAAATGGCTTTGCGTATCTGCTCCCATTTCTGTATTCCCAGAGACTGGCCTCAGCTCCCACTACTCCCCGACTCATTATAATTACCCGTTTACACACCTGGCTCTGTCAGTAGGCAGAGCCCCTTAAGGATAAGAACTGCTTGCTCTCCATTTGCGTTTTCCAATACTTGGAGCCCTGCAGGAGAGCAGGCAGATGAGTAAATGGGGTGATGGGAATCTCTTGTTGGAACTTCTCCTGGGGTAGAAAAGACTTTCATTACCCTTCAAAAAACACCACATAACCAATGCCTGTCCTTCTCACTAAAAAAAGATAACACACAACCCAATTACATGTTAGGTTACCTCAATGACACAATGTGGAAAGGAACACCCAGGATAAACATCTACTCTGAGGGGCACATTCTCTGGGTGCCTGGGAAAGTAGATGTTCTCTGAACCCTCAGTTGCCATGTGCCTCTGCCGTTGACTGGGACGCCATTCTCCTTCGGTTGAGTCCTACAGTTTTACCGGGTCATCCACAGCCCACTGGGCAGATGTGTATTTGAATATATATGTACTTACATATATGAATATGTATGTATACATGTGTGAATACATGTACATTAAAAAATCCACTAAGGTACAAAGTAAAATTTCCATGTAAATGTACTAAAATACTCTACGCTATAACTTTTTGTATTGTTGGGACAGGGTCCACTCTGTGGCCCTGGCAAGCTTGTCCCACTCACAGATATCCTCCTACCTCAAGTCTCACAAGTACTGAGGTGACAGGTGTAAATTGCTATATTGATACTTTCCCTGGAAAAGAAGACAGTGTTCAGAATGGAGGCTCAACTTAGCTTATTCCTCTTTTTGACTCTCAGAAGGGTGTAGTTTATTTATTTATTTATTTATTATTTGTTTGTTTGTTTGTTTTTGTTTTGTTTTCTAGACAGGGTTTCTCTGTATAACAGTCCTGGCTGTCCTGGAACTCTCTTTGTAGACCAGACTGGCCTCGAACTCACAGAGATCCACCTGTCTCTTCTCCCCACCCTAACCCCCCTACCCCGCCCCAGTGCTGGGATTGTCACCACTGCCCGGCTGGAATTTATTTTTCAATACAGAGTCCAAAATAGTGGACTCAAAACATGGTGATTTGATTGATGTGGTCAGCCAACCAGTTTAAATGTTTAAAAAGCATGACAAATAAAAAAAACCCACAGAAGTTCATAAATCGTGACTAAATCACTTAATGAATAATTATCTTGAAAACCTCTTGCTGTGGTTTGAACATAAAGTGCTTGGTTCTCATAGGCTCCTAGGTTTGAACACTCGATCCTCAGCTGGTAGTGCTGATTGGGAAGGTTCTAGACCTATTCAAGGAAGTCCTATTACTGGAATCAGGCTTTCAGGGCTTTTGGTTGGTTGGTTGGTTGGTCAGTTAGTTAGTTAGTTAGTTAGTTGGATTTTTGAGACAGGTTTCTCTGTGTAGCCCTGGCTGTCATGGAACTTGCTCCATAGACCAGGCTGGTCTCAAACTCAGAGATCTGCCAGCCTCTGCCTCCTGAGTGCTGGCATTAAAGACATGCATCACTACCCAGATAGGAGGTCTCAGCTAGGTGGTTTTAAACACCAGCATGCAACTTCCTCCTCTTTTCCCTCTGCTTCCTGTCTCACGCTGCTAGCACCACGCCTCCTCTGCCACTGTGCACTATATTTCCTGTGAAATCTGTGAGCCAAATAAATAAACCCTTTCTCTCTTAAGCTGCCTTTGTGAGGGTGTTTAATCACAGCAACAGAAAAGAAACTAATACGCCTCTAAAACCATCCCCTAAGTCAGCAAGTAGAATACCATCACCTGTAATGATTTGAATCACGTCTTCTTCACATTTTTTCGCTGAAGATCTCACCCCTGAGTCTGTTGGAATATGGCTGTAGTTAGAGAAAGAGCTTCTAAAATCTTTAAAGTTAATAAAGGCATTAGAGTGGGCCTTAATCCTACAGGATGGTGTTGTCCTAAAAAGAGAATGTGGACTTACTAGAGGTAGGCTTTGGGATATCAAACGTACAGGCCAGGCCCAGTCTCTTTCTCTGTTGCCTGCAGATCTAGTTATAGAATTCTCAAATACCTCTTCAGCACCATATCTGCTTGCATGCTGCCATGTTTTCTGCCGGGATGGTAATAGACTAAACCTCTGAAACTGTAAGCCAGCCCCAACTAATTGTTTTTCATTATAAAAGTATCTGCCATCACGGATCAAGTATCTGTGTCTCTTCACAGCAATAGAACCTTGGCTACGATTCCTACTACCACAAAGATCCTGTATTCATTGGGTCATTTGTAATTGTAAAAGACTCAAAATACAAATAGTCAAATGGGGAGAAGAGAGAGAGAGAGAGAGAGAGAGAGAGAGAGAGAAAGAAACGTGGACTTTCAGATAGACCCCACACCTATGTGCACAGAGAGCACATGAGCACCCAGAGTATGTGAGAAGCCAGAAAGCTGGACCCTGGGAGAAACTAACACCAGCTCACACCGTGACCTTGGTCTTCCAGACTTAAGACAGAGAGAAGTATCTTCTATTACTTAAGCTACCCAGGATACAGTATTTTGTTATAGAATTTTCAAAGCATCCTGTGCTCCTTTCTAATGACAAGACTCTAAGATCTGTATCAGTCACTCACTTGACTTAAAGCACTTATGTATAATTTCACAAACTTTTTTTATACTAAAGAAAAAAGTACTCAAAATATAAATGATAATATATAATCAATTTTAATTAGAAATAGAGATTTCTGCCTTCATATGCTAAAAGCATCTTATAAGACAGGAACAAATAATCATGAAAGAGAGTTAGTTACAGATAATGAAAATTAATATGACAGTTTTGAAATACATAGCACAGTAGACATTTGGTGGTAACTAAAACAAAAACATAACCTTACTGTTGCTTAGAAGATCTGCCACAATGTTTTAAGTAAAAATGTTTTCTTTTATTTATTTATTTATTTGTTTATTTATTATATGTAAGTACACTGTCGCTGTCTTTCAGACACTCCAGAAGGGGGAGTCAGATTTCGTTATGGATGGTTGTGAGCCACCATGTGGTTGCTGGGATTTGAACTCCGGACCCTCGGAAGAGCTGTCGGGTGCTCTTACCCACTGAGCCATCTCACCAGCCCCATAAAAATGTTTTCTAATTGAAAGTTCACAGCTATACTAAAATGTATCAATGGGGCTTTTCAATTTCACGATCTCTACTTAAATCCAAAACTTTACAGCTCAACCTGGCAAGTTATGCAGCATTTTTTGAAATAATAATCTGGATGTGAGTGGCTTTGAGCAAAGCATCTCCTTGGTGATTAATAATAGCCAACATCTGTGCCATCACCTGCCCGGTCCTTGGCTAGAGAGAGTGCTGCTCTTTGGTTTCCTGCCCAATTTCCTGGAAAGCTTCCCTCCAGTGGCCAATTACCAGCCACCTCAGGAATGCCAGTCAGCGGTGGTTCGAACGCTTGCACTTCTTTGCTTCCCACTGGCTGCAGGTGCTGAATGTCAAACTGATGTTTTTGAATCACAGTGAAAACTATTTAGGAAATCTTGTGACACTTATTGAAACACTGTGAACCAGAACTGTCACATGCCAAGATAGAAAATGGTGAGTTTTGCCCCGTGAGCTTTACTTAAAGAAACAGTAACACCCAATTCATGCTCATTTCTTCGTTTGTATTGGCATACATTAGTCATGCCCAGTCATGGGTTTCATTAAAACACTTCCACACATGTATGTAATATATTTTGAGATCGTGTTTGTGTCTCCCCTTCCCCCAATCATTCTCTCTGTCCTATTCCTGCCAATCTCTTCCGCTAACAGACACTACAGTTTTGACTGTGACCCAAGGACCTATGAGGGTGGACACTCAGTCACCTAAGATGAACTGCAGGCAGTGTCTTCCAAGTGTGTTGCCTGACGCCAATGAAGACTAAAGAGGCAAACTCAGGTGTGAGTATCCACTGTGTGTAGAGGAAAGCTTTGTTGAGGACATTTACAGAAAAGTAAAAAATCAGGAACAAGTGAGAGAAACTCCCAAGAGGAAAAATGGCTGATGGACTTGTTTAGGGATTTTTTAAAAAGTGTGTCATAGCAGACACTGGGCAAACTGTGAGAATGAGTAGTTCTCTGGGAAATTGTGGGCTGAGCCACAGAAGGGTCAACATGCTCTGTGTATGGCCTAACCAGGATGACTGTAACAGTTCAGGTGCTCCTACCCAGTTAGGCATGGTTGAAGCCCCCTCTGTCCATCTCTAACTCCTATTTTGTTAGCTATTGACCTTGGTATAGATTTTTGGTCACTTGGCTGGCATTGTGGATTCTTTTCAGGAATCACAAAGGTTGTTAATTACACTAAACTCTCTTTGTTCTCACAGATATCAAGAAGTAGTTGTTGTACATAGTAAGACTCCTCAGGGACTCTCCTAGAACGCTCTCCCTCCTTACTATGGTGGCATCCCATTTGTTGGTGTTGGCAGTAAGCTCCTGCACTATTCTTTGTTCTTATCTTTGCAAAGATTTTTTTTTTATTGTTGGCAATATTTCCATTTCCTGAATTCAACCTGACCACCCATCTGTTCTCTGTTGGGACTCCACATGGCACAGAAAGCCATGGGGCATGGACTTAGGTGACTATTGTTTATGGACAACCTGGTGTTTCTATCCTGAAATGAGTAGAGGTTTCCTTAAAGCTTTGTTTATTTAGTGTGTCACCATTAGTTGCATTAAAACCAACAATATGTAATGGGATGGCAGTGCCTAACACACATTTTTAGAGGAGATCAAGGAAGCTTGCTAGCCGGACCGGACCACCCAACACTGGACCTGCTTCTCCAAATCTGTCTGTCTCTTCTCAGGTTTGCTTGGCTATCTCAAACATCAAGCTCTTTGGCTCCTGGTTTCTCATCCTTGGTGTTTCTGATTTGGGTACTTAAGCTCTAAGTACCAAAAATCTTTTAGCCCCAGCACCCATTTCACTGCAACATATGGGAGCAGTTTGTAGTTTTCCCTGTAGGTCTTTTCCCCCGACAGAGAATCAGCTCCTGCCCCACCTCTCTCTCTCTCTCTCTCTCTCTCTCTCTCTCTCTCTCTCTCTCTCTCTCACACACACACACACACACACACACACACAGAGAGAGAGAGAGAGAGAGACCGAGATAGAGAGACAGAGACAGAGAGAGCTAATGGTTTTGTTAAAGCTGTTTGCAGAAGCATAGATAAGGGGATATTTACAAAAGCATGGCTACCTGTTACCACAACTGAAAAGAAATCTCCCCCTACCTTAAAAACCACTAACTTCCTATCAGTCCTCAGGGAGGAGTGAAATCTCTTCAGTCACTTCACACTTCTTGACAAAGTTAACAGGTTAAATCTTGTGCGGGTCTTTTATATTTCTTCCTCTTCCTCTTCCTCTTCCTCTTCCTCTTCCTCTTCCTCTTCCTCTTCCTCTTCCTCTTCCTCTTCCTCTTCCTCTTCTTCTTCTTCTTCTTCTTCTTCTTCTTCTTCTTCTTCTCCTCCTCCTCCTCCTCCTCCTCCTCCTCCTCCTCCTTCCAATGTGTCTTATGCCATGTGCATGGAAGTGCCCTTAAAGACCAGGAAATAAAAAAAATAGGGTCCCCTGGAATTGGAGCTACAGATGGTTGCTTGTGAACTGCTAGTCGTGGGTGCTGGGAACTGGAAACTGAACATAGGTCTTTGGAATGAGTAGAAAGTGCCCTTAAGAGCTGAGCCATCTCTCCAACCCCCACTTGCAGCTCTTATGCATATGAACACAGTTGCTGTAAGTTTGTGGATGCACTGGTCATGTCAGGCTTAGAAGACAGTGTTCTGGAACGCCCGACTCCTTCCTCTGGCTTATAAATTCCTTGCACTCCCTCTTCTATGATGCTTCATGGCTTTCTGTGCCATGTGGAGTCCCAGCAGAGAACAGATGGGCGGTCAGGTTGAATTCAGGAAACGGAAATATTTATTGCCAACAATGAAAAAAAAATCTTTGCAAAGATAAGAACAAAGAATAGTGCAGGAGCTTACTGCCAACACCAACAAATGGGATGCCACCATAGTAAGGAGGGAGAGCATTCTGGGAGAGTCCTTGCATAGTCTTACTATGTAGCCCTGGCTGACCTGAAACTTGTTATGTGGACCAGGCTGGTCTAAGTATCATAGAAATCTGCCTGCTTCTATCTCCTGAGTTCTTCAAAGGTGTGTGCCACCTTACCCAGCAACAACAAACATTCCAGGCTGCCTGAGGAAACTGCTCAGGAAGGGAGGCAAAGAAAAGCACTTGTCCTGACTTTTTTTTCTCCAGAAACTTTTACTGAGTTGCCAACTGACTGAATCCAGCAGGAAGCTAGAGAGTGCAGGGGCCAGGAAGAACAGGCAGATCTCAAGAGGAGAGGTGATGGAGAATTCCCAGCATTGTGCTTAAACATGGTTGCATGTGGGCTGTGAATGTTGATTTTTCTGGGTAATCCCTTGCTTGAAAAATGATAATTCACCACAGAGAACAGAGCCTGAGAAATGTATGGCTCTTTCAATAATCCTAGATTTTCACAAACCAAGATAAACATAGCCAGAGCCATAGGCACAGAAACAACAATGTCGTCTTCAGTATTTACATAGCATGCCTCTTTACTAGTTTTAACTTTTACTATTTGCATCATGCCACTGCCACATTACAAGAATTTAGGAGTGAAATGCAAAGCCTTTATCTGGAAGGATTTGTAGGCTCTGCAGGACGGTAGGTGTGGCCAACATCACATTTAGAATCAAAGGAAACTAAATCTCTTCTGGGGTGAAAAGGGTGTTTTGAATCAAAGTGATGCCACATATATATATATATATATATATATATATATATATATATATATATACATATATATATATATATATATAGTGTGTGTGTGTATATATACCTTTTAAAAATATTTATTTATTTACACTCCATATTTTACCCCTCACCCCATCCACCCTCCAACTGTTCCACACCCCACACCTCCTCCCTATCTCCCTATCTCCACATGGATTCCCCACCCCCACCCCACCTGGCCTCTAAACTCCCTGGGGTCTCCAGTCTCTTGAGGGTTAGGTGCATCATCCCTGATTGAACCTAGACCCTGGCAGTCCTCTGCTGTATATGTGTTGGGGGTCTTATATCAGCAGTCTCAATTAATCTGGGCCCCTGAGATCTCTCAATCACTGGACCACCAAACAGACAGCATACACCAGCTGATAATTTTTTTACAGTTTATTTTCTATGCAAATAGCAGAAGTATCTTACTATGGAATTATTAGGGTCAAAGTCTGGGTCCTAGAGGCCTTAACAAACTAGACATGGCCATTCATTGTTAACAGGTAAGTGACAATCAAAAGCAGAAGAAAGAGAGTTATTCAAGAAACAAAGATATTCGGTGACCTTCAAATACATCTTCAAGGTCTTGACATAAGGTTCAGATTTAAACAAGCACCAGTGTGTGTGTGTGTGTGTGTGTGTGTGTGTGTGTGTGTGTGTGAGTGTGTGTACTCTGTATATATATATATATATATATGTATATATATATATATATATACTCTGTATATATATATATATATCTTAAACAGTCCTAGCCAAGGTAGGTCTTGTTCATAATTGGTCAGTCATTGTTTCTGCTCTGGTGCAAGGCACAAGCTGTCACAACTGCGTGAAATTTCTTTCCAAGAAACAGTTCCTCCTCTGTCTGCCAGAAGACTTTAGCTTTTTCCTTCTCCCAGAGTTACATTCCTGGAGGAATCCCAATTTTGTGAAGACTATTATTTCAACAGTATGATAGCTAAAAGCAGGGCTCCAAGTGTCTCTCCTTAGAACACCTTTTCTCCTGTGAGCACAGTTACAATTACATGTAGGTAAAAACAAGTCACAGTTACTCAAAGTGACTGATAAGTGAATTCTCTGTTGTTCGATTAAAACATTGGAATTGGACACAAAGAAGAGTCACCTTGAAATCTAGCCAAAAGATCCTAGCTGGTGAAATGCTGGGTTTATTGCATTAAGAGTAATCACCAAGCATAGATATTAAAAGCAGTGATTAGTCAATCTTTTACCAGAGTCTGTAGTATTTTGAAATTCAATTGAAGATGAAAAATGATGTATATCTCATTTAGAATCATTGTCAAATAGTAAACCAAATTATTAGAAGATCTATGATTATGAATTAGGTCCCAAATGTATCTCCATCTTGAAAAATAGATGTATTATGTATTGCTAGTGAAATCTGAAATAAGATAGACACTGAAAAATGGCTTGCCAATTTTTCAAACATTATGTAAAGTATGACTCTATGACCCCCTCCCTAGTCTATTCCTATGTATGCATTTTATATATACATTCAGCAGAATTGAAAATAGGACTTAAATAGAAACTTGTCTACCAGTATTCATAAAGTGAATTCATTTTTTAAAGAAGCAGAGACAGAAGGATCTCTCTGAATTCCAGGACAGCCTGGTCTACAGAGTGAGTTCCAGGACAGCCAGGGCTATAAAAAAATTAAAAAACAAAACCAAAACCAAAACCAAACCAAAACAAAACAAAAACACCTGGTCTTAAACAACAACAACAGAAATTTCGTTCATCATAACCAAGAGGTAGAAAACAACCCTTAGCACCCATGCACAGATGAACAACAACTGAAATGTGGCATACACATAAGAAACATTATCCAGCCACAGAAAGCAATGAAGTTCTACACATGCTACATCTTGGGTATCTACAGCTTTTCTTCACCATCTTGAAATCCCCAAGGTAATTACATTATGAAGAGAAAATATTTACTTTTACTCAGCCTTGGAGGTCTCAGCCTACAGTCAGGCAGATCTGTTGCTGTGGACCCCTGGTGGACATGTTGGATGCTAATGGTAAAGAAGGCCAGAGTGGAGGACACTGGTTACCTCAAAGACAGGGACAAAAAGCAAAAGAGAACGGGAAGGTAGTGAGTCCTAGAATCCCCTTTGAGGGCGTGTCTTCAATACCTCTTATAAGCTTCCACCTCTTAAGGGGTCATGGCATCTGTTTGAGTATGCCTAACCCAGGGAGTGGCATTATTTGAAACTGTGGCCTTGTTGTAGTAGGTGTGACCTTGTTAGAGTAGGTATGCAGCTGTGGGCACAGGTTTGAAAACTCTCATCATAGCTGCCTGGAAGGTAGTCTTCTCCTAGAAGCCTTCAGCTGAAGATGTAGAACTCTCAGCTCCTCCTGCACCATGCCTGCTTAGATGCTGCCATGCTCCCACCTTGATGATAATGGACCGCACAGTAAGCCAGCCCCAATTAAATGTTGTCCTTATAAGACTTGCCTTGGTCACAGTGTCTGTTCACAACAGTAGAACCCTAACTAAGCATCTCTCAACAATGCCACCTGGTCACCACGCCTTGGATATTCAGCATCCAAACAGTAATAGTGGTTGACCCTTGAGAACATCATGCTAACTGAAGTAAGCCAGGCAATAGGGACAGATATTCTTCAATTTCTGTCATCTGAAACACATAAAATAGGCAAATTCATAGTGATCAAAGGGGAAATTAGGGATTCCAGGCACCGAGGAGAAAGGGGGCAGTGAGCAAAGTCTCAGCGCCGAGGTGCTTGGCAGAGGGCATGGGCTCTGCCTTGACAAAGGCTCTCAGAAACGTGTGCTAGTGACAAATACTAGAACCTCAAGAATTAATTGGCAGCTGGCACTGTACAAGCCAAAGATGGTCAAGGTAGAAAAGTGTATGTCCTACATATTTTCTTATAATTCAGGGAACATGCAACCCTTCCTCTGTGTTGCATTTCATTTTAACCAGGAATCTCAAATGAGAAGCAGAAGAGGCTCCCAAAGATGGCACTGCACTACAATATTTAGCTCATCAAGTCAAAGTAGCCAACGAGAGTGACAGACTTCTATGATGTTCCTTCTCTGTTTGAGTTGAAAGTGCCGCAGCAGCATTCATCAGCTCTTCTATCCACGCACATCACTGTATTTAGTTGATGATGTATTTTTCACTAGACCATTGGCAGGGTGGTGGGCAGATGGCTCGTCAGTGTTCTTAAGTACTTGCAACTTTTCTTTCTAGTATTCTAAAATAAAGTGTGTTTTTCAAATGTGTAAGCAGAGCATGACACCAGTAGCTCTGGTTGACGGAGTGCAGATAGGGAGAGAAGGAGACTACAGATGGGTGACAGACAGTGGTACCACCATTTTATTGGATGAGTTATCACTTCTGTTCCCTGTTTCTGTCCAGACATGGAATGTCTCCTTTCTACCTGTTGTTATATGTTATAGCAATGTGTGTGTGTGTGTATGTATGTGTGTGTGTGTGTATGTGTGTGTGTGTGTGTGTATGTGTGTGTGTGTGTGTGTGTGTGTGTGTGTGAAAGAGCCTAATTTTTATTTTGCTAATAAAAGAGAACTATTTGTCAAGAAATGTTTAAATAGTAATTGTGGGTTTACTTTTAATGTAAAAGCAATACATTTTCTATAATGACTTTAGAAGAAAACAATTTGTGGAAGAAAAAAAACCAAATTACCAGTAAGTTTCCTGCCTAGAAATAATAATAGTGTTATGGCATATGAGATGAAATAATTTTATTTGAAAATGATCATGCCTAACTTTTCCTCATTATGGAAGAAATAATTTCTTTTTAAAATGGTTTTGGATAACCTCAAGATACTTAGAAGGACAACACTATCCCTGGAAGACACTCATCATAACCATTTAGTTGTGCCATAGACTGGTCTGACAAAGTCCATCATTGGAACAAAGCTGTAGTATGAGAAGTTCTGTTACTGACATTTTGTGAACCAGGAAGCCACTGGAGAACCTGTAGTGCCCTCATCCAAGAATCGGGTTACTCAGTGGTTTAGGAGAAGAAAGGTTTTAGAAGGCACAGAGTTAAACAGGGCTGTGTGAAAAGAGAGTCAACATGACATTGAGACTTCAAAGTCCATCCTGGGAATACTTTGACAGAAAACCACAAAGTTAAGATAGACCAAAAATGCTGAGACCAGAAGCTCCATGTCTGTGCCTTAACATGGGGCTGGAAATCAAGGTTATGCCTCTATGTCAAAATAGCTGGAGTTCTTTGGCTCTCTGTTATTGTTTCTATGACTTTAAAGAGCACAGGTCCTGACAGCCCGTGGTTTCTGAAAACAAAATTGCTTTAAAAAGGAAAGCAGATTCCTGGAAGGAAGATTTCGTTATAACACTTTACACTACAGCATGACCAGGACCCCAGTGTCATTTTGACTCTCTTGCATCTACCTTTGTCTTGATCTGGTTTTCATCTTAGCCTGTTGCATGGCTGGGCAAAAGTTTCACTTTCTCAGTCAAACTTAATTTTTATTTTTTCAACTTTTTCTCTGTTATTCTTACACTGACTCAATAAATCCCTGAGAATACTCAGCTAAGCATAGGAAAAAATTTTTAAGTTCTTTAAATTGTCAGTCTAAGATTTTAATGTGGTATCTCTTGGCCACTTTAATTTGAAGTGTAAAATTATTAGTGAAGTCCAAGATTTTCCACATTGCCTTGTTCATTTTAAAGACTCAAGAAGTTATCTCACTTGAGAGAAGAATGGGAGTCAGAGAGATTGGCATGGGCTCAAGGCCAAATTAGGCAACATAGTAATTTCTAGGATAATTGGAGCTACAGAGTGAAACCCTATCTTAAAGAAAATATAAAATAAAATAGTAAAGCAGAATAGAGATAAGAAATGCAAAATAAAAGACACTAGAAAATGTAAAATAAATAAAAGACCTGAGCCTTCCGGTTTCCCTCTGTGCCCTGAACTGATGTTCACAGTTCTCCATACCCAAATACCATTGGGAGATAGCTGGTCTCCCAGGACTGCCGACACACCTGTGAGCACAGGTAGGACCACCACTTCTGCTCAAATTCCTGGCCCAAAAGGGACCCGCCCAGAGCCATGAGGACACAGGAACCAAGGAACAGCCAGGGACAGGATCCTTCTGGTTTCCATCTGCACCCCGGAGCTGACACTGTACCACAGCTTTCCATGCTCAAATTCCTCCCAGAGGAGAACTGGTCTCCCAGGAGTGCTGACACACAGGCTTGCAGGAAGGATGAGCCATAGTTAGAGAAAGCAAGACCAGATAACACCAGAGATAAAACGATGGTGAGAGGCAAGAGCAAGAACATAAGCAACGGAAACCAAGGCTACTTGGCATCATCAGAAACCAGTTCTCACACCACAGCAAGCCCTGGCTACTACAACACACTGGAAAAGCAAGACTCTCATCTAAAATCACATCTCATGATGATGATAGGGAACTTTAAAAAGAGCATAAATAACTCCCTTAAAGAAATACAGGAGAACTCAGGTAAACAGCTAAAATTACTTAAAGAGGAAACACAAAAATCCTTTAAAGAATTACAGGAAAACACAATCAAACAGGCAAAGGAACAAAACCACCCAAGATCCAAAAATGGAAATAGAAACAATGAAGAAATCACAAAGGGAGATAACTCTGGAGTTAGAAAACCTAGGAAAGAAATCAGGAGTCATAGATGCAAGCATCACCAACAAAATACAAGAGATAAAGGAGAATATAAGGTGCAGAAAATACCATAGAAAACATTGACACAACAGTCAAAGAAAATACAAAATGCGTAAAGTTCCTAACCCAAATCATCCAGGAATTCAAGGACCCAATGAGAAGACCAAACCTAAGGATAATAGGTCTAGAAGAGAGTGAAGATTCTCAACTTAAAGGGCCAGCACATATCTTCAACAAAATTATAGAAGAAAACTTCCCTAACCTAAAGAAAGAGATGACCATGAACATACAAGAAGCTTACAGAACTCCCAATAGATTGGACCAGAAAAGAAATTCTTCCCATCACATAATAATCAAAACGCCAAATGCACTAAACAAAGAAAGAATATTAAAAGCGGTAAGGGAACAAGGTCAAGTACCATATAAAGGCAGACCTATCAGAATTATACCAGACTTCTCACCTTAGACTATGAAACTTAGAAGATCCTGGGCAGATAACATACAGACTCTAAGAGAACACGAATGCCAACCCAGGCTACTATACCCAGCAAAATTCTCAATTACCATAAATGGAGAAACCAAGACAAAAATAAGTTTACACAATATCTTTCCACAAATCCAGTACTACAAAGGATAATAGATGGAAAACGCCAACACAAGGAAGAAAACTACACCCTAGAAAAAGCAAAAAATTAATCTTCTTTCAACAAACCAAAAGAAGGTAGCCACACAAACATAAAAATAACATCAAAAATAATAGGAAGCAACAATCACTATTCCTTAATATCTCTTAACATCAATGGACTCAATTTCCCAATAAAAAGACATAGACTAGCAGACTGGATACATAAACAGGACCCAACAGTTTGCTGCATACAGGAAATGCATCTCAGTGTCAAAGACAGACACTACCTCAGAGTAAACAGTTGGAAAACAATTTTCCAAGCAAATAGTCCCAAGAAACACGCTGGAGTAGTCACTCTAATATCGAATATAATCAACTTTCAACCAAAAGTTATCAAAAAAAGATAAGGTAGGACACTTCATACTCATCAAAGGAAAAATCTATCAAGAAAAGCTATCAATTCTGGACATCTGTGCTCCAAAATCTAAAGGCACCCATATTCATAAAAGAAACTTTGCTAAAGCACAAAGCACATATTGCACTTCACATAATAATAAGTGAGAGAATTCAATACCACACTCTCATCAATGGAAACACAAACTAAACAGAGATACATTGAAACTAACAGAAGTTATGGACCAAATGGATTTAATAGAAAAAAAAAAAAGAGTAGAACATTTCATCCTAAAACAAAAGAATATGCCTTCTTCTCAGCACCTCATAGTACCTTCTTCAAAATTGACCATATAATTGATCACAAAACAGGCTTCAACAGATACAAGAAGACTAAAATATTCCCATGCATCCTATCAGATCACCACAGACTAAGGCTGGTCTTCAATAGCAACAAAAACAACAGAAAGCCCACATACAAGTGGAAGCTGAACAACCCCCTACTCATTGATAACTTGGTCAAAGAAGAAGTGAAGAATGAAATTAAAGACTTTTTAGAATTTAATGAAAATGAAGGCACAACATACCCAAACTTATGGGACACAATGAAAGCAGTGCTAGGAGGAAAACTCATAGCTCTGACTGCCTCCCAAAAGAAACTAGAGAGAGCACACACTACCAGCTTAACAGTACACCTGAAAGCTCTAGAATAAAAAGAAGCAAATATACCCAAGAGGAGTAGATGGCAGGAAATAATCAAACTCAGGGCTGAAATCAACCAAGTAGAACAAAAAAGAACCATACAAAGAATCAATAAAACCAGGAGCTGGTTCTTTGAGAAAATCAACACAATAGATGAATCCTTAGCCAGACTAACCAGAGGGCACAGAAACAGTATCTGTTGCACCCACCTTGGCCGGCAAGGAAGACACAACATGGTCGGATTCTTCTCAACAGCCTTTATTGCAGGAACACCTCGATGCTGCGACAGGGACCCCGGGAACCCAGGGGAGGTCTGCTTATATGCATCCCAGCACTGGGAAAGGCCTCGTGTCCTCCTGAGATTGGTCAGCCTGTCGGCACCTAATTAGCATGCACCCGCTCCAGAGGGGTTGGCGCCAAACTCGGGTTAGCGCCTGCGCAGTGGTGTTGTTTATGCTGACGGCCTACAGGGAAACCGATGCCATCTTGGAGTTGGCTTCCTACAAGTATCCAAATTAACAAAATCAGAAATGAAAAGGGTGATATAACAATAGAAACTGAGGAAAATTTAAAAATCATCAGATTCTACTAGAAAAGCCTATATTCAGCAAAACTGGAAAATCTGGATGAAATAGACAATTTTCTAGACAGATACCAAACACCTAAGTTAAATCAAGATCAGATAAACCATCTAAATGGTCCCATAGCCCCTAAAGAAATAGAAGCAGTCATTAAAAGTCTCCCTACCAAAAGTCTCCCAATTAAAGGCCGGGACTGTATGGGTTTAGTGCAGAGTTCTATCAGACCTTCAAAGGAGACCTAACACCAATACTCTTCAAACTATTCCAGAAAGTAGAAACAGAAAGAACACTACCCAGTTCATTCTATGAAGCCACAGTTACACTGTGTATTCTCCCTTGGAGATGGAATAGTTTTTGTCTCATCAGGAACCTGTCACAATTTCCTTTCATAGAGGACTTCATAAGAGATTTTTTTTTCTACTTCTATCATGTTTAATTTCCAAATAGATTTTAAAAACTGGTTGAGTGCATATTACTTTTAGCTTCAGAAGATATCATGTATATTTACTATTATAAACTATTTTGATGATTTAAAAAATGTCAATACTGAGTTGTATATTTTAAAACAAAATTTATTAGTTTAATTAAAAAAGAAAAAAGTAAAGACTTGAAATTTATTTCATTGTGTGATAGGCAGTTTTTTCATTCAATCATCTTAGCTCTTTATGTTATAAAATATTATATATCAAAACCGTGAGTCTTTGTCACATTAGCTGCAGTGTTTGCTTTCTAGAGCATAGTTCAGAAAAAATGTTTGAGAGGTCATTTCTTTAACCTGGGAATGTCTCAGTGAACCTTACAACCTGAGCTTGGGGACAAGAAATTGAAAACATATTTCACTAATGTATATTTCTATTATTATGTTGATGGAAATAGGTTTTTCATGAGTACTGATGGTAATGTGTTACCAATGACAAAATACCTACTTTGGATAATTGTTTCTTTTAAAAGAAAATTCTAGAAAATTCAGAGTTATATTATGCACCATTTCCTAGCCAATCTTCAAAGGAAGGGGTGTTCTAGGGAGTCAGTGGAACTCAGACCACCATAGGTATGGCGCCTGTGACATTCTGTAGGCTTTGTGTGAGATAAGTTTTTCGTGTAGCCTAGTTGAACAAGTCATAGAAAAATTGCTGAGTCGAAAAACAAGAATGCAACTTAATTTAGGCCAATACTCGGGTCAAAAACATTCACTGTGATTTTTTTTTCATCTCTTGTCTTCTTTCTTTGCCTTGTGTGTGATATTTGAATAAGCAATTTCCCTCATGGGCTCATATATTTGCATGAGCAAAATGAAACTACCAAATTAGGCTACTCCATAAAAAAAGGAAAAGTTATTCAAACTGCCAAGGCTGTCTCTGGGGGTTGGGAGTGTGTAGGGAGAGGTGAAATGACAGGAGAGTCTTAACAGGGCTCCTGTTGCCTAGGGAAGTAGGTGAGTTAGCTGGGACAACCTGGGAACTGACACAGGGATTGAGTCTGAGGAAAGCACGCTTGGGTTACTAGAGAACCAGGTGCCTCCTTCTGGAGGTAGTTGGCTGTAAAGGGGACGGGAAGAAGGAGTGTTAACAAGGGATGAAACGGCTTTTCTTGACAGACACCACGTTACAGGGTTTCTGAGGAGTGCTGCTGACTTTAAGTAGCAACCATTTTGTTTACTTCGTCAGACTCTGGCTAGCAATGAGATCAGACTGCCTCTTAGGGCATTGTCTGAGACAATTTGGGGGTCTAGGGCATGTACTTAAGAATTTGATCACTTGTTCTCCTGTTGGTGGCACTGTTTGGAGAGGTGCAGCTTTTCAGCATTGAGGGTATATAGCCTTGCCTCTCTCCCAGTCTGTACTCCTTGCTTTCCGGGTGCGGTCAGAAGTATGATTTCTCAGCTTCCTGTGCCAACTTCCTTACTGCCTGCCCTGTCTCCCTCATGTTACAGACTCTTGCTCTGAGATGGTAAGCTAAAACAATTTGTCCCATAAGTTGCTTTCTGCCATGGTGTTCTGTCACAGCAAAAGTCAAGTAACTGATACAGTGTGTTGTAATTTACTTTCCATGTTGTCCTTTGGGATGTGCTAAACTTGGAGACAATGCCACTGGTTTTAGGAGAGTCTAGAAGTCTCTCACTGTGTCCCTCACAGCAGTTTGCAACTTTAGTTCACTACTTTCTCCCTTTTCTCTGTCATTCCTGTCACTTCATATGTCCCAGAATGCATACGCTTCCCTTATTGATCCCTTCCTTATGTCGGATGGATGAGTAAGTACAGAAAACATGGCACGTGTGCACAATGCAATCTTACTCAGCTGCAAAGAATGAAACGGCACCACAGGGAAATGCATGGGACCAGAGATCGTTATGTTAAGTGAAACAAGCCAGACTCAAACATAGATATCGCCTGTGTCCTGTCATGTATGTAGTCTAATTTGGGGATTAATAAAATTTGGAATATGTAGGATTTAAACATATATGTGTATGTATGTATATGTATAAATGTATGTATATGAAATGTAAGTGTACAAAAACATTATAGGATAGGATGAAGAGGTCCTCAGAGAGATAGGTGGGGAAACTAGAGAGGTTAATGGAGTATAACACATTATATTAATGAAAATAACACATTTTCTTTAATAAGGATGACTGACCTGTTCCTTTGTGTTCGGCCTCAATACTTCTCATATTTAATGTCAAGTGTCAGAGTTATGCTCTTCAAATATCACTAATACTCTGTTGTAGAATGGATGACAACCTTTTAAGTCCAGGGTCACTAAAACATTATAAGAAGACTAATTAGAGTTTTGTTAAGTTGACACAGACAAAGGAATGATAGTGCCTCTTAATCTGTATTCATGAAAAATCTTTGGGCCATCCCTTTCAACTTGATATTTTAATATAGGTGGATTTGGCTTAAAATGAATATCTAGGGTGTAATCAAGAAAAAGAGAAGACCTCACACTCCGCCGAGGGCTTACAATGCTCTTCTTTCCGCGGCTCCATCGCCCTGTCCTTCGCTGATGGCAATGGAAGAATAAATCGCTACACTTTTCACTGACAATGGCTCCAGCACGTACAAAGCTGGCTTTGCTGGCGACCACGCCCCCAGGGCCGTGTTCCCTTACTTCATAGAGCGCCCCCAATACCAGGGCGTCATGGTGGGCATGGGCCAGAGAGACTTCTACATGGATGATGAGACCCAGAGCAAGAGGGGTATCCTGACCCTGAAGTACCCTATCAAGCACGGCATTGTCACCAACTGGGATGACATGGGGAAGAACTGGCACCACACCTTCTACAATGAGCTTCGTGTGGCCCCTGAAGAGCACTTGGTGCTTCTGACCAAGGTTCCCCTGAGCCCCAAAGCTAACAGAGAGAAGATGACGCAGATAATGTTTGAAACCTTCAATACCCCAGCCATGTGTGTGGCCGTTCAGGCGGTGCTGTCCTTGTATGCATCTGGGCGCACCACTGGCATTGCTATGGACTCTGGTGGCGGGGGTCACACACAGTGCCCATCTATGAGGGCATCTTGCGTCTGAACCTGGCTGGCCTGGACCTGACAGACTACCTCATGAAGATCCTGACTGAACCGGGCTACAGCTTTACCACCACCGCTGAGAGGGAAATTGTTCATGACATAAAGGAGAAGCTGTGTTATGTTGACCTGGATTTTGAGCAAGAAATGGCTTCTGCTGCATCATCTTCCTCCTTGCAGAAAAGTTATGAGCTGCCCGATAGACAGATGATTGCCATTGGCAATGAGCGGTTCCGGTGTTTGGAGGCACTCTTCCAGCCTTCCTTCCTGGTCATGGAGTCCTGTGGCATCCACGAGACCACCTTTAACTCCATCATGAAGTGTGATGTGGACATCCACAGAAACCTGTATGCCAATACAGTGCTGTCTGGTGGTACCACCATGTACCCAGGCATTGCTGACAGGATGCAGGAGATCACAGTCCTAGCACCCAAGGAGCTAAAGGGATCTGCAACCCTATAGGTGGAACAACAATATGAACTAACCAGTACCCACAGAGCTCATGTCTCTAGCTGCATATGTAGCAGAAGATGGCCTAGTCGGCCATCATTGGGAAGAGAGGCCCCTTGGTCTTGCAAACTTTATATGCCCCAGTACAGGGGAACGCCAGGGCCAAGAAGTGGGAGTGGGTGGGTAGGGGAGCAGGGCCAGAGGAGGATATAAGGAACTTTTGGGATAGCATTTGAAATGTGTATAAAGAAAATAATAAATAAAAAATTTTTAAAAAATAATCAAAAAAAATTAAGATCATTGCTCCCCCTGAGCGCAAGTACTCAGTCTATATTGATGGCTCCATCCTGGCCTCACTGTACACACCTCATGCTAGCCTCATGAAACTGGAATAAACCTTTGAAAATAAATTTGTCCTTGAAGCGTATATCTGATATTAGAATGGGATCGTAGAACTTGTTGCTGATTTTTGACCTTGTATTCAAGTTAACTGCTCCCTTGGTATATGTTTAATACCCTGTGCATATCTTGATTTAGTCCTTAGTTCATGTGGCTCGGTCACTTGGTGGCTGGGGAGAGCTCGCTGTGGAAGAGAAAGCCCCAGCCTGGTGGATCTCTGTGAGCACGACGGAGTGATCTGTGCAGGGTATTAACCAACAGCAGACTTCCAGGATTCCCCGAGGCTGGCAAGTGTTCCTGAACCAGCTACCACTCCTTCTTGCCAGTCCAACTGGGTGGGAAGGTCCAGGCCTTAGGACCCAGTTTCCGTTCTGTCGTTTTCCCTCCTGACTGCCATGGGCTGTTACTCACCTTGAGTTGGGAATGTTTGCATGCACGCCTGTAAATGTACCCATCCTTTTAATTGATGTAAGGTTGTTTTGTACTCAATTCTTTAAGAAATGACAAATTTTGGTTTTCTACTGTTCAGTGAGAACATTAGGCCCCAGCAACACGTCACTGTGTAAAGAGAAATAAAAGTGCTGCGGTAACTGAAAAAGAAAAAAGAAAAAAGAAAAAGAAAAAGAAAAAAGGAAAAAGAGAAGACATGAGAAAGAAACAAAATAAGCGGTCTTCATCCACCAGAGGTAAATCAGGAAAGACCTCTCTTGTTCCCTTTCTCTCGTCTCTAGTTTCATTGTATAAATAAGATAAATAAAAACTATAAAAAGATATTAACCGTGATGATTTAATATGCATATTCACCATGAGATGATTACCATAAACAAATTAATTAACATCTCATCATTATCATTGTGTGTGCATGTCAAAAATATTTAAGATCTATTTTCTTTGCGAATTTCAAGTAAACAACAATTATTTCCAGCCATGGTCTCCATGTTGTATAGCAGAACCTCAGACCCTACTCACCACTGTACTGAACTTGTACCTTTGACAAGTGCCTATTCATCTTCCTGAACTCTCACGCCATCTTGTCTGCTGACATCATGGTCCCCCACTTCTTTTCACTGTTTTCCTCTGTGTCTTTTTCCCTAAAACTCTGACCACAGGATGTCATGGAAATTAAATTTAAGTTGCTTTTAGAGATCCATTAAATAAATCCAGGAAGATGCTTGAATTGTTCTCCAAAGGGGAAATAAAATAGATATTGGAGCTGGAGGGAGGGAGAGAGAAAGGGAACCTAGTGGAAGAGGAAATAGGAAGGGTGGCAGGAATCAGGTGTCTGGAGAGCAGGGGAGAGAGAACAGAAATCAGTGGGTATGGGGGGCACACCTCTAGGATGTGCCAGAGTCCTGGGATAGGGGAGGCCCTAGGGTGGCTATAGGGGTGACTGTTGCTGAAACTCTTAGCAGTGGGGGATATGAACCCTGAAGTGACCATGTCCCATAGCCAGACAGGACTCCCAGTGGAGGGAAAAGAACACCAACCCACCCACAAATCCTTCGACCCCAAATCTGTCCTGCAAGAACATGCACAGAGGAATACACACATACACATGCATGCACAAGTAAAAGGCAAAATTTACATCTCAAATTTTTGCCATGAGAAATACACAATCAAGTCTTCCAAGAATGCTTATGAAAAAGCAGAATCATTAAATTGTAAATTTTCTTTATTTCTTCAGAATTTTTTTAATTAAAGAGCAGAAGTTAGAAGTATATCTCAACCTTCAACAAAATGAAGAACTGCAATTGATTACAATGTCAGAGAAGATCATGGTTTTGGATGCACAGGAGAATAAAATTTGCCTTGACTTGATTTTTATATTTTATTTAATATTTATATAGGTATATAACATTTTAAAACAAATTCTCCCCTCTAATTCCTTCTCTGTCCTCATGACCACTTTCCCTGGGAACTGAATGTTCTCTCTCTCTCTCTCTCTTTCCCTCTCTCTCCCTCTCTCTCTCAATACCCACTGAGACCATTTGGTGCTCACTGTAATGAGCATGGGTGTGGGACCATCTACTGGATGGTTAGCTTCTTGGAGCCAGCATCCCTGAGGATGCCTTTCCATTCTCCAAAATCCACCATTACCAATATCTCATCAGATCGGGGTGAAGCCTTTCGAGCTCCTTCCCCATCTGTGCTGGGATTTTTGCTGCCTTGATCTTCTGCAAATCTCATACACACAGCCCCAGCTGCTGTGAACGCATGCACTCAGCTACGCTGCCATTTTGAGCAATGCTGTTCACTGCAGGTCTCAATACCCCTGGATAATACATATTATGTATATAATATATATTATGTTCTCTGTCCCCCCCCCCGCCTTTTTTTAAAGAATTATTTATTTACTTATTTATCTTATGTATATGTACACACAGTAGCTGTCTTCAGACACACCAGAAGAGGGCATTGGATCCTATTACAGATGGTTGTGGGTCATTTGTAATAAGTTGTAGTTGCTGGGAATTGAACTCAGGACCTCTGGAAGAGCAGTCAGTGCTCTTAACAGCTGAGCCATCTCTCCAGCCCTTTCTGCTCCTGCTTTAGGGAGGCTTTAGGGGAAAGAATGTGATATGCATGACCTCGTTAAGGCTGACCACTTTTATCCTCTGTACCCTGGCCAGGTATCAGCATCTGTTCAGGCTTGAGAGATGCTTTGATCCATGGGTCTACAGATAAGATCTTAGTGGTTAGTTTATTACTATTTCCATTTAATAGAATATTATTAGGTTCTTCTTTACGGCCTATGACTAGCCAGCCCAGACGTGGGTTCCATCCTGTGGAGTGGGCTTTAAATGCAATCAGAAAGTGTTGGTTAATCCCATAACAACTGTTCCACTATTGCACCAGTGGGCAAATCTTGCCAGACCATTTCCTTTTGTAGCTGGTAAGTTTCACAGCTGGACAAGGCTGTTAATGGCTTTTTCTTCTCAGTATAGTAGACAGCACCGTCTATCACCATGAAAACTGGCCAATAGGGATGGAGCCTCTAGGTCAATCCCAGCTTAAGTTTTCCCATGTCCAGTAACTGAAGTATGTGGTATCTGTGTCTTCAGCAACAGGGTTTTAATATTAAGTTCCAGAGGATCACCAAGAGTAAAGTTATTTTCTGGGAGAGTTTATGGAACGCCCAGTGATAAGCAACTAGAAAAGAGAAAACTTATTTATTCCTAGCACTAGGCTTTCTATTTGATAACCAATAATGTTTGGGTGAAGCAGCATACCCCTATTATAGGGTAAGTACATTTAACCCCCTTTTACATACGCATATATGTGTACATATGTATATATATTATGTACATATGTATATATGTGTGTGTATATGTGTATGTATGTGTGTATATGTGTGTCTGTGTGTGTGTGTGTATGGAAGTCTCTAGCAAATTTTCTCAATATAAACAATTTTTCTTGTGGGAATTATATCAATGGTAATACTTATAGCAGTCATAAATTCCTGTCTTCCCAAAGTTGGACAATATTCTATATTATAAGAACTAGATTCTGCCTGCTCAGGGTCTATGCTACTGTCTTGTTTACTTATTTGTATCATCAGCTGTCTTCTTGTTTTTTATTCAACTTCGAAGTTCTCTCTGGATCACCTGTTTGCTTTCAGATGAGAAATAGGCGTACTGTTTGTGCTTTGCAGAATGTGACGGCTCAGAGAGAGCAAGTGTTTTTCCTAAGGTCACAGGATTAGTTATGTCCCAATTCAAATCACTCTGACAGACTTCTCAAGACTGGCCAGTACATTTTAACCCTGCCACATGCTGCCCTTGACCTCCTGATCTATGGCAGCTGTGGAAAAGAAAGAAACGTGAAAGGGAATGATTAGAAGGTGAGGTTCAGATGAGACACTTTCCTCAAACTATACTCAGTGGAGCCCACAACCCTTTGTATGCTATGAAGGCTTTTCTGTTTGGATCAAAGTCCCTGAGCAGTCTTTAGAAGTGTGCACTACAATCACAGTTGTTTGATATGTAGGAATGAAGTTAAATGGCCCAATATGATCATACAAGAAGGAGTCAAAAGCAAGAAACGTGCTTAAAGTTCTTCAGAGTTGGGGGAAGGTCAATAAGACATTTTATAAAATGCTTTGTGAGAAAATGAAAGTGGGTATTAAAACATAGCTCCTCCCCTTCCGCATTTCCTAGATTAGTTTTTACTGCAATACAAAGCACAGCCAATGCGAGGGACCTTACGTCACGCTGAACCGTTTGTCTTTCTACAAGGAAAAAGCAGGCCACTGTCTCGTTGGCAGGAGTCAAGTCATCTCAAGAATTGACTGGCAGACTCTAGCCTGGGCTGACAAACACGGCAGGGCAAGTGTTCATGTCACGCACGAAGAAGCTTCACTTCGAAGTCTTTTGGTTGTGCTTGCTCTAACAGGGGTTCTCAGTCAAAGCAGCCATACCTCATATCTAAACAATGAAGAGAGAGTAGTCCACAGATGGTTCAAATGCAGGGAACCTAGGATAATGTCCTACACACCTGGATAATTTGCTCTCTTGTTTTTTGTTTTTTTGTTTTTGGTTTTTTGTTTGGTTTTTTTTTTTTTTTTTTTGGTTTTTTGTTTCCTGCTCATGAAAATCTATTTTGATATCCACCTTCCAATCCTGATACCTCCTTGTCTCATTGCCTGCCGAAGATTCCGGAAACAGAAATGGCCAGTGGAAAGAGGATCACTATCCTAAGGCTAAAGAGTATACCAGGAGGACTCTACACATTGTCAAACTTTAGGGGTCCAAAAAACTTGATCAAGGGCAGAGGAAGGAACGCCAGGGCTTAAAGGCAGTTAATGCACAAAAGAACAGACTTGAGGCTATGCTCAATACTTGCTGCAGCAGTGGGTGTCTGGGTGACACTGAACTGCTGAATCCTGAACGTTCCCAGACGCCATTCTAAGGAAGAGCCTTAAGGAAGCAGCTAATCTAACATAGAATCACTCGCATGCTGTGAGCTATCTGCAAAGACTCTTAAATCATTGGATTGGATTGGATTTGCTGATATGCCCAAATTACAATTTTCCCATCAAACAAGGGAGCTTAGAAGTAAGATTAGATCCAGTTTCAGATGAAAGTATCTACATCCTCTTTGTTTATCCAATTGAAGTGTGATCATTTTTAAAGGAACAACATCAGTTTAAGTGGAATGTATGAAGCCATTCTCAGAGACAGCATCCACCTCCTTTTAGATACAGCCTCTTATGACCTAGTGCTCACCAACTAGGCTAGACTAACCGGCAGCTAGTTCCAGGGATCATCTTGTCTCTGCCACAGCAGCACAGGGTATCGGAAAGCACACATCCTTGGGCCTTGGGATGCAACACAAATCTTTGCCACTTTACCAACTGCACTGTCCCTTCTGTCCCAGAATATTCTTCTACCTTAATTGTAGTTGTAAACTCACTGAGGTCACAGAAAATGAATATGGCTGCTGGAGAGGGTGAACCCCTCTGAGTGGATAGGCGTGGTCATCAGGAATTGAAACCACTGAGACAGTTTCTGTGATTAGTTCGTTAACTCGGTGTGGTATCATATTTACTGTTTCATGAAAGCCTTTCACCTGCTTGCATGATAGTCCTTTCTACTCTTGCTAACTCATTTTTACATCTGTGTTTTAAGCTTGTTCCTATATTTTATCTCCTTAGGACAGCTTTATAGGAGGAACTATTGATGTCTTAGGTCTGAAATGTCTAGCCACACTTCATCGTAAATATTCCTACACTTACCTGTTCATAGAACAGCACTAATAAATATGACAATCCAAAAACTCTCACGATGAAACTGCTATGATAGATTTTTGCAATTCAGTACAAATTGATGTAGCTTTCTGCTTTAAGCTATTTAATGTTTAGAATTCATGGTTGTGATTTGATTGTAAAGACTGTTTTTAAGCATCATACCAACAGATAAAATGTGAGTGCCTGTCCTTTTTTTTTTTTTAAGTATCTGACTAAATTCTCCCCTACCTTAGACTTTGCTATAAATACCTGTGAATTCAATGAAGTGAAGATGGTTTATGGTAGAGCAGTGCTTCTCAGCCTTCCTAATTCTGCAACCCTTTAACAGAGCTTTTCAAGTTGTGCTGACCTCCAAACATAAAACGATTTTTGTTGTTACTTCATAACTATAATTTTGCTACTGTTCTGAAAGGGTCGTTCAACTCTCAAAGGGGCCGTGGCCCACAGGTTGAGAACTGCTGCATTAGAGAAACCATTTCCTCCTTGAGTAAAACATTGCCTTGTTTAAACACAGGGGTTTGTAATGTAAGAGAATATGAAGTTCCAGTACCCAGCAAGGTTAAGTTCTTGAAGGCCTACTGTGAGGCATATCTGAGCTCTGAGGGAGTGCGAGCCTGTTGAGGAGGGAGAAAGCATCATACAGTGAGCACGCTGGCCTTATACATATGAAAGCTTATTCCTTCTTTTCCCCACCAGAGAGGCATTCTGTCTTGTTCTTTGCAGCTACTGTGGGAGTTCACTGTGTATTTGTTGAATTAGTTGTGCAGCAATAGAAATCCCCATAGTATGGATTTATAATTTTAGCTAGCCCATATAAAAGACACACAAACCAGGTGTTTTATTTTATTTGACAGTTAAATTAGAGAGCAATGTTCACATAGCATCACTTGGATAACACCACATAGTGAGATTGACTCTCTAGAGGAAATCATATCTTGAGAAGCCAGTATTTGCATTAGAATACAAGCAGCATCAGACCAACCCACTACAACTCTCTGTTTAAGGGTGGCAGTTACTCGTGATGATGTAAATAACACTTTATAAGGAGTTGGCTAGTCACTGAATGTTCAAGTTCAGACTCGGGGAAACATGAAGAGAAAGTGGAGTGAATGAGAAACGTTCCAAAGGGTGCCTTTGACCTTTGATCTCCTTCTGAGGAGTCAGCTGTGCTAACAGAGTGGAGGAACGTCGATTCTTTCGAGGCCCCTGCTTCCTGTCGTCTTGCACAGCTACACATTTTATGTCTTCTGATTTGTAGAAACAGTGGGGATCCAGGACCTAAATTCATCAGGACCACCTTTAGCCTCTGTCAGATGTAGGCAGTCACAGCACTGACCTCGAAGTGACCTGATGCTGAATGGGAACTGTGTATGTAGTGGTGTGATGACAGTTTTATAGAGATAGTGAGGGGCAAGCCCTGAGCCCCTGGACTCCGAGGATTTCTGAGAATGTTTGGGTGTGTCGTGAGTGTCCGGAATGCCAGCTTGAGTCACTGTCACACAACAGTAATTGTCTTCCCAGGGCCTGGTCTGGCTTCTATTTATAGAGATGACGGAAGTACACAGTGAACGTTGCCAGAGCACAAGCTATAATTTTGGGACATAAGTGATTTTTACATTTTACTTGAGACTACAACTTACTTTGTTGAGCAAAGGCATCTTTTGCAAGTTCAGACAGTATCCAATAAGAAGCTGTGTTAACTACATCTTGTTTCTGAGACTGTGTGAAGAATATCTCTTAATGACGCAAGAGAGACTTGCTAACCCCGACGCTGAACTTTTATTAAGGAAAATCATATTTATCAGCTCTCCTATCTTCAGTTACATAGACGCCCCCCCCCCACCTTTAAACATGTTTAAGTTAGATCTACTACATGTCAACAAACATCTAAAGGTTTTAGGTAAAGTATAAAGAATAAATATATTTTTAAAGTTCATTTTATCGTTGCTACACTATGTGAGCACTATGTGTATACTATGTGTACGCTATGATCTGTAGCTCACTTTTGTGTACACTATGGTCTGTAGTTCACTTTTTAGCCCAATTTTGTTGCTAGGATTCATTCCTATTTTTTCAAAAGATTATAATTTATTTGTTTCAATTTCTCCATATTTTTTTTTTTGGCTTGAGGATACTTCCAAGTATTGACCTATGATTTTGTGTGCAGGTGTTTTGATTATTTCCAGTTTTAATGTTTTTTGGTTGGCTGGCTGGCCAGCCGGCCGGAACCATGCTTTAACAATGCATAATTTTTCTCTGAAATGTTGTAATGTGTTTTGTATTTTAGCCATTCCAAGAGGTGTGGTATTTTTGACATTTGCTATTTTCTAACTGGCTGTATTAGTCAGGGTTATCTAGAGTCACAGAGCTAATGGAAAGTTTCTATATATTAAGGGAATTTATTGGAATGACTTACAGTTTGCAGTTCAACTAACCCAACAATGGGCAGCCGTAATGGGAAGTCCAAGAATCTAGTAGTTGCTCAGTCCCCGAGGCTAGTTGTTTCAGCTGGTCTTCTGGAGAAGTAGGTTCCAACAGAGATGCTGGCAAGTAAATGCAAGCAGGCGAAGAAGAGTGAATGTTCCTTCTTCCAATGTCCTTACGTAGGTCTCCAGCAGAAGGTACAGCCCAGACCACCCCAACTGGACCTAAGCTGTTCTTTGCTTAGAACTGCCTCTGTCCCAAGCTGGCCTTGAAATAGGAGATCTGCTTGCCTCCGTCTCCTAGGATTAAAGGCATGTATTACCTTTCCTGGGCCAAAGCTTCTCATGGCCACTATGCTTCAAGATCTGGATCCCAGATGTACCCTCCATTTCTGGATTGTAGTTCGTTCCGGATGTAGTCAAGTTGACAACTGGGAATAGCCATCACACTGGCGTACACAGTTGAGTTTATTTTCATCAAACTGACCCATTTGCTTGTTTCCTGTCTGGATACCATCTGCGGTGAAGTGTTTATTCAGATCAGTAGCTCCTCTTTGAATTTGGTGTTTATCTTTTATTATTTACTTTTAAGAGCTCTTTGTGTGTTTTGGATATGTCCTTCAGTGAGTACATGTTTTACTAAGATTTTTTTTCTCCTAGTCTATATCTTGTCTTTTCTTAAAATAAAAATAAATGAATACAAATAAAAGGATATTGTGGTGGTTTAAATGAGAATGCCCCCACACCCCAGGGCTCATATATTTGAATGTTTGGTTCCTAGTTGATGGAGCGTTTAGGAAGGATTAGGAAGTATGGCCTTGTTGGAGAAGGCGTGTCACTGGGGTGGCCTTTGAGACTTTAAAAGCCCTTGCCAGGTCCAGTCTTGTCCCCTCTCTACCTGCTGCTTGTGGATACAATGCAAGCTCTCAGCTACTGCTCCAGCACCATGTCTGCCTGCTGCTGCCATGCTCCACACCCTGGTGGTCACGGACTCACCCTCTGAAATCGTAAGCAAGTTCTCAATTAAACGATTTATGTTATAAGTTACCTTGGTTATGATGTCTCTTCACAGCAATAGAAAAGTTACATGCACACACATGCACATATATGTATATGCATACACATCTAGGCACACACTCATGTATATACACATGCACAAACATACATATGCACACACATGCATGAACACACACATGCACTTGTGCATGCACACACACACATGCACGCGCATGCACACGCACATGCACACACACACTGCTGAGATCATTTAGTTCTCTATACAGACAGTTCTCCCAAGTGGGTGCTGTGAACCAAACCCAGGTCCTCGCCAGAGCAGCCGGTGCTTTGAATGACCAAACCATCTCCACTTGTCTCCAGCTTGTCTTTTCATTGTGTATTAGTATCTTTCTCTGAGTAGCAGTTTCTGCTAGCTCCTTTCTCCACTTGGCTACCTCCCTCCTACGACTTTCTTCTCAGTTGTGAGAGACAACTTCTCTCTCCTTTCCCTTTGCACTGATAACCTTCAGAACTCCTCTCTCCATCCACTTCCATGCATCTAAGCAGCAACAACAGAAATGACTATCTCCTCTCACTTCTGGCTATCCTAGATCTGCCTCCTTGCTCTGGACCTGCCTACTGGACAGCTCCATTTGCACGGTCCCCTGGCTTATTAGACATGTTATATTCACAACAACCCTCTTCTTACCCTCTCCCAATCAATCTTCTCCAAAAAAATGTTTCTTTCCAGAAAAAGATGATGGAGCCATCCACCTCAGCATCTTCAACTGTGATCCAATCCTACCGTCTGTCCCTCCCCAGACCCCTCCTTCACCCCTGCCTAAGCTCTGTCAACACATCTTTTCTTCTCCCATCATAGCAGAAGTCCCCAGTGCTGTGGCAGTGCCCGGTTACTGGCTTATCACAAAACCCAGCAGTTAGAATGCCATGGGAGCAAAATTGAAGAGTGTGGCTCTGGTTGCTTGCCAGCCCCTCTGTCAACTAGTGCCTCTACCTCTGGAACACAGAAAGGCTCTGCTACCCTTGACATTTGAAAGACTTGTGATACCCAGCACAAGAAAGAGGACATAAGCAGTTCTCTCTGCCCTGCCAGGGCCGGAGCAGAGTCCTGGGCAGCTTTGCTTGGCAAGTTTGTCTCCAGCTAGCCAAAGAACTGTGTATTCCTGGGTTCAGTCTGGGCTTTTCTCCACTGATGAGCAAAGAACCGTCTCCTTCCCCATTAGTACACCGTGCTATATGTAAGTACCAGAGTTGGCGCAACCAATCAGCTCCCAGCAAAGAGCATTTAGCTACTGGTAGTCTTCCAGAATGAACAGTACCGCAATAAGTAATGTTACATGAATATTTATATTTGTTGTATAACTATAGCTCAAGATACATCCCTGCATGTTAATTTACTGGGTTAGAGTTTTTATTTCTAATAGTTATTCATCAGAATAATTTACATAGTAACTCATCTTTCAGTATTCTTGATTCTGTGCTGTACACAGAAGTAGATTTCATGTTCGCCTTCCCATCTGCATGGTCCTGTTGCCAGTGTCAATTATCACCAGCTCTTACTAGGCAAATCAGGAACCTGCTTGATTTATCTTTACTCCATCCATCCTCCTACAACCAAAGACTCTTTTAAACACATTAAACATTAGTTTCACGATAACTCTCTGAAAGTTAATCCTGCTGTCAACCTGACTACATCTGGAATCAAGTAAAATCCAAGCAGCTGGGCACATCTGTGAAGGGTTTTCTTGACTTGATCATTCGAGTTCAGACCTTAAATCTGGGCCACATTTTCTGGTGGCAGCCTACGGAAAAGAAAGAAGTTTTTGCTTTTTGTCTGCTTGCCCTTACTCTGTCTGGCAAATGCATCTCTTCTGCCTGCTGCTGAGCCATTCCTTCACTGGTGTTAGAACCTATTTCTTATCAGGATTCCAACATAGGCTGAAGTCTAGCTGAGATGTCCAGCCTCAGAGACAGAACAGCTACTGAAACCTTGACCTTTCTGTTTGAAGACAGCCATTGCTGGACTAGCCAGACCATAGCCTGTGAACTATTTGAATAAATCCCACATAAGAACTGCTCATCTAAAGAACCCTCACTAATGCAACACTCATCTTGTCCTCAGAAAAATCTGAAAACACTGTTGTTTGCTCAAAACTGTCCTTAGGACTGTAAAGGAGCTTGCTAGCCATCTGGTGACCTCAGCTGGAACCCAAAGACCCACGTGGTAGAAGAATAGAACCAACTCCCACACGTTGTCTTATCAATTTCCTATGTGCGCCACAGTATGTACAGACAGATGCACACATACACATCAGTTAAACTATCATAAGAACTGTAGGTTAATTGTGGTAGTTCACACCTTTACATTCGGATCTCAGGGAGCACAAACAGATGGATCTCTGCATGTTCAAAACCAGACTCCCCTAAATAATGGCTTCCAGGTCAGCCAGGAATTATGGTAAGACTCTGTTTCACAAGAACAACAAAAATAATTTTTTAAAATTTAATTTAATTTTTTACTTATTCACTTTTGATCTTGCTCACTTTCCCCTCCTACTTACCACCCCCCACAATCCTTTCCCCCACTCCCCCTTCCCTTCTCCTCTGAGTGGGTGGGGGTTCCCCTGGGCACTCCCATACCCTGGCACTTCAAGTCTCAATGAGGCTAGGCACTTCTCTCACTGAGAACAAACAAGGTAGCTCAGCTAGATGAGCAAATCCCATTAACAAGCACCAACCTTTGGGAAAGCCCCCATCCTAGTTGTTCAGGACCCACATGAAAGTCAAGCTGCACATCTGCTACATAGGAGCGAGGAGGCCTAGGTCCAGCCCGAGTATGTTCTTTGGTTGGTGGTTCAGACTCTGAGAGCCCCAAGGATCAAGGTTAGTTGACTCTAAACAACCAAAAATTTTAGACAACCAAAAAAATCTGTGGGTTTTTGTTTGTTTTGTTTTGTAGATGTTGGTCTTGGTCTTCTAACGCAATGGCCTGTTTTTGGCCATTGTTTGTGTCTAAATTTACTGGCAGCTTTGTTGCCCTTCTGCGAACCCTACCCTTGACTCGTTGTCTGTTCCTCCCTTCTTTGTTTTTGTAATAGAGCCTACCCTCTCTCACCCAGATCCAGCAGGGTCCTGCCTGGGGTTATGTTTCCCAGCCCCTCGTGGTGCTGGGTGTGGGTGTGACTCTGTGTCAAGTTCTCATAACTAGAGTGCAAGAACGACTCATGTGACTTCAGCCTTCACACCCTTAGAAGGAAATTAGTCGTTCCTTGTTTCACCTTTCCTGAGACTGGAATTCAGATGTGAAACCAGGGCATAATATTTAATCGTGTGGTTGAAGAAATGCAAAGGAGTTGGGAAGGCTATAAAATAGAGGGAACCTAAGGACCTCAAATGACCATATGGCTGCCAGACTTGTGAGACCCCAGTTGGGCAGCTTAGCCTGTGTGTCAGTCAGAATAGCCTAGGTTAAGATGGAGTATGTAAGAGACGATGACCAATGCTAAGTGACTTAACCAGAGAAGGAGTTCTTTTTCATGAGTGTTACACGTTCAGTACAGGTCACCAGAGTAGACCTGTTTATGTGCTTGCTCAGTGTCCAACCTAAGGGAGGAATTGATTTGGATATCTGCTCCAGTGGGCTTATAGGCATGGGGTGGGAAAGCTGTGCTATGCGTTTTAAAGCATGACTGTAAATGAGCCCAATCTGTTTGGTTCAGAATCTATTGTGCAGAGCAAGCCACACAACTCACAGAGGGTTGAGTGTGAGAGATGCTCGTGGCTAATCTTAGTGACTTCCCAAGCTCCTACATCAGTATCTGTTAGTTTATGTTTTCCCCAATTAATAGCCACTATTTTGGTCAAATATTTTAGGATATTTTACTATATTTCAATCATTTTAGAGCTTATATCTTTCTGAATTCCTCCTGTATGCATTACTTATGTGTTGCTGGAATAACCCTTCTCTTCATGTAATAACTCCCAAATACTTATCTAAATATCTGAACTCTCTCCAAAGAGTTAATACTACATTTCCAACACCAGTGAAGCATTTGATATATATATATCATATATCACACACATAGATATGTGTGTGTATGTATATGTGTGTATATGTATGTGTATGTGTATGTGTATGTGTATGTGTATGTGTATGTGTATGTGTATATGTATATGTATATGTATATGTATATGTATATATTTTTTTGAATCCTCAGTCCCTAAAATAAACCTTTGTCCTCTACATGTGCGATCACACATCACACATGTACATGTTTACCCCCATGCACACACCCACATAAACATGTATATACACTATAAAAACACGAAATAAAACCTTAAAATCTGTCATTGGCTCTGAAACCTAGTTTCTGGTTTATTCCTTCCTAGCCAGTGTACATCATGTGTGTTCCCACAGCCTGCTGGGGTTACCTCTGTCTTTCTCATAGTCATCCACGCTGCCACTTTTCTGACAACTGACACAGCACTTCTGTATTCATTTCCTTGAGAAACGTGACCCATTCCATACATGACCCGCAGTCCTATAAATAGCTCCTAACCAGGCAAGCACTGTGTGTGTCCTGAAGAGAATACAGAAATAAAGCAATGTCTGCAAGCTCCAATAGCTCATAGCCTGGTGAGAGAGAGGTGTCGAGGGAAATTCAGCACAAAGAGGAGATGCAGATGCACGAGGTGAGGCCACAGATGGGACAGACCTCGAGGAAACAGACAGGGCCCAATTAACCCGCATCCTATGAGGCGAGTAGACATTTTCCAGGATTGGCACTAGACAGAAATAGGAGCTATTTATCTTTTGAATCAAGAGGAGGAAAAGAGAGAGTAGGCTCTAACTGGATAAATTTAAAACTAGAAGCCAAAGAAGAAAATTGTCGTTGATTAGATCTGAGGATGTCTGGGCAATACTGGGGTGAGTTCATTGTATAAGGACCAGACGTCCCCTTGGGGCTGGCTGGGCAGCTGGGCAGCTGGGCAGGGTAACTTTCTCTTCTCTACCTGCAGGAAACATTTGCTATATTCGCAGGAAACGATTAGCTCTACAAACCCGTCCTGACACGTTGGGGTGGTGTGGGGATGAGCAGGCTGCTGTTTTCCTGTTCTTTGTGCAAAGCCACCATTGCAGCCAAAAACTGGCCTTCAGCACAGTAGGCAGATGCACACTGATTTGACTCCAGAGAAGCCCAAGTCAGATGAATTGCTGAATTGGTTTTGGAAATTCATAGCAGACCCAGCTACTTGGTAGCTATAGAACATTTTATTTACATAAGCCAGACTTTCTAAAGAGACAAAATAGATTTTTTTTGGGAAGGGTAAGACTATTATTTTTAGAATTCTGAAGGCTTTAATCTGAATGTAGAGGCAAAGCCTAGAAAATTAAAAGCATGGGTTTAGAAATGAGCTACAAAGAAGGGAAAGGTACAAAGGCTTAAGCCACATGGCACCCCATATACTACATCATTCATAGATAGATAGATAGATAGATAGATAGATCGAGATCAAGATTGAGATATAGACATATATCCTCACCAGCAGTTTTGAGTTTTATTTTACATAACTTTTATGTTTTAGGAGCATAAAAGCCTTTCAGAAAGGCCTCTAGGATCTATAAGGTTGATAGGGAACCCTGTGAATGTACCATTGTCTTTTTAATGCTGAAACTGCTGGTTTCTAGCTCTTGGAAGTCCAGAGAACATTTTTTTTGTTTTTTTGTTTGTTTTTTTTCTCAATCTTCTAAAAATGTCCAAGACATTGACTTTCTAGAAATGTCTGAGTCGGTGTTCTATTGCTGTGAAGAGACACCATGATAAAAGAAACGTTTACAAACGAAAGCATTTAATTGAAGACTCACTTACAGTTTCGAAGGCTTAGCCCATTATCATCACGGCCAGCAGCATGGTAGCACACGGGCAGTCATAGGACTGAGAAGTAGCTAAGAGTAGAACTGGATCCACAGGAGGCAGGAAAAGAAAATGACACTGGGCCTGGCTTAGACTTTTGAAACCTCAAAACCCACTCTCAGTGACACACTCCCTCCTCCCTCAGTGACACACAGGACCACACCTCCTAATCCTTCTCAAGTAGTGCTGTTCCCCGATGACTAAGCATTCAAATATATGAACTCCTGGGGGTGGGGGGGCATTCTTATCCCAAACAACACAAGAACCAAACTTTCATAGAATTGATGGGATAGTGAGAGTTCCAAACAAGTTTACCAGATCTCAGCAGAGTAAGGGAACTAACGCAGCAAAACACCCTCACAGCCATCTCATAATTGTAGAGAAAGGGGAACTGGAGACCTTTTACATTTATTTATTTTTATTTTGTGTGTATTGCCTGCATATATAGCTCTGCACCACATGCATGCAGTACCCACAGGGGCCAAAAGAGGGCATCAGATCCCTTGGAACTGGAGTTACAGGTGGTGGTGAGCCCCCATGTAGGTGCCGAGAATCAAGCTCAGGTCCTCTGGAAGAGCAGCCAGTGCTCTTAATTGTTGAGCCATCTTTCCAGCCCAATTGGGGACTCTTTAAAACATAAATCTAAGCCCTTTACAATTCCCCAGAGTTCATGCTAATAAAGACTTTATAGCTAAATAATAGTCATGAAGCAAATTAATGTAATCACCTTCTATAGAAAGCATAATACTCTACTTACACTAAAAACTACGAAGTATTTCTTTAAAGTCTGCTAGAAATAGATCTAGAATTTCTTTATGGTAAAGAAGAGCTGAATGGGAGAATGTTTCCTGTGCTTTTTCTTTTGAGGGGAGATTTATGAGGGAATGAAACAAGCATCTGCCTTTCCAAAGACAAGTACAAACTCGACCCTTTCCCCTGTGATCCAGAGCATTAGCGTCGCTCAAAAGGATATGGGCATGTCAGATAACCTCTGAAAAATCCTTTCACTAGAAAGAAGAAAATCCTTTACTGGAGAATAATCCAGACAGACCAGAGAATACGGTAACTCCTTTAATTCTCACTAATTACTAGAACTGACAGCAGCTGGTCTTAGGGCATGGTTAAAGCCTCCCAGGGATAGCAAGATCTCATCAGAGATGATTTTCTTCCTTAAGTCAACTCTCAGGGCTCCAAGAGCGGGAAGGACATGTGGGATTTTATAAGCCATTTCAAGTGTAATTTACTTGGAATTTTGCTAGTCAGACAGAACCAGTTCTGAACGTGTGTGGAGTGAGCCCAGTTGCACCCTGCCCCACGCACCCTCGTCTCACAGTCACCGAGCAAGGTAACCATAACCATGGTTTGCTGTATGAAGAACAATCAGGATGGCCGCACTTTGGGTTCTGAGTACATTACATTGTTAAGCATGTAAAGTAAAAAGAACAAATAGCAGGTGACGGACAGAAGCACTAGATAGATACCAAACTATCAACAAGTCGGAGGCTTGCAGCATCTGGGAGACAGGACTGGTGAAGCCTTGCTGAAGTGACCTGAGGTTCATGGTTTTCAGACACAGCAGAGCAGTCTCTGTGTGGACAAGCTTGTGGCTCCCTGTTTCCATCATAGGCATTTCTACACCCGGAGATAATACTAGTGATCTCTATTGGAAACGGTTCATCTTCTGCCTGCTCTCCATTTATTATTCTTTGCTGTTTTCCAGTCTCTCTGTCACAAAGTGAGGGAGCCCACCTGTTACAGGACAGAGGCTCTCAAGGAAAGTTGATGTAAACACAGTGGGGTCTAGAACAAGGCAGGCCATCAAGGCAGCTGCCAATGCATGCAAACAGCATGTGACAATTTGCCAATATAATTTCTCTTATACACAGATGGTTCGTTCATATTACCTACCCTGCGACCCTGGAATGCCTTAAGTAAACCAAAGTATTTTTGTCTGAAAGCTTCTACCTTGCTAGGGAATGGGGGTGGAGCAGTCAGAATCTCAGGGCCTCTTGACACTGAATTACAAAAGGGCTACTTCTACCTCGGGCAAAGGGTAGCTGGCCTGGAGGTTCCCCAACAAGGCTAAGTGTATGATGTCATCTCTGCTGAACTTTCTTCCCCTGATAAATCTTTCTTCAATTTCCCTTTTAATAATCCCTTAATCAGTTCTTTAACTGCTGTAGGCTCTGATTTTGACCCGGCTGGACAGCCAAGGGGTTTCTGCAGCTCCTTCCTCTGGGATGAGTATGGAAGAGAGTCTAGAAGTCATACCTGAGTCTCTCCTCGCCCTTTCCTGCATCCTGCGACCTGGTTCTCTCTGGAATCCCGTCACATCACACCTGCTTGCTCAGAATTTTCCAAAGGAGTCTCTCTGTATTTCAGAACTTTTGGCAAACATGTTTTGTCCTCTAACCATCTAGGGGAGTCACAATACCACCATAAGGGTCTTATTAATTAATTAATTTATTTATTTATTTATTTATTTATTGTGACTTTTCTAACCATATCTAGAATCATTGTTTTTAAAGATTTATTTTATGTATGTGAGTGTTTTGCTTGCATGTATTTATGTATGCAGACCACATGTGTACTGGTGCTGCTCTCAGAGGTCAGACTTGGGCACCAGATTCCCCTTCAAGTGGAGTAACAGATGTTTGTGAGCCACCATGTAGATGTTGGGAACTGAACCTGAGTTTCCTGCAAGAACAGTAAGGTGCTCGTAACTGTTGAGCCATTTCTAGACAGACCCTTATTATCCATTTTACCATCCTAGAGAATCCTATTTTTGTGGATCATAGTTTAATTTTCCCATTGTAGCACATGAGTTCTTGGCCTCACAGAGATTGGTCTTTCTTGCCCATTTGAGTGACAAACACCTTCTCCATGGCGGTCTGCAGCATCCCAGCTATAGTGTTGCCTCCATCTGTCTACCCTAAGCACGGCCTGAGTGCCACAGCCTGGCTTTGCTGCTTTTGTACAGGAACCTGGGCCAGCTGTGCATTCCACAATGTGGGGGTGATTAATTGTGGTCAACAGCTCAGTGTTTGGAGTACAAATCTTCAGAGCCCTGTACACATCTGTATAAATAGGCAAAATCTTCCCAGACCCAAGCTGATTAAACAAAAGAGTGGTTTGTTTTTACTGATGGTGTTTCTGTGGGAAGGAAACATGCCCTTTGCAGTCCCAGCCTGGGGGCTTTTACCTGTTTGACTACACAGCCATCCTCTGTCCCAGGACATCTTACGCAGGCTTTGACTGTTTGCAGACTCCACGTCCATCAGTGAGATACATATATGTAAACATATATACACATATATATACATATATATACATACATATACATATATGTAAAACAATTCATATTTACATTTTTTAAACATGTAGTAATTTTGGACTCTCTTCCCTGCCAGTTTAATGATTAATCTGTGTTTAAAAACAGTTTGTATATTAGATCAATAAAGTCATATTGAAAAGTGACTTTTCTGTGAAGAACAAGACCAAAAGTTTAGACTTGAAGCTAGAGAAGAAGGCTCAAGTCTTTTTCAGAGATGTGTCGTAATGTCTGCATGTTTATAAATAAATCAAGAGCTGAAAGATGTGTGTGTGTGTGTGTGTGTGTGTGTGTGTGTGTGTGTTGTGTGTGTAGAAATAAACCCCCAGGCTTCTTGCTTACATTCCTTCCAGCTCAACTGGAGCAAAAAAGCAGAAAGAGCAAGAACGGAAGTCAGCCATTTTTAAACCCCATTAAGTAATCAGCCTTTTATCTGGGATTAAACATGTTTATAAAGAAACCTTTAGGATGGCTTGCCTTTTACCACTCAAATCACCTCAGTGTCACAAGCCAGCAGGCAGTGAAGAACACCAGCAGGTGCGGGAGAACGTCCTTCATACCATCCAAGCTCCCAAGGGCAGCCAGGCTTACACTCTGGCCGCCATTACAGTCCACTCTCATAGACCACAGACCACTGCATGGAGTTAGGGCCCCTCTCTCTTGCCGATAAAGCAGCACCAGTCAGAATGACTCCCACATCCCTAGCATGACACCTTCCTGGCTCCCTTCTCCTACATACCACCAAGAACAAAGCCAAGCGACTCTTCCCACAGACACACGTAAAAGTGCCACATTTCAAAGTGAAAGACGCCTGTCACAGTCCATCCCGAATCATTCCACGCAACACCTGCTGCCGAATAAGCTTGTGATCTGTGATCCAGGGCATCCAAGAATGAGGCACACACAGAAAAGTAACTATATATATAAGTCACTAATCCATCCTTAAGGTCAGGTCTTCCTGCACCACTGCTAGCTTATAATACAAATTCCCAAGCATGCCAATCAGAGCAGGGCTTTCAGTGCGATCTGGTTGTCTGTGCTGCCCTCTTCACCCAGGGAGATCCCGCATTGCTGGGGAGGCACTGGCTGTTACTTCTCTACTCTGTGTCTGGAGTTTATGTACCTTACAACCATTAGCAGCAGCACAGCCTCTCCATTTCTACAATTTCAGTATTTGGAGACACGTTAAGCCAGTGATTCTCAACCTGTGGGTCATGACCCTCTGGTAACCCTCTTTCTCTAAAAATATTTACATTATAATTGATAACAGTAGTAAAATCACAGTTATGGAGGAGCAACAAAAACAATTTTTTCCTTTGGAGTCACCACAATATGAGGAACTTTATTAAAGGGTTACAGCATTAGGAACTACTGAGTTAAGCAAACATATTACACACACACACACACACACACACACAGAGCTAGAAAAACAGATGTTGGATTCTGATAAGGTAAATATGTCCATGCAGCCAAGGCCAATGGTCTTTGTAGGCATACTTTTTCGGCTACTTTATTGGGTTATTATATCTACCATGCTTCCAACCCCTTATTCTACCCTAATCTCTTCCAACTCTCCAACACTAGGTAGGAGAGAAAAAAAGGTTACAAGGTAAAGGTGGGCATAGATCTCTTTATACTACTTCCTGCTGACAAGGGGCTTCAAGTTCCCTGGAGCAAGTTCAATCTTTGTCCTCAGAATATCTTCAACCAGCAATCCAGCAATCCAGCTATCCAGCAATCCAGCTATCCAGCAATCCAGCTATCCAGCTATTCAGCAATCCAGAAATCCAGAAATCCAGAAATCCAGAAATCCAGAAATCCAGCTATCCAGCTATCCAGCTATCCAGCTATCCAGCTATCCAGCTATCCAGCTATCCAGCTATCCAGCTATCCAGCAATAGCAAAGTTAGCAGCAGAAACCAGCAGCAGCAGGGGAGCCGCTGCTCCACAGGCTATCTTGGGGCTCTCTTGTTTACACCCTCTTCAGAGTCCCCAGAATTCCAAACATAAACTATCTGCAGCTGGCAATTTCACACCCCTTCTAGAGCACAAGGCAATCATAGTCAGCAACTGTGGACAATCTGAAGCAGCCCCGTATCCCACATGTGGGACTAAAACAAAAACATGTTCACATAACGTAGATGGATTTTTAAAGAAACCAAATTCTTACTACAACTCTCCATCTTTTTGGCTCCTCTAGAAATATGTGTGTTGGCTCTGTAATGGGGTGACTGCTTGTTCCTGGAGAGATGAAATTGTCAGCCAATCTTTCTTTGCCAGGGCTTGCATAGCAAGGGGTCCCTGAGGGACAGAGTTTAACAACAGGAATTTGTTGTTTCTCAGTTCTGGGGACTAGAGACCCAGGATAAAGATCCAGGCAGGTTGATTTCTTCTGTGGCCTCTCTGTGGGTTGCACATAACCATCTTCTCTCAGTAGGTGCCCATGGTCCCCACTTTGTGTTTGATTTTCCATTTTTATAAAAACACCATTGAAACAGATCCACTAAAATGACTTAATTAACCCTTTTTTGAGATCTTATATCCAAATGCTGTCATTATAGGAATACTTGACACACAAGGAGAGGGGGCACACATAACTCAGTCCATAGCAGCATCAGATGGCAGGAATAAAGGAAGGAGGGAGGGAAGGAGGGAAGGAGGGAGGGAGGGAGGGAAAGAGAAGCAATAGATACAGCACAGAATGTTTGATATATAAATTTATGGTACAGTATTTGACAGATATGTAACCTTTTTCTTTTTTTTTCTTTTTTTTTTCTTTTTTTTTTTTTTTTTTACATTTTGTAGGAGACAATAAGAGAAAGGGCTGTCAGTAAATGCAGTAAAAATACAATTCAAATTGGATGGGGTTTATAGTCTCACAGTCTAGGTGAAGAGAAATTATTGATATTCCCATCCTATAAACGATGGTACATTCATGATCAATATGTGTTGTTGTTAAACTCATTGTATTTGGTAGTAACTTTTCTGTTGAGGGACGCTGGGCAGAGATGGCTGGCTCCGGATTTTGGATGGAGATTCAGATGAAGGGATTGGACGTTTTCACTGTCTATCAACTGAGCAAGCTACTATTTCTAGGAACAGAAATGAAATCCAGAGAAGCAAACTACAGACTGGAGATCCTCACGAGAATCCAGTCTAAACAATCATGCCAAAGATGGGATGAATTGGTCCTCACTGTATGATGTAGCTCTGTGGCATTTGTATTAGTGAAGCCACCGACAGAGAGAGCCAAGGCCAACTTTAATTTAACTGTGGGATTCATAGTAACCTGTCCTAATTTCAGTTTCTAGGAAATTAAGTATCTTAAATGTCCCACACAATTCACTTAGCACAGAATCATCCATGTTGTAGTATGGATCATAATTTCCTTTTTAAATCTGGATAATACTGCATTCTGTGTTTGTACCATATTTTGCCCATTCATTCACCTACCAGAATTACCTCTGTGCTTTGACTATTGTGAACAAACACAGGTATACAAAATATAACCTTGAGACCATGCCTTTGATTATATATATATATATTAGCTTATAATATTTCATGATATTAATATACACAATATATTACATTATATGCTAATATAATATTATATATTAGTGTGTTATACGGTATTATGTTATAGTTAATATATTTATTATATATTACATAAATGTACAATAATTTATATTATATTATATCACATCACATCATCTCATATCATATCATATCATATCATATCATATCATATCCATTCTCTGGAGAAGAACTGCTGGACTAGTTAGGGTTCTCCAGAGAAGTAAAACCAGCAAGGTAGGAAGGGGAGTCAGGAGGTGAGAGAGATTATGAAGAGCTGACTCACATGACTACAGAGTGATCATACGACCCTCCAAGATCTGTGAGCTAGAAACTCAGGAAATGTTGGAGGTGTAATGCCAGCCTGATTTCAAAGGCCTGGGAACTTCAGAAGCAAATGAAGGGAAAGATACAGGTCAGTCAGGCAGGTGGGAAGGAAAACTGAGCAAATTTCTCCTTCTCCCACCCCTCTGTTAATCCTTCAGTGGGCTGAGAGAAGTCTGCCCACTTGGGCAATCTACTTCCCTGCATCAATAGATCCAATACCAGCATCATCTCGCATACACTGCCAGAAATAACATCTAATCTGGGCACCCTTGGCACTGTTAAATTATACAAAAATCATGTTAATACTATTTTTATGTTTGGTTGACATTCACTTATTTTTAAACTAGATAATACATTCGCCTGTTTTAAAAATAAAAATGGTATTTAAAGGCTTTGCTCTGGGTCATCTCAGTCCATGTCACTTTCCTCATCCCAAACACCATCAGTAGTGTGCACGTGTGTGTGTGCATGAGCGTGTGTTTGTGTGTGTGTGTGTGTTTGTGTGTGTGTATGTTGTTTTCATTTTCCTAAGACCAGAGGTAGCTGTCATAAGTAGGACTTGTGTGCCCAAGACCTTGACACTGTATCTGTGAATGTACTACAATATATGGCAAAATAGACATAGCTGGGGGAATTAAGGTTGTGAATCCAAAGGAATGAAAGTTGTCTTAGATTGTAGGACTTGGATCAGGCAATTACTTACTTCAGAAATAGCAAAACAAGTGAGTCCTTGGTGACTGAAGAACAAGTCAGAGATTGGAAACCCAGGAAAGACTTGGGCCACCAGTGAGCACTGCGAGGATGAAGAAACGGAGGAGCTAGCCAGGGAAGGCAGGTAAACTTCAGAAGCTAGAAACAATGCCCTAACTCTCCACTAAAAGTCATCAAGAAAAACAGGGTCCCCAAATCCAAATCGGCACAGAGCTAAACCTGGACTATAGCCAATGAATCTGGAAGTGTCTCTTCCTGAGAACCTCTGGAGAAAAGATGGATTTGCCCAGCCCATTGGTTTCAGATGCTTATCATCAACTGCTAACAGTTGAGCATCTCCTGTATTCTGTAGTTGTTGATTTCCTTTTGCCAACGTCATCAGTATAACTCTCGCCTGGTAGTTAACGACTTGCAGCGACAAACACAGGGAAGACACAGTAGAGCGCACTCAGCAAACACCTGAAGTACCTCACACTGCTGCAATCCCCCCTTTCCTTGTTTACAGAACAGAAAATCATTGCCTTGGATGAGGGCTGTCAATCATTTCCCCCATTTGAAAGGTGGGCGATAACCATACCTAGTTGCAACCAAGGTGAAATACAATTTGAAATGCAGTATGGCTTTTAATTTTAAAACTTTCAAGAGCTCTAAGAAAATAAACTATATTTGAAAAACAAATCCCCTAAGTATGATTCCCTGAAAGACTCAATTGAATTTCATATAAATAAGTTATTTTCAGTAAGAGTGTACTTTAAGTAAGCCATATGACGTAGTCTTGTGAAGAGGCCATTTTATTGGTTTGTTTGATTGACTTTTAGATCTTCAAGTGGGTGCTCACCCTGTTTCTTTTCTTTTTCTTTTTTTTTTTTTTGTTTTTTTGTTTGTTTGTTTGTTTGTTTGTTTTGAGACAGGGTTTCTCTGTATAGCTCTGGCTGCCCTGGAACTCACTTTGTAGACCAGGCTGGCCTCGAACTCATAAATCCACCTGCCTCTGCCTCCCAAATGCTGGGATTAAAGGTGTGCGCCGCCATGCCTGGTTTACCCTGTTTCTTTATTTGCTAATCCTGGTAGCCTTGTTCTACATATCTCTAAAGCTCTGTATTGAGAGGAAGAGCCTTGGTGAGGAACCATAAGTCAGTGCCATTCAACAAAAATGCACAACCATTGAGCCACTGCTCCGTCCAGGCTGTAACGGTGGTTTTGTTGCCCTTAAATTCTGATAGCAATCTCAGACATACAGAGAAAGTCCATTTTTAAGACAGTGAACAATACATGGTGGTCTGTCAAAAAAATCAAATTCAGTGTGAAGGGTCATGTGAACAAGAGGAGGCATGGGATTTTACAGTTAATACAGGAAGCAGTATTTAAACATACATCCATCGAGGGGAGGGAATTTGGATAGCAGAGAAAAACAGGGTTTGTCTCCAAATTATGCTTTAATTTACTCCTTAAAGAGTCACCATTCCTTCTCCTGTCCTCTCTCCTGTTCCTATCCACACCTGATCCTGAACCCTCTTCCCCCAGCCCCCTCTCCCACCCAGTTCCTTCCCTTCATCTGCCTTCTATGACTATTTTATTCCCCTTTCTATGAGAGACTCAAGCATGCTTGCTTGGGCCTTCCTTCTTATTTAGCTTCTTCAGGTCTGTGGAGTATAGCATTGGGTATCCTGTATTTCATGGCTAATATCCACTTATCAGTGATACATACCATGTGTGTCCTTTTGGGTCTGGGTTTCCTCACTCAGGATGATATTTTCTAGTTCCATTCATTTGCCTGCCAAATTCATGATGCTCTTGGTTTTCATAGCTAAGTAGTATTCTGTTATGTAAATGAACCACATTGTCTGCATCCATTCTTTGGTTAAAATGCTTCTGGGTTGTTTCTAGTTTCTGGCTATTATGATAAAGCTGCTATGAATATAGTAGAGCGTGTGTCCTTTGGTATTTTGGGTATACGCCCAGGAGACTATAGCTGGGTCTTCAGGTAGAACAATTTACAATTTTCTGAGAAACTGCTAGAGAGATAGAAGAGAAGGCCAGATGGCCAGGAGGATGATTGGAAGTTGGTAGTTGGCAGGAGTGGGGGGTGGGGAGCATCTCTAGAAATTTCCAGAGACCTGGGATGGGGAAAGCTCCCAGGAGTCTATGAGATAGCTTTAGCTGAGACTTCTAACAGTGGAGTTATGAAACCTGAAGTGGCTACCTCCTGTAGTCAGACAGGACCTGCAATGGAGGGATAAAGACACCAACTTACCCACAGAACTTTCAACTCAGAATATGTTCTGTCTACAAGAAATGCAGGGACAAAGATGGAGCAGAGACTGAGGGAATGACCAACCAATACCTGCCCAACTTGAGACTCATTCTATGGGCACAAACCAATCCCTGACACTATTAATGATACTCTGTTATGCTTTATACAGGAGCCTAGCTTAACTGTCCTCTGAGAGGCTCCATCCAGTAGCTGACTGAAACAGATGCCACAGCCAAGAGATTGAACAGAACTCAGGGAGTCTTATAGAAGAGTTGGGAGAAGGATTGAAGGCCCCAAAAGGGATGGGAACTCCACAGGAAGGCCAACAGAATCAACTAACCTGGACAGGTGGGGGCTTGCAGAGATTGAACCACCATCAAAAATGCATACATTGGCTGGACATAGCCCCTCTACATATGTTGCAGATGTGCAGCTTGGTCTTCATGTAGGTCCCCCAACAACTGGGTTGTCTCTAAAGCTGCTGCCTGTCCGTGGATCTGGTTCCCCTAAATGGACTGCCTTTGTCTGGCCTTAGTAAGAGAGAAGCTCCTAACATTGCAGACTCGATGTGCCAGGGCGGAGGAATGCTGGTTGGGAGGCGGCTCCACCCTCTCAGAGGAGAAGGGGAGGAGGGGATGGGGGAAGGATTGTGTGATGGGGGACCACGCGGTGGGACAGCAATCAGTCAACATGTAAAGTGAATCAATAAGTTAATGGGAAAAAAGTCATCAAATATCTGTCAAGTACCCAACTCCCAAGGAGTTTTCCTGCAGTTTATTCTGAAGTCAGTTTAAGCATCACAGGAATTCCTCTGAAATTTTTGCAGGAATTTCCAGACTCACCCATATGTCTCCTAAGCCATGAAGATGAATCCTGTCACTCGCTGTTAATAAGAAAACTTAGGTCTGCTGATAGCAGCCTGCTGCTGGAAATCCCTCAAGAGTTCATATCTCGCCTGTCTCTCAGAGGCACTGTTGGAAGATGGTTGAATTTGAAGAGGTAGAACACAGAAGGAGGACTTGATGC